>NC_061835.1:5198180-5210680 GCF_019202785.1 Penaeus chinensis
CCTCACCTTCACCCCCACCCTCACCTTCACCCTCACCTTCACCCCCACCCTCACCTTCACCCTCACCTTCACCCCCACCCTCACCTTCACCCTCACCTTCACCCTCACCCTCACCTTCACCCTCACCTTCACCCTCACCTTCACCCTCACCTTCACCTTCACCTTCACCCTCACCCTCACCTTCACCCTCACCTTCACCCTCACCTTCACCCTCACCTTCACCCTCACCTTCACCCCCACCCTCACCTTCACCCTCACCTTCACCCTCACCTTCACCCTCACCTTCACCCCCACCCTCACCTTCACCCTCACCCTCACCTTCACCCTCACCTTCACCCTCACCCTCACCTTCACCCTCACCTTCACCCTCACCTTCACCCTCACCTTCACCCCCACCCTCACCTTCACCCTCACCTTCACCCTCACCCTCACCTTCACCCTCACCTTCACCCTCACCTTCACCCTCACCTTCACCCTCACCTTCACCCTCACCTTCACCCTCACCCTCACCTTCACCCTCACCTTCACCCTCACCTTCACCCTCACCTTCACCCTCACCTTCACCCCCACCCTCACCTTCACCCTCACCTTCACCCTCACCTTCACCCTCACCTTCACCCTCACCTTCACCCCCACCCTCACCTTCACCCTCACCTTCACCCTCACCTTCACCCTCACCTTCACCCCCACCCTCACCTTCACCCTCACCTTCACCCCCACCCTCACCTTCACCCTCACCTTCACCCCCACCCTCACCTTCACCCTCACCTTCACCCCCACCCTCACCTTCACCCTCACCTTCACCCTCACCTTCACCCTCACCTTCACCCTCACCTTCACCCCCACCCTCACCTTCACCCTCACCTTCACCCTCACCTTCACCCTCACCTTCACCCTCACCTTCACCCCCACCCTCACCTTCACCCTCACCTTCACCCTCACCTTCACCCTCACCTTCACCCCCACCCTCACCTTCACCCCCACCCTCACCTTCACCCTCACCTTCACCCCCACCCTCACCTTCACCCTCACCTTCACCCTCACCTTCACCCTCACCTTCACCCTCACCTTCACCCTCACCTTCACCCCCACCCTCACCTTCACCCTCACCTTCACCCTCACCTTCACCCTCACCTTCACCCTCACCTTCACCCCCACCCTCACCTTCACCCTCACCTTCACCCCCACCCTCACCTTCACCCTCACCTTCACCCTCACCTTCACCCTCACCTTCACCCCCACCCTCACCTTCACCCTCACCTTCACCCCCACCCTCACCTTCACCCTCACCTTCACCCCCACCCTCACCTTCACCCTCACCTTCACCCCCACCCTCACCTTCACCCTCACCTTCACCCCCACCCTCACCTTCACCCTCACCTTCACCCCCACCCTCACCTTCACCCTCACCTTCACCCCCACCCTCACCTTCACCCTCACCTTCACCCTCACCTTCACCCTCACCTTCACCCTCACCTTCACCCCCACCCTCACCTTCACCCCCACCCTCACCTTCACCCTCACCTTCACCCCCACCCTCACCTTCACCCTCACCTTCACCCCCACCCTCACCCTCACCCTCACCTTCACCCTCACCTTCACCCTCACCTTCACCCTCACCTTCACCCTCACCTTCACCCCCACCCTCACCTTCACCCTCACCTTCACCCCCACCCTCACCCTCACCCTCACCTTCACCCCCACCCTCACCGTCACCCTCACCTTCACCCTCACCTTCACCCTCACCTTCACCCCCACCCTCACCTTCACCCCCACCCTCACCTTCACCCTCACTTTCACCCTCACCTTCACCCCCACCCTCACCTTCACCCTCACCTTCACCCCCACCCTCACCTTCACCCTCACCTTCACCCCCACCCTCACCTTCACCCTCACCTTCACCCTCACCTTCACCCTCACCTTCACCCCCACCCTCACCTTCACCCTCACCTTCACCCCCACCCTCACCTTCACCCTCACCTTCACCCCCACCCTCACCTTCACCCTCACCTTCACCCTCACCTTCACCCCCACCCTCACCTTCACCCTCACCTTCACCCCCACCCTCACCTTCACCCTCACCTTCACCCCCACCCTCACCTTCACCCTCACCTTCACCCTCACCTTCACCCTCACCTTCACCCCCACCCTCACCTTCACCCTCACCTTCACCCCCACCCTCACCTTCACCCTCACCTTCACCCCCACCCTCACCTTCACCCTCACCTTCACCCCCACCCTCACCTTCACCCTCACCTTCACCCTCACCTTCACCCTCACCTTCACCCCCACCCTCACCTTCACCCTCACCTTCACCCCCACCCTCACCTTCACCCTCACCTTCACCCTCACCTTCACCCTCACCTTCACCCTCACTTTCACCCTCGCCTCCACCCTCTCCTATGTACACACTGCCCACTCAGCGCACACACCGATTCCCGTGTGTGCGTAAACAAGCTTGCGGTTCGCCGTGCGAAGGCCCCAGCGGCTCCCGGTTTAGCTTCCTCTACACCTGGACGACACCTGTGCATACCTCACACCGACACCTGCGACGGCGGAGGCGGAGTGGAAACACTTGATTCATTGGAGTTTTAATTCTGACTGATATCAGGGACTGATAATTTTGATTGGTGTGGAACTGACCCGAACGAAGGATGGGAAGGAAGAGGGAGATGAGGAGTGAGGAAGAGGCAAACGAGGGGAAGGGAAGTTAAAGAGGAAGAAAAAGTAAGAGGAGGAGATGGATAGATACATGTGAACAGACAGGAAAAACGATGAACAGTTCAAAAGAGTAGATCCAGAGTGGGAGAAACAATTTGAAAAAATAGGACTATAAGGGGAACAGGCAGACACACAGACAGACAGATATACAGACCCCTGTTTAGAGTAAAGTATAATTATAAACACATCACGGTGAATATATTAATGATACTGTCGACGGGTGATAATTACAGTGATGTCGCGTGTGACGCATCATACAGGCTCAGCTAGAAACAGACGGCTGTAATCTACTTTGTCCCAGACGTGGTGGCATTCAATGTTATTTGAATTTAGTCTGAATTTGGTTATTGCAGACAAGATATTCTCTATAGGGAGCGGGAGAGGATGTCGTACCTGGAGGATGTGAGACTGAATTCCGTGATTTTTGAAAAGCCTTTCCTGCATGGGGAATGCATGAGCACCAGCTGTTGACGGCGGTCGCGCTAGGGCCTTTGTAGAACAACTGGTCGTCTTGTAATATCTTGGCCTGGGACCCGGACCTAATTTCAGGTTATGGTCTCGATATGGCTTTTTTTGCTTGTGCGTTTCTTTTGTAAAACTGTACCTCCACGGCGGGGGATGATTTTGTAGTGCCGTGTGAAGGCTTTTGAAGTGTGCTTTCTTCCCTTCCTCTCTCCCTCCCTCCCTCCTTCCTTTCTCTCCCTCCCTCATGTGATTACAGTGAAAAATCATAAATGCTATTACTAAACCATGAAAAAACATGATAACCAAGCCTTCCCATGGACTTACTTGGGGGCCCTCTCTGCCCCTGATCCGCGTCCGCTCGCAGCCGTGGAGGAGCACTTCCCTTGGGCTCGCAGTCGTTCATGCAATCCGCCCCCTTTGATCGTTCACTCCAATCAGCTCTTCTTCCTGCTCTTCCCCTCCTCCTCCTGGCGCGGGCGGCAGGGGAAGAGCACAGGAGGAACTGGTGGAGTTGACGCTATTTTAAGCGAGCGAGAGCGAGGGCCTCCTTGTGAAGTCTTGAGGACATGTAAATACGGAGGTGTTTATCATGTCAACGACGCCATCCTTTGTTGTCTGGCCGAAGGTAAGTTGTTGGCAATATCAGGGGAGGGGCGGCGGCGGCGGCGGCGGTGGTGTTCCCGGGCTCTGGAGAGGCCGCGGCGCTCGTAATATCGTGCGAAGTGACGCTTAAGTGCAGCGCCCGCCGCGGCTGCATTTCTTGTCCCGTGAGAAACGGCGCTGTTATAGATAAGTATCGTCATCGTTCTTGTTTTTGTCTCCCTTTGTCAAAGGCGCGAAAGGGCTTGATCGGCGAGGGATGTATTGCAAGCAGGTACGTTTCCTGCTTTACGACGCTGTTTTCGTGTGCGCAGAATGCCGAGTATTTTTCAGGCCTCGCGTAACGACCGCGTTGTAAATGACGGGAGCATAATGCGTTGCAATTCTTCATATTTTGTTGCGTCGTAATTTGTAGTGTAGGCTGATTGTTATGGACTTTCTGGCGTTGTTTTCCAACGATGTTTGGCCGTATGTGTAGGTGCGAAAGCTGTTTACGCAGTTTTTGCGTCAGTGCTGCTATGTAGGCTTCTAGCATAAGCAGTAAACTGCCACATTTACGTTGTTCCGAATTGCGGACACAAAATGGGTTTAAAGATGACGAATTCTTAAAATTCTTTGGAACATGATGTGACATATGCGTCGCGGTGATACTTTCACTATTACATGCGCACATTGTTCCATTCAATGCCAAGATAGATTGATTTCCGTCCGCACCCAAGCTGCGTCTCGATAGTGATGAGTCCGTTCGCTGTGCCGCAGTATTTTGGCCGCGACGCGTCAGTGCCAAGGGGCCTCTCAGTACCTTTACTCTGCGGATGATGCCTTTTATGGCCACTTAAAGCGCAGGATTGAGCGGCGGGGGCGTGGGAGATAGCCTAGTTTCTCTGTTCCTTCCGTTCTGCCTCTGCCTCTTTCTTTGTGGGAGATTTCAGTTTTCGTCGAACGCAATTCCTGTGAAGGAAAGACGCTATGAATTATCAGACTTTTTAACGCCCGAGGCAAAACGCCAAGACTTAATCTCGTTATATTCGTTAACAGTCGGATAAAAAAGTTTGTTTATGACCTAACTTGCGTATCCTTGCAAGTTTATCCAAAACATTTATGCATATTGGCAAAGTTCTCTCAATTAGATGGATATTGATTGACCATATATTTTTTCAACGTCATATACTTACAGGAGTCACATTGCGTTTATTTATACCTCGCAATTCTAGACTCCGAACTGTTCGTCCTCTCATTTTTATTAATTTATTCATTTTCTGTCTTTAATTTTTTGCTTTTGTAGTTCGAACGCTGTGAAGGCAACGCGGTCTTCAATTAGGGAAGGATGGTAATGAGTCGTGAACTGCAGGAGTGTAATTAAGTTCTACAGTCACTCTTAAAAGAGGAAAAAGGGAGGAGGGAAAAAAGGAAGGAGGGAAGAAAGGGAAATCAGAAAATACAAGGGGGGCATTACGGATGGAGGGAGAGGGAGGGAGAGGAAGAGGAGGATAGGGAGAGAGAGAGAGAGAGAGAGAGAGAGAGAGAGAGAGAGAGAGAGAGAGAGAGAGAGAGAGAGAGAGAGAGAGAGAGAGAGAGAGAGAGAGAGAGGGAGAGAGAGAGGGAGAGAGAGAGGGAGAAGAGGCTAGAAAAATTGAAAGATAGAAAGAGAGAGGGAGGGGGTGAAACAAAATGTGAGACGGAAGGGCTAGGTAAAAAGTGAATGAGAGAGGAAGGGAGAAAATAAATGGATGAGAAAGTGATGAGAAAGAGAAGAAATAGCGAGGGAGAAGGACGCAGAAAGAAAGAAAGAATGTGTAAGTGAGTGAGTGATTGAGTGACTTAGAGAGAGGGAAAGGGGAAAAAATGTGAAGTCAGAAATAGCTGGAGGAGAAAGGAAGGGCAACAGTAGGAGAGACAGACCGATAGGCAGGCAGGCAGGCAGGCAGGCAGGCAGGCAGGCAGGCAGGCAGGCAGGCAGGCAGGCAGGCAGGCAGGCAGGCAGGCAGGCAGGCAGGCAGGCAAAGATAAGCAAAGATAATTATACTATATAGAGGTAGAGTGAGTGTAGGGAGAAGAGATAATGGAGTGGAGGGGGGGGGGGGCATTCGGGTGACACAGATACGTCATGCATCTTGCTCAGTGTTATTACGCGTCGGGTAATTAACTTTCAGAATGAGGGATGCGATGGTAGCTTGTTGTGCCTAATTTTTAAAAAAGTAACGGTTGTTGAGGTTGTGATGATGACAGTTATGTTTAAGGATTAAATATTTATCTATCATAATACGGTGATGATTAGTAATCATATCTTTACTTATGATTTATTACTAACATTATAAACAGTGGCAATAACATAGATCAAGATGATTCTGATTATGATAGTAATGATAGTGGCAGCAGTAGTAACGGTAAACATAACATTAATTAATATTCTGGGTTGTAATAATAATGTCAATAATAGTAATGATCAAATGTATTTTCAGTTGTTATTAAGTCGTTCATTTTCACTCCAAATAGCAGACAAAATGATAGAGTTAAGGACGGACGAAGCAATCAACAATATTTTGAGTTGTTAAGTCTGTTTCTGTTTGCGTCAGATTATTTTAGTTGAACTTTTGAAAATGAAAGAGGGTGGCGCAACCCGTAGAGTTTTGAGTGCACTCCTTCCATGGCCCTTTTCGGGATATTTATCTTGAACTCTCCTATTCCTCGAGCCACAGCCACCTCGTCAGCCTTCGTCAGCCTTCGTCAGCCCTCGCAAGCCTTCGTCTGCGTCGGTAGCCAAGCAACCGAAGGGGGAATAAACATTAAACAGCTGCTCCTCTCGTTCATTTACGGCGATTAATCAGAATGTTAATGAGTGTGCCTCGTCGGGAGACCGATGAATATTTAGATTTTCTCTGGTAATTGTCCTCATTATGATGGCTTCACGCTGTGCCTCGCCTTGCATTTCGCTGCGTGTTTGTTTGTGTCGTTTGTGTGTTTATTTATCGATTTATATGTTTGGTCACTTGTATATCTATTCCTTTTTTTTGCATATTCATTTGCTTTCTCTTCACCGAGTCTAGTGTAGGTATATACGCATTTATTGTTTTCTGACAGTCACACATTCTGTCCTTGCTATGGGTTTTTTTCGGTCTAGATTGTTGATGTTGTGTTACCTAGACTCGAATTGAAGTCGTGTGCCTGACCCTGTTCAATGTCGCTTTTCATTGTGGCACTGATTTGGCTCCTTGGCTCTGCATGCCAGATTGTTTTTAATTAAGATCTTAGCCGAGGTCCTTTGGTAGACTGATCAAATATGCACATACGTATACACGCTCTCTCTCTCTCATTCTCTCCCTCTTTCTTTCTTTCTTTCTTTCTTTCTTTCTTTCTTTCTTTCTTTCTTTCTTTCTTTCTCTCTCTCTCTCTCTCTCTCTCTCTCTCTCTCTCTCTCTCTCTCTCTCTCTCTCTCTCTCTCTCTCTCTCTCTCTCTCTCTCTCTCTCTCTCTCTCTCTCTCTCTCTCTCTCTCTCTCTCTGTCTCTCTCTCTCTCTCTCTCTCTCTCTCTCTCTCTCTCTCTCTCTCTCCTCTCTCTCTCACTCTCTCTCAGATGCTCCCACTCTTCATTCAGAGTTCAGTACCCACGCGGAGCCTCCACCCGACGTCCGGAGAACAAGCGGAAATGTAAGAAACACCACGATCCATCCAGTCCAGGACCTCTACCTCATGAAGATGCGGGAGACAGATCCAAGACAGGCCTAAGGTCCGCATGCTGTCGGGAAAAAGCTGTCACCTCAAATTAAAATCCGGTCACTGAGTAAATTGTAATCGACACTACACACGCGCCAAAGAAAAGCAGAAACCTGAAAATCAACGAAAATTCGTCCTGAAGCGCTCAAAGACGATATACGAGGAAGCGAGAGCGTAACTCCCCTGAAAACAGGACTGCGGATGGACCGACCAGACGGCACCTGGACCCTCAGCTCGGGAAACACCCCATAATCAGTAATCACTGAAAATCCCAGATGCGCAGCTAACAACAGGCGGCACCCAAGATCCCCAATCGCTCTCAGGTTCTGAAAACCGGTCGCAATAGCCTAGACCAAAGAGCTACCCCGGAAGGTAAAGAGAATTCAATCATATGAGAAGCGAGATACGATCTCCTAGGTCTAACTACAGGAATGCAAAAGTACAGTAATACACACCGCCCGCGCAAGCACAAGACCTCATGAACCATCCCACGCTTTTCTGGCCCCCCTTCCGAAGTCCGTAGAACATATCACTCACAGACACCTCAGCCTCTCAAAACCCACGGGAGGTAAACTGGGCAATCACCGGGCACGCATGACAGGACCAGACACAAATATACTGAAGAAGAATCGTCGTACCCGAAGCTGACCAGACGCTACGACGGGTGGACAGGCCAGCGAACGAGGACGGGCTGCCCGACCACGTTACAAGCTAAACCTCTGCATAGCGCCGACGTGCGCTAAACGTCGAAAACCTAGCAACACACTTATGCCTGCACATTCCCAGTTAGTATCCTCGCGCCGAGCCGCCCTCCGAGCCCCGCCCCCCCGCCCGCCCGGCGGCGCAGGAGTGCCCGCGCCCTCCGCGCCTGCCCTACGCCCCTTTATTGGTTAGGGGTTATATCACTGCTCTCTCTCTCTCCCCCTCCCTCCCTCCCACCCTCCCTCCCTCCCTCCCTCCCTTCCTCCCTCCCTTCCTCCCTCCCTTCCTCCTCCCTCCCTCCCTTCCTCCCTCCCTTCCCTCCCTCCCTCCCTCCCTCCCTCCCTCCCTCCCTCCCGCCCTCCCTCCCTCCCTCTCTCTTTCCGTCTCCACCTCGATCTCCTTCCCTCCCTCCCACCATCTCTCTTTCCGTCTCCACCTCGATCTCCTTCCCTCCCTCCCACCATCTCTCTTTCCGTCTCCACCTCGATCTCCTTCCCTCCCTCCCACCATTTCTCTTCCCATCTCCACCCGCGACTCTGCAGGCAAACCGGAGCGCGTCGTGTGCCTTGTCCTCCCCCGCCGTGGAGCCGCCATGGGGTGGCGGATGGGTTGGCCGTAGATTACCCAACTCGTCAAGCTCTACCTACTGTGAGTTTCATGGCCTCCTGGATGCTGCCATTCTCCTCGCTCGGAGGGGGCTAAACGGCATTGTGATCTGTGGCTCCCAGTCGGCGCTTCACGCCCTCACATCAGTAAGAACATTGCTGTCGCAGTGTTGTGATTAAAATACTTACCCAGTTCGCCATAGCCTACGATAGATATCTTGCTGTGTGCTTTTATGGGCGCTTTCTCAAGTCGGGCTCGCGGCCAAGGAAACTGGAGTCTTGTTGAGATTTCCTGTGCCTCTGACATGCCTCATATACATGCCACCCCCTCCCTCCGGTGTTACAGAAAAATTATATGCTCCGAATATCATGCCTTAATAGTGAATCGTGTGAATGTTGAACGTGATAGCAGTGTTTCCATCCAACACTACGAACATTTTGTGAACTCTGCATACAAATACCGTCGCCATGGGGTCATGATACGCAGACACGGTGTGGTGAGTGCGAGGCTTCAATTTAGTACCAGCCAGTGTAGCAGGTGTCTCAGGCAGAGGGCGTGCCCCATTATTCGTCGAAGAAATTGTGCGATTTGCCCAGTGCCAACACTCTGCACCATCATTGTCTGGAGTGCCCCTTAGTGAAGGACTTGCTACCCCTGGGACAGGATCTTATTTATGTTTGTAAATACTTACTGCAAGGGGATAATTCTTGTGAGTCACCCACATTTTGGTGGATATTAGCCATGTTTAATGAAGTGTCTGTGTGAGTGAGTGAGTGAGTGTGAGTGAGTGAGTGAGTGAGTGAGTGAGTGAGTGAGTGAGTGAGTGAGTGAGTGAGTGAGTGTTTGAGAGAGAGAGTATGCATAATCATATGAATATGTGTACATATAGTTCGCCGCGTGCACTACGAGACACGGTTATGCAAATTTTGTACTTCTCTGTAAAATCGTATGTTGTCCACTATGCGTAATAAAGTTATCAAATAAAATATCTTTCCGTTTCCACCTCGATCTCCTTCCCTCCCTCCCTCCCTCCCTCCCTCTTTCCGCCTCCACCTCCCTGCAGCGGCCGCGAGCCGAGCCTTTGTTCGGAGCAGTTAAGGAAAAGCCCGAGAGGAGTTTGTGTCATGTTCAGAAGAGGCATCGGAGCGCGCGCTGGCTGCCGTGGCACATTTCGTTTGCTTTGTTACCCGGCCCGAGATTGGAATTATGTTGTCTTGTATGGCCTGAGATGAGGGCTATGTTGCTTTGTTGCTTGTTCTGAGATTGGATCTTGTTGCCTTGCGCCGCCTAGGATGGCGGTTATGTTATGTTGCTTGGTTTGAGATTCATGGATTTATGTTGTCGTGTGCGGCCTGGGATTGGAGTTGCTTTCCATGTGCGACCTGAGATGAGGGTGATGTTGCTTTGTTGCCTAGTCTGTGATCAGAATAATGGCGCTTTGTTGCGGGGCCCGAGGTTGGAATTATGTTCATTTGCTGCGGGGCATTATTTTGGAATTATGGTACTTTACCCGACGCGGACGAGGTAGATATGTGTTTGTGTTAATGGCCTTTTTTGGTTGTGTCGGAGATGGACGGGGGAGGGGGGAGGGGCCTTCTGATGCTTCCTTCTCATTCTTGGCTCCCTTTTTGACTTCAGTTCTCCCCAGTTTTCCTCCTTTCCAATCGTCCGTCCATCCGTCCAAACACCCACCTACCCACCCACTTACACTCACTCACTCACCCATTTTTCACATTTTTCCCTCCCTCCTTCCCCATGTTCCGCCTCCCGCCCCTTCGAAGCTACAGCCTCCGAGACGCTCTCTGGTCCCGAGCATCCTTGGATTATCCACGAGCGGCTGACGCGGCTGACGCGGCCCGGAAATCAGTGTCGCTTTGGCCGACAGATTCAGGGAGGAAGGAGGTGTCTCAGGAAGGGCGCAGCGACGGATCGAGGGCGAGGCTAGGGGCTAGTCCCTTTCCCGCTCGTTTGATTCCCTTCCTGCGTGTAGGACTTTTTTAAGTCTCATGTTCGACATCAACCCATTTCCTCTCTTTCTTCTCTTTCCAAGTATTTTATCATCCTTAGCATTGCTTTTTCTAACTTTCTCATCGCTTATTTCCTTCCGTCCAAACATTTTCCCCCTTTCCCTCATATGCCCCCCCCCCCTATCGCTTTCTTATTCGTGTCCTACTTTCTTGTGGTTACCTCCTTCCCTCATTTCCCGCTCTACCCTGTTTTCATTCTCATCATTCCCCTCCTATATTCCTCCTCTTCACTCTTTTCCCCTCCTTTCATTCCCCTTCGTTAACTTCCCCCCTCCTTTTCTCTTCCCTTCCCATTTTCCCTGACTCATTTTCCTTCCTTCCCTGTCTCCCTTTCCTTTTCATCCTCTTTCTCCTCATATATCCGCCTCCTTCCTTCATTGCTGTCCCTTCCATCCTCATCATCATTTTAGGTTACTTCCCTTCCTCATTCCTTTATTCCCCCCTTTCCTGTTCTAAACTTCTTTCCCCTTATGCATTCCCCTCCTTTCTTCCTTCCCTTCCTCTCTTCTTGTACTCCTTTCCTTCCTTCCTTCCTTTCCGTTCCTTTCTCCCTTTCCTCCTTCCCTTCCTTTCTTCCTTCCCTTTCTTTCTTCCTTTCCTCCTTCCCTCCTTCCCTCCTTCCCCCTTTCCCCCCCCCTTTCTCCCTTTCCCTTTTCCTTTTTTCCTTTCCCCCCTTTCCTCCTTCCCTTTCCCTTCCCCCCCCTTTCCCCCCTTCCCTCCTTCCCTTTTCCCTTCCCTTTCCTTTTCCCTTTTCCTTCCCTTTCCCTTCTTTCCCTTTCCCTTCCCTTTCTTCTTCCCTCCTTTCCTCCCTTTCCCTTTCCTTCCCTCCCTTCCCTCCTTTCCCCCTTTCCCCCCCTGTAACCATATGAATCCGTGCCGTTCGTCTGAGTATCATGTAACATTCATATAGTTCTCCTGATAAAGGTACATTTCGCCATACGCTTCCGCACATGCCCTTTAAACAGTGCATATCACCAAGTTTGACATAAATGCACAAATTAATTACCACAAGACTCGCCATGCTGTCCATCCCGCGCAGCCGCATGTCCTTCCGGCGTCCCCTGGCCAGCGAGGGGAAGGGAAACAAATAAATCTGAAAATCCATTGCTATTGGGAACCCTGTTGCAGCAGGAACGTTGGCAACGCTGGATACGTCTGGCTGCTTCCGCTCCACCAATTTAGAGTTAAGGGAAGAAGAAAAAAAAAAAGAGAAAAAAAGTGAAAAAAGAGAAGAGGAAAAAGGAGACGGAAGGACCAAAAAGCGGATTGGGGATTATTTTCCTCGTTATTTTTTTTGAAAGTCGTGCCACCGCCCATTTCGAGGCTGGGCGCTAACGACTTCAAACCGGGTTGGCCTCGGCTTCGGCTCCGTGGGTCTCGAGTCCCCGGGGAGGACGCTCCGGGATTTCGCTTTCTCTCGTTGTTGGCGCTTGCTCGTTCGGGCTTTGGGACTTCTATCTTTATTATCTTATCGGGGTTCTATATTCTCACTGTCTGTTTGTTTGTTTGTTCGGGGTCTATATGTTGAAATTTTGTATGTTTTATTTGTTTGTTTGTTGCTTGCATTTTAACTGTTTGTATTGTACTGCTTTAGCTTCTGTCTTGATATATATATATATATATAATATAATATATATATATATGTAATATATCTATCTATCTATAT
>NC_061835.1:5213180-5218180 GCF_019202785.1 Penaeus chinensis
CCTCCTCTCCTCCTCTCCTCCTCCTCCTCCTCCCCCTCCTCCCCCTCCTCCCCCTCCTCCCTCTCCTCCTCCTCCTCCTCCTTCTCCTCCCCCTCTCCCCCTCCTCCCTCTCCTCCTACTCCCTCTCCTCCTCCTCCTCCCCCTCTTTTCCTCTTCCTCTCCTCCTCCTTCCTCTCCTCCTCCTCCCCCTCCTCCTCCTCCTCACCCTCTCCTCCTCCTCCCCCCCCTTTTCCTCTTCCCTCTCTTAATCCTCCTCTTCCATCTTCTCCTCTTGCTCCCTCTCCTCCTCCTCCCTCTGGTCCTCCTTCCTCTCGTCTTTCTTCCTCCTTTTCCTTCTCCTCTTCCTCCTTTTCCTCCTCCTCTTCCTCCTTTCCTCCTCCTCCTCCTCCTCCTCCTCCTCCTCCTCCTCCTCCTCCTCCTCCTCCTCTCCTCTTCCTCTTCCTCCGTCTCCTAATTCTCCTCTTCCTCTTCCTCCCTCTCCTCCTCCTCCTCCTCCTCCTCCTCCTCCTCCTCCTCCTCCTCCTCCTCCTCCTCCTCCTCCTCCTCCTCCTCCTCCTTTTCCTCCTCCTCCTCCCTCTCCTCTTCCTCCTCTTCCTCCTCCTACTCCTCCCTTTCATTTTCCTCCTCCTTCTCCCGGTTCTCCTCTTCTTCCCCCCTCTTCTCCTTCCTTCTCCTCCCCCCTCTCCTCCCCCCTCCCCCCCCTCCCCCCCTCTCCTCCCCCCTCTCCCCTCCCCCTAACCAATAGAGGGAGGCCGCTGCCTCTGAATAGGGCATTACCTCCACTTATCCCTGCTAAGGTAAATAGGTTCCGCCCGGCCCAGCAGCTCAAACCACGGATGGGGAGATATGTCGTAGATTTCCACATATTTAACACGTGTCTTGTGCAAGGATTTCGTCTAGTTTTACTAATTGAGATGTGGATGATACTGATTTCGTCAGACCTCCGATTACATGATTAGTTTGCTGGTGATTATACCTTTCGTAGGTTACTATGAATAGGGTTTGCGGGTAGGGACTGATGCTACTGTCGCTGCTGCTGTCAACGTTGATCTCAATATATGTGATAGTATCATCATCTGCTGCCTGAAGATGTTAGTAGTGCTGCCAATGCTTAGGTTGATGGTGATGACGATGACGTACATGGCGTAAATCAGTCCCTACCCGCAAACCCTATTCATATTAAGCGTACAGATAAACGTGTTCGTGATGAAATGGCCGATACTCCTGAATTTTCAGTAAATATATATATTTTTTAGATTTTTGTTTATAAATTGCACTGGACCAAGTGTATTTCATAACGTGACCGTAGCCTCGGCACTGACGCGGCGCAGCGAGCTGCGCAAGAGCAGCGCTCCCTCCAGCAGGTGCGTGCGGCGCGAGCGCCTCCGCATGTGAACCTGGAGCTGCGGTCTTTATGTTTTTGTTTCGTGGACGGTAGTTTAATGGTAGCATTTTTAGTTTCTAGTTTTTGTTTGGAAGTAAGCTTGGGAGAGGAGAGGAGACGAAGAGAGTTGAGGGAAAAAAGGAATGATGACCAGGGAGAGGACTAAAGAAGAGAGAAAGGGAGAGGGGAGGGAGGAGAGTTAGAATGGAGGGAAAGGGAAAGAGGAAGTGGGAAGGGAAGAGAAGAGAAAGTAGGGGAAAAGGCGGAAGAAAAGAGGAAAGAGAGCGGATGTGTGTGGAAATATCCTGTAATTTATTTATTTATTCGCGGTGGAATACGGCAGGTTCAATTAATTATGACAAGCAAGTCATTTACGTCTTTGCAAAACACATCATTCTCATGCAGATGAGACCAGAAACGTGTGATTTTGAATATGCAAAACTTGATTCATTCGCTGCGGTTACTGCCGTGGCCCCGTTTCCAGTTTCATTAGACCAAGATTGATTTTATTCATACAGCGTTATCAATGATTGACACACATGGTGGTTTTGAATGGAGATTTATTTCGCTCAGGGCGCTCCTTGGGCGGGCCTCGCGGGGGATGCTGTCAGGAGATTGGTCGACGCCTTGGTAGCAGCTGGCCCTGGCAGCAGTTCATCATGACAACAGTTCGCCCTGACCGCAGTTCGTCTTGACAGCAGTTCCTTATGACAGAGACTCATAAAAAGAGCTGCTTACCCTGACAGCAGTTCATTCTGACAGTAAATCGCCGCGGTAGTTTCTCGCCCTGACAAAAGATCGTTCTTGGCATGGCAGCGGCTCGTTCTCATAACAGCAGATGGCAGCTCAGCCCAAGAGCACCTCGTCTGGCCGAAGGTTTCTTTAACCACTTCTGCAGAAGGATTTGGGTTCGTGAGATGTCATTAGGGAGCCTTAGGGCGTCATAGCTTACATGGGGGAGTGACAGGGACATGAAATGCATATGGCCAGAGACAGGTTTAGACAGTCATAGACACAGTTACGATACAAACACAAACAGGGATCGGAACAGAGAAAAAAATCGAAAAATAGAAACCATAGGAGGGGACAAAAACAGAGAGAAAGAGAGAATGGCACAGCCAGACAGACAGACGCACAGGCAGACAGACAGGCACAGAAGTACAGCACAATCCAGCTCATCTTATGCAAATCCCTACGACATCCTAGTCCGGGCTCGGTGCAGTTCTTAGGCTCAGCTCCTCCTTCGTCTCCCTTCCTGCTCCCGCCGTAGGATCGGAGGCGATTACCGTGTCCTCCCTCAGGGCCTGGAAGGAGAGCCTCGAGGATCTCGCTGGCCTGACAACGTCCGTGCTTGTGTCGTCCGCGCCAGACATTCACGTCGAGCTCGTCTCTTGTCAGGAACAGGCTCCTCGGAAAGATATTGCCCCTAGGGAGACGTGTCCCTCTCGTGCTCATCCTTCCCCTCTCTCTCCCCGCAGACCTCTCCTTCTCCCTCCCTCTCCCCGCCGACCTCTCCCTCTCCCATTCCTCGACGTCTCCCCCCCCCCCCCTCTCTCTCTCTCTCTCTCTCTCTCTCTCTCTCTCTCTCTCTCTCTCTCTCTCTCTCTCTCTCTCTCTCTCTCTCTCTCTCTCTCTCTCTCTCTCTCTCTCTCCCCCCCTCCCTCCCCCCTCCCTACCCTCCCCCCTCCCTCCCCCAATCCCCCCTCTCCTCCCCCAATCCCTCTCCCACCCCTCTCCCTCTCCCACCCCCTCTCCCTCTCCCACCCCCTCTCCCTCTCCCACTTCCCGGCCGAAGATGCGACGGAGGAGGGCCACCACAGAACTTGCGACGGACGGCGCTCGTCTCGGCTCCATCATGCCGCTTGGTACACTGCAGCGTCCCCTCCAGGTGATGTCGAGCTGCGCGTCATGCTGTCGTTTGACCTTGGCGGAGGACGTGATACGCTTGGAAAAGCGGGTCTTGCTTCTTCATGCGAGGTGCTGTTCGACGTGACTGGACGCCTTTCATCTCTCCATCTCCTCCTCCCCCGCCCCCTCCGCTTGCTCCTCCGCTTTCGCCTTCTCCGGGACTAGGTGGAAGCTGATGCCGTGCCAAGGAGCATTATCAGTCAGTCAGCCACTGG
The DNA here is from genome assembly GCF_019202785.1 of Penaeus chinensis. NCBI lineage: Eukaryota > Metazoa > Arthropoda > Malacostraca > Decapoda > Penaeidae > Penaeus > Penaeus chinensis. The sequence goes on from NC_061835.1 coordinate 5,216,688, forward strand.
CCACTTCGCTTCTTCCTCCACCCGCGCTCACCCTCCTCTTGCCTCCTTTCCTCTCTCCCTCCCTCCTCTCCCTCTTGCCTCATCTCCCTCTTGCCTCCCTCCCTCCCTCCCTCCCTCCCTCCCTCCCTCCCTCCCTCCCTCCCTCCCTCCCATTCTCTCTCCCTCCTTCCCTCCCTTCCTTCCTTCCTTCCTTCCTTCCTTCCTTCCTTCCTTCCTTCCTTCCTCCCTCCCTCCCTCCCTCCCTCCCTCCCTCCCTCCCTCCCTCCCTCCCTCCCTCCCTCCTCCTCCTCCTCCTCCTGAACCTCCATACGCCCTCACTTCGCCCGGTCTCACTTTGTCCCGAGTTCCCTTGGATGTATTCACGCAGTAATTAATCTCCAGTTGTTCGGTAAGTTGCGGCCGCGTTTTGTGTCGGCGCCACACTCGTGCCGGTTCTAATCTGGGACCCCCCCCCCCCCCGCCCCGCCTGTAAAAAAGGTGGCATTAAGTTTTCTTGCGGCGAAGTTATGATTCAGAACGTCTTGCTCACTTCAGGGTCCTGTGGCAAAAAAATGAAGAAGAAAAAAAAAAGACTTAGGCAAGTATGAGGTTGAGACCTCGTGGTGTGTTTCCTTGGATTAGGAAACATCTTGGGCTTTCCTCTCAGTGATGAAATACTTTCTCTAAGGCCCGGGATTCTTCAACAGGATTGGACGAATGCAAATGATAAGTGTAGATGATGCGGGTGATTGGGTCGTACTAGGGAATGGGCGGATGTTTAAGCCTGCGCTCGATTTTCCAGGTTGATGAAGTTCCAGAATTGTGGCACCGCGTCAGAGAAAAGGCGAGGTGACGAAGGCGTGACGTCGTTCCTTCTTATGCTGTGCGAGTGACGTCAAGCGGTTGGAATATAAATGGGTCTGCGGTCTTGCCTTGCGGTTGCGGTCCCGTCACACACGGCCGAGGGGAACCCACCGAGGTGGCCTTCGCGCTCCCAGTCCCGCGGGACGACGCGTGGGCATTGGGTCGGGGCGGGACGACCGGCCACGAGCTGGGAATCGCCGCATGATGGGCCAAGGCGCCGGGGACGGAGGGGGAGAGGGAGGGGGTGAGAGCGGGGAGAGCGAGGGGAAGGGCGAGCGGAAGGGCGAGCACGAAAGGGACACTCTCCTCGGGGGCAAGATCTTTCTGGGCGCTTTGCGTAGGGTGCCGGGATCGGGAGGAGGGGGGGGGGGCAATGTTCCTTCTTAGTGAGAGGCTGAGATTGCAATTCATTTAAACGTAAATTATGCATTGCAATTATAAAGACTGTAACACAGTGCTGGGCAAGAGTCTTATATAAGATTTAAAAGCTAAGCTCCGTAAATGCGGGATGAGGATTGGATACATCAACTGTAAGATTCAAGTTTTGACTGTGAGCTGCGGCCAGACATGCCGTTTTGGAGGCTCCGCCGGGCGAGCAGCGCCATGAGTCGTTTTCAGTTGCGCAGACTGGCTTTTAACCTGAGATATCT
>NC_061835.1:5225680-5228180 GCF_019202785.1 Penaeus chinensis
CTGACCGAGGCCTAGAGACAGACAAACGGATAGACTTTGGCATGTATACATAAATACTGAGACAGACAAACTGAAAGGAACAGACAAAACGATAGACTAAGACGTAGACACACAACTGAGAGTGAGACAGACAGAGAGACAGACTGAGATACACAGACAGTCAGACAGAATATATAGAGCGAGAGACGTGGGGAGTAGTAAATAGAGCGAGAGATAAGTAGAGAACGAGAGGAAGAGCGAGTGTGAAAGAGGGAGAGGCAAACAGAAAGCTGGAGTGGAAAGAACAGGCAGACGCAGGCAGACACAGGCAGACACAGAGAGCGAAAAAAGAGAAATGGGCAGAGTAAAAGAGCGCCACGTCAGTTGGTAGATTATAAAAGGCAGACGATTTTGCATGTAAATTGTTTCAATAAGCTCGCGAGTGTGCGGGAGACAGGGGGCGGGTCCGGCTGGCAACAGGGCGGACGCGTCGCCGAGTGCCACCAACAAGCCATCACCGTGACTGATCTACCCCCTCCCCCTCTTAGCCTCCCCCTTCTCCCTTCCCTCTCCAGGTTTCTCGCCTCAACCCCTTCTCTCTTCCTGTCCCCCTACACCCTTGGCATTCCCCTTTCCTTCCTTTCTCTTTCCCATTTCTCCTTGTTCTTTCCCCTTCCTCCTTGTTCTTTCCCCTTCTCTCTCCCCCTTCCACTCCCCCTCCCCTCCCTCTGTCGTCCCTTCAACCTTCTCTCCCCCTATTCCCTTCTCTTCCTTCTTCCCTTCCTTTCCTTCCTTCTTCCTTTCCTTCTTTCCCTTCCTTCCCTTCCATCCTTCTTCCCTTCCTTCCTTCTTCCCTTCCCTCCTCCTTCCCGTCCCACCTTCTTCCCTTCCCCCCTCCCCCCTTATCAAACGATACAATCCAGGACGTGGCTCGTCATATCATACACGAAGCCTTGTTAGTTTTTCGCTGTCATTTGCACGAAACTCTACCCAGAGTCGTTTTTACAGGTAAGTGATGTAGGGAAGGGCGGCCTGGAAGAGTTGGCGCGAGGGGAGCATGAGGAAGGCGCTGATGGTGGTGGTGCGTGGTGGGGGGGGGGGGGGGGCGTTAAGAAGGGCGAAAAAAGGTCAGGGTGCCGTTTAATGTGGCAGGTTGTGGATTTCGTGTGTAATGGATGACCCCTACGCGTTGATCCCTCACCACCTCCCTACCCTTCCCCTACCCCCCTTCCCCACCACCCCTTTTAGCCCTCCCTTGCCGGCATCCAAAGTACAGAGGACCTGCACGAGATGCGTGTGCCGCATGTTTCCTTCTTCCCTGCGTGTGCGGAGTCATGCACGCCGCGCGGGAAGAGAGTAATACGCACACTGCACGCAGGCTGTCCATCGGCTGCAGTGAACCCGGTCGATACGCTGAGTATGTTGTTGCATACGGTAATGCGTAGAAGGTAAACACAATGCACGCAGGCGTTCCCCTGCAAAAGGCAAGTCTTCGTTGCATGTGACCAATTATTATTAAGGAATTAAGTCCTTGTCACGCTATTGCAAGTGCAAGAGCTGCGTGTACTTTACCCCTACGCCCACCTCACACACATGCAGCATACGCCCTAAGAAGCCATATAACATGTCGTAGACACGCACACGCCCGCTTTGTATGCAGAGTGTCGTGTTCGGGCGTTGGAAGATCGATGGGAGCGCACTGAGGCTCACACGCCGGCCAAGCACTGTCTCAGGTGATCGAAGATGTGTGCAGAGGAACGAGTCTTCTCGCTAAGGTAACCGTTTACATTCTGGCCCGGCAAAGGCTCAGTGAGCCTCGTCTAACACCATCCACCCCCACCCACCCCCATCCCTACCCCTTCCCCCCCTTCTCGTCGGCCTCCCGGTCATTAAGCGTATTCAGGGGGCCCTTAAATGCTTTGTGTTTAGAAGTTATTAAGCGATGAAGGCTGTACATAATTATCCGAGGTTACGTGCAGCTGCACCGTGCGCTTTGGTCTAACGATGATTTATTAGCGATGGAATAAACAGTGGAGACCCTGGTGTGAAATGATAAACGGAGCATACGCGAAGGTATTTGGTAATCAGTTGTGCGTATATGTATCTGAGTCTGACTGTTTATTTAATTTACAGGCTAACAAACCTCTCTCTCTCTCGGGCAGGGATAGTGAAATATGGCAACCTATCACCGTAGAGTTCGCGAGTAGTTGAAGGCCGTATAATTCATGTCAAGTTTGTTCCACTGGCTTGGATTATCACATATATCTCGTAATTTAGTTAAACTGTTACCTGGCTGAAATCATGCTGACTTGCGTAATTTTTCCTACTTAAAAACAGGTTTTTGTTAGTAGGCCTATATTTTTTTTATTTTTATTTCATGTTGGCTTTTGTAGCATTTAGTCCGTTTGTAAAAATGTGGACATTTTGAATATGAAAAATATGAATTGCACTGTAGTGTATACATGATAGTTTACCGGTAGTTTAGATTCATGTGATTCCTCGTAACATATTGGACATGTAT
>NC_061835.1:5245680-5250680 GCF_019202785.1 Penaeus chinensis
CCTCTCCTTTCTGTCTCTCACTCTCGTCTGTCTGCTTAAAGTCTCTCTCTCCGTTTTCTCTCTCCTCTGTCTCTCCTCTCTGTCTCTCTTTCTGTCTCTCTCTGTCTCTCTCTTTCTGTCTCTCTCTTTCTGTTTTTCTCTCTTTCTGTCTCCTCCTCCCGTCTCTCTCTTTCTATCTCTCTCTCTCTGTCGCTCTCTCTGTCTCTCCTCTCTCTATGTTTTCTCTCTTTTTTGTCCTCTCTTTTCTGTCTCTCCTCTCTGTCTCTCCCCCTCTCTCTGTCCCCTCTCTCTCTCTCTGTCTCTCTCTCTTTATCTCTTCTCTCGTTCCCCTCTCCTCCTTTTCTTCTGTCCTCTCTCTCTGTCTCTCCTCTCTCTGTCTCTTTTTTTCTTTCTGTCTCTCTCTCTCTTCTCTCTCCTCTCGTTTTGTCTCCCTCCCCTTTCTCACTCTTCGTTTCCCCTCTCTCCTGTCTCTCCTCTCGCTCTCTGTCTCTCTCTCTCTCGTCTTCTCTCTCTCTCGTCTCTCTCTCTCTGTCTCTCTCTCTCTTCTCTCTCCTCTCTCTCATCTCCCCCCCATCCTTTATCTCTCTCAAACTCGTCTCTTCTCTCTCATCTCTCTCCCTCATCTCTCCCTCTCCTCTCTCTCCCCTCTCTCTTTTCTCTCTCTCTCTCTCTCTCTCTCTCTCCCCTGTCCCCTCTCTCTCTCTGTCTCTCTCTCTCTCTCTCCTCTCTCTCTCTCTTTTCTCTCTCTCTCTCTCATCTCTCTCCTGTCTCTCTTCTCTCTCTCTCTCTCCCCTCTCTCTTTTCTCTTTCTCTCCCTTTCCCCTCTTTCTCTTTTTTTCTCTCTCCTCTCTCCTCTCTCCTCTCTACTCTCTCTCTCTCTACTCTCTCTCTCCCCTCCTATATATAATATATATATATAATATATATAATATATATATATTATGTATCTTTCCCCTCCCCTCTCCTCTCCTCGTCATCTCTCTCTTCCCTCCTCCCTCCTCATCTCTCCCACTCTCTCTCTCCTCTCCTCCCCTCTCCTCCTCTTCCCCTCCTCCACTCCTCTCTCTCTCCCCCTCCATCTCTCCTCTCTCTCTCTCTCTCACCTCTCTCTCTCTCTCCTCCTCTCTCTCAACATCCACTCCTTCTCCTCCTCCATCTCCCTCTATCCTCTCTCTCCTCTCTCTTCCCCCCTCCTCTCATCCCCTTCCACCTCTCTCCTCAATCCTCCTCTCCTCTCTCTCCCCCATCATCTCTCTCTCTCTCCTCTATCTCTCTCTCTCTCCTCTCTCCTTTTCTCTCTCTCTCTCTCCTCTTCATTTCCCCTCTCTCCCCTCCCCACTCTCCTCCCCTTTCTCTTCTCTCATCACCTCCTCTTCTTCCTTCTCTCACTTTCTCTCTCTTTTTCTCTCTCTCTCTTCTCCCCCTCTCTCCTCTCTCTCCCTTTCCCCTCTCTTTCTTCTCCCCTCCTCTCCCCTCTCCCCTCTTCTTCTCTCTCTCCTCATCTCTCTCACTCCACCTCCTCGCCTCTCTCTCCTCTCTCTCTCTCCGGGTTTCCTCCGCTCTTCTCTCTCTCCCTCTCTTCTCCTCATTTTAAATTTCCCCCTCTCTCTCGTCCTCTCTTTCTCTCTCTCTCTCCCTCTTTCTTTTTCCCCTCCTCTCTCTCTCTTTTTTTCCTCCTCTCTCTCTCCTCTCCCCTTTTCTCTCCTCTCTCTCTCTACTCCTCCCTCTCTTCTCCCTCTCCCCTCTCTACTCTCCAGCGTCATCCTTCCCCTCTCTCTCTCTCTCTTTCCTCTCCTCCTCTCCTTTCTCTCTCTCTCTCTCTCCCCCCTCTCTCATTTTTTTCCTTTTCCTCTCTCTCTCACATTTTTTCCCTCTCCCCTCTCCTCCCCCTCCCTCTCCTCTCCCCCTCCCTCTCCCCCTCCCTTTCCCCCCCCACTCTCCATTTTTTTCCTCTCCTCCCCCTCCCTCTCCCTCTCCCCCTCCCTCTCCCCCTCCCCTTCCCCCTTCCCCGTTTAACCCCCCCCCCCTTTTTTCCCCCTTCCCCCTCCCCCCCCTCTCCATTTTTCCTCCCTTCCTTCTCCTCCATTTCCCGTTTTTCTGAGCCCCCCCCCCCCTGTTCCCATGTGTCTTTTCTTACCCGTGTATTCTGTTTGTGTGCGGTAAGGAGCCAGCGTCGCCAGAGCCACATCCCCAGCAGGAAGGGCCCGAGCGGAAGGAGCCCGGGGGAAGTGGGTCAAGCAGGCGCGGTTCCCTGAGAGTCGAGGCTGAGACTTTGGGCCAATGTTGACACGGGGTCGAGTTTGGCGGGGGTGGGGTGGGGGGGGGGGTGTCGAGGGGTATGATAGGTGCTTGAAAGGGGGAGGGGGGGAGGGAGAAAGGGAGGGGGGTAGGGGGAGTTGATGGGGAAAGGGGGAGGGGGAGAAACAAGAGTGTGAAGAGGATTTGGTGGGATTTGATCGGGGGGGGGGGGGTCGGGGGGAGGAGAGAAATGAGGATTTGAAGGGTTGTTAGGTCGGGAGATAAGAGGTTGTATTTGGGCTGGAGGGAAGGAAAGAGGATAGCGAGGTGCTGAGGACAGGCTCACACACACGCGCACGCACAAACTCACACCTACGCTTATATACATAGCCTATATCCGGGAACACTTACACACTCACTCATTCACTGATTCACTCACTCTCACTCTCACTCTCACTCTCACTCTTTCTCTCACTCTTTCTCTCACTCTCACTCTTTCTCTCTCTCTCTCTCTCTCTCCCTCCCTCCCCCTCTCCCTCCCTCCCTCCCTCTCCCTCCCTCCCTCCCTCCCTCCCTCCCTCCCTCCCTCCCTCTCTCTCTCTCTCTCTCTCTCTCTCTCTCTCTCTCTCTCTCTCTCTCTCTCTCTCTCTCTCTCTCTCTCACTCTGACTCTCACTCACATTTTTGTAAGCCGAGGGATATATGCGTCTATTTGTATGAAGACCCTATAAGTGTCACTGTGGTATACCTGCGCTGTACCATACATCAATAAATGTGTGTCAGATTACCATCCATCTATATTATATAGCCTTTTGTCTGTAATAACACATGTATTGTGTCCTATGTCATCCTAGTCTCTCTCTCTCTCTCTCTCTCTCTCTCTCTCTCTCTCTCTCTCTCTCTCGTCTCTCTCTCTCCTCTCTCTCTCTCTCTCTCTCTCTCTCTCTCTTTCTCTCTTTCTCTCTCTCTCTCTCTCTCTCTCTCTCTCTCTCTCTCTCTCTCTCTCTCTCTCTCTTTCTCTCTTTATCTTTCTATCTCTCTTTCTCTTTCTCTTCTCTTTCTCTTCTCTCTCTCTCTCTCTCTCTCTCTCTCTCTCTCTCTCTCTTCTCTCTCTCTCTTCTCTCTCTCTCTCTCTTTCTCTCTCTCTCTCTCTCTCTCTCTCTCTCTCTCTCTCTCTCTCTCTCTCTCTCTCTCTCTCTCTCTCTCTCTCTCTCTCTCTCTCTCTCTCTCTCTCTCTCTCTCTCTCTCTCTCTCTCTCTCTCTCTCTCTCTCTATTTCTCTCTTTATCTTTCTATCTCTCTTTCTCTTTCTCTTTCTCTTTCTCTCTCTCTCTCTCTCTCTCTCTCTCTCTCTCTCTCTCTCTCTCTCTCTCTCTCTCTCTCTCTCTCTCTCTCTCTCTCTCTCTCTCTCCTCCCTCCCTCCCCCCCCCCCTTCATATAGACCACAGTCCATAGAGATTGTAACATTTGTGCACCTGCCGCGCACCTGCTACCATGACGGAGCAGGTGTCGTGCTGTTTCACAACCTGAATATTATCATGCGACATTATTCCTGAAACAGCTGGATTTCTCACTGTTATGGAGCACATGCAAGCGCTACGGTCACTGCATTGACAGCTTTCATGTGGCTCCGTCACTATCATTGTTTTCTGATTCGTTATTATATTACATTCTCTTTAGTCGCTTTCGTCTCGCAAGCTTTACATTTCTCCCTCTCTTCTCTCTTAGTACTGCTCGCTGCCCTCACTCGTTATGCCCTGTCACCATCTCTCTTCACTCTTGTCCTCTCTTACTCGCTTCATCATTCCTCGCTCTTTCTTCCTCTCTTCCTACTCCTTTGTCATTATCAGTCTTCACTCTTCTTGTCCTGCTTTACTCTCCGCCACTCTCCATCACTCTTCTCTTTCCGTTTCATTCTTGCCTTTTTCTTCAACTCCATCCTCTCTTACTGTCCTCGTCACTATTATTCCTCATTCTTCATGCCCTCCTTTACTGTTCTGGATCACCATCATTCTTCACTCTTCACTGTTATCCACCTCGTTCTTTCCACTTCCCTCCTCTCCCTCATCAGAACCTCTGGCATGTCCTCCCTTACTCTTCCCCGTCACCATCATTCTTCACTCTCCCTGTCATCCTTTACCCCTCCATCACCATCATTCTTCACTCTCCCTGTCTTCCTTTACCCCCCATCACCATCATTCTTCACTCTCCCTGTCTTCCTTTACCCCCCATCACCATCATTCTTCACTCTCCCTGTCTTCCTTTACCCCCCATCACCATCATTCTTCACTCTCCCTGTCTTCCTTTACCCCCCATCACCATCATTCTTCTCTCTTCACTGTTATCCACCTCGCCCCCCCCCCCTCGCCCCTATGAGACGCGGGATGAACTTAGCCAAGATCCCGGCGGGGAGTGTCGGGAGGCCCAGCGTTGGCCGTGTTAAATTGAGGCCCGGGTGTGGCTCCCGTGCACTCGGGCAGGTGTTGCGGCGGGTAAGTTGGGTGTGGCTGAGAAGTGGGCGGGTGGGCGGGTGGGTGGCTGAGCGAGGGATAGGTAGGTGGAGGGGGTGGAATGGGTGGGTAAGGGGTGAGGGTGAGTAGGTGGTGGTTGAAAAAGTGTAACTGTTTAGTGTTGCGAGGTTGGCATGTGTTGTAAGTGTGGCACAGAAAATGTTACAGAAATATTAAAAGTCTAGATATAATGGTATGATGAGTGGCACAAATTTGATGGCGCTGACAAGTAATTGTTGCAACTGTGGACATGT
>NC_061835.1:5258180-5260680 GCF_019202785.1 Penaeus chinensis
CTCTGTCTCTCTCTCTTTCTCTCTTCCTCTCTTCCTCTCTTCCTCCCACCCCCTCTATCTCTGTCTGTCTCTCTGTCTCTCTTTGTCTCTCTCTGTCTCTCTCTGTCTCTCTCTGTCTCTCTCTGTCTCTCTCTCTGTCTCTCTCTCTGTCTCTCTCTCTCTCTCTCTCTCTCTCTCTCTCTCTCTTCTCTCTCTCTCTCTCTCTCTCTCTCTCTCTCTCTCTCTCTCTCTCTCTCTCTCTCTCTCTCTCTCTCTCTCTCTCTCTCCTCACCTCTCCTCTCCTCTCCTCTCACTCCTTCATATTTCCCCCTTCTCATTAAGCTAAGCAACCCCGAGAATATTTTTTATAATTATTTTCCCACTTATTTATTACATAATTTAAACCTTCGGTGAGCATATTTTTTGTCAGAATTTTAGCCCAAACCCTGCTAGATTACCTCAGTCTCCCCTCTCATAAGATTTTAGTTTTCTCTCCCTTTTTTCACCTCACTTTTCTTTGAACTAATGAACTGCCGTTTTCTATTCTTTTTGGGAAAAGTTTAATGTCTTCTTTGTTGCTTCTCTATATTTTATGTTTTTCCCTGAAAGTTTGGTCTGTTGGGTTATTTTCAGTATGGCCTTGTAATCTGTTTATCTGTATTAAATTAGAATGGGATTAACACCAAAATAATAAAGTAAAGTATTCTTAGTAAATATGTTATCATAACCGACGGCTTATGCCTGCCATCTAGCGGCCGGGGAATTAATTAATATCTTACCATTCTTTTGGAATTTGTAGTTCTGGGCTGCTCGTCGAAGTCAGATGATTTCTCTATAATTTCAGATATTTTTGTTTTATTTTAGTAGTCTGTTTAGTATATATTTCATTTAATTTGTTGTGCTGACTTTGTAGAACATAAATAAGTAGTTCAAACTCAAACTTCAAACTTACGCTACTTCATCATCCAGACACGGTTATTTCCTCCTAAATTATTTGTACTTTCGAGTGTAATGTTACTATCCTTTGAAATCGGGCCTTCGAGAACCACAAACATGGGCGCAGTCGAATAGTATTTCCAGCCCATTTCTTTAACGTTCTGTAAGTCGTGTTCTCCACCTTAATATTTGTCAAGAAATGCCTGTTCCGGCCGCTAGAGGCGCTGTCGTGTGGGTTGTGCAATGGAAACCAGGTTACTCCTAATCTACGTGACGTCACAAGCCTCTTGTTTCGTCACTTCTGTCATCTCTTGGAGTGTGATGTCCTCGTGGACTTGGTTGACCCGAGTTGACCGAGATGATCTTTTTCAGACACAATCGGTCTTCTTGAGGACCGAGCCAACGGGAAGGCTCAGAAGCGTAAAGGTGATTATCCTGTCTCACGTGCCTGCTGTGCTTGGGTGCTCGGATGCCGGTGCTGGTAACACTGAGGGGGCGTGCGGAACTATCCTGTGGTTGGTAACACTACGTGGGTCTTGCTTTGTGTGTGTATAAATATCCTGTGTGGGTTTGTTTACAACGGCGTACATCCGTGCGTGAGCGTGGATGTAAGTGCATGTGTGCAGGATCTGTAGTTGACATGCGTGAGTGACATGGCGTTTAAGAAAATGCAGTTGCAAATTGTGTGGGATGTGTCGCATGACGATGGCAAATGAAATGGTTTAGCAAGTTGCGATTCGCGGTAATGAAGGTGAGCAACGGCGACGCGGCGCGTTGCATGGTATGCGGCGCTTCCGGTGGTGATTATAGTGTGTTAAGATCGCATTTCATTTACCCGAAGTTATCGTTGCTGTCGCATGCGTTGCGCTCATATTTTGTGTCCATTACAGTTCAGAACATCGTTATTACTTCTGTTGATAAGCAGAGCGACTCTAATCACATCGAAACATGCGGCTGCATTAATGTTTTAACTGAATGTAGAATTTTTGAAGACCGTAATATTTTTTTTTAATTATATGTATCGTATCGTACACCCTCCTTTGTTTTGTTCGCGGCGTCTCCTGTCATGCTCATTTTCGTCCTTGTCTGGTTCTTATGTCTCCTATGTCTCCTTTTCCTCATGTCTTTGTCGCGTCCGTCCGGTTCCCACACGTTCCTCCTTCTTTTATTCGTGTTCCAGTTCTCCTTCGTCAGACGTGTCCCTCCGCCGTTCCCTCTGTGCCTGGCTATTTCTCTCGCGAAGGGCGTCGCTCGCCCCGCCGTCGGAGCGCGCGCGTCTGGGCCCCGCTCGGCCCCCTTCAGGAACGCTTCACTTTAATATTTTTCTTTTGATGATGTTCATTGTTTATGCGTGCGCGAGTAGACGAGTTATAATTGTAATCTATTATCCGGAACATTTGAGATGTTCTCCTAAATCTAACAGCCGTCGCGTTGTTAAATTTGTCCAGTCGGGGCCGCAGATATATTACGTTCGTAGAAATTTACGGACGATGTTCCCCTTTTTCAGAAACCGACAGCCGGGCCTCATCCCCCACCCTTTCTCGATCTCCCTCTCGTTCTCCATTCAGCGTTTCTTATTCACTGT
>NC_061835.1:5268180-5278180 GCF_019202785.1 Penaeus chinensis
AAAGTAGTTGTTTATATGATTTGGTAAAAAAACTGCATATTTGTGAATTATACAGACGTTAAGTATACTATTTGATCACGATAAGTATCAATTTTTGATTCGGAAATAATACCACAGATATAAGATAAACATTGAGTAAATAGAGCGACTAATCACATGATCAACCATGACGGTTCCTTGATGTCGCGAAATATGCTAGCGTTTGTCATGCAATAGGGTCATGCAAGGCCTGTTTGTCCGAGGGGCGTCGCGCGCGTCTGGTGCGCGTTTGACGACTCTTTTGTGTAATTGGTATTTGTATATCGTGTTTTGATGGCGCTGCATGCGGCGTGTTTACATGGCTGTGTATTTGTCATTCCGCTAATAGGCCTGTTTTGGCTGGCGTGGACAAGGGCTCCGTTCGTGGAGGCATGGTTGTTTGTGTGCGTGCGCTGCGGCCGGAATGGGAGGGGTATGCTTGTTATTACGGTCGTTGGGCGGCGTGTGTCCTGGGTTGATGCTGTGGTGGTTTGTGTGGCTGTGATTGTTTGCGTATGTATGCATACGTATGCATATGCTGTGATTGTTTGCGTATGTGCGTCTATATGTGTGTTTATTTGCGCGCGCACAAATTTATTTGTATGTGTCCGTGTGTGTTAATGTGCATTTGAATTAGTGTGTGATTTCTCGGTTGATATGTAGGTTGAACTGGCGTAGATGATTATGGGGAAGTGATACATGGCGAGTCTTGAATGAACTGCCCTATACTTGCATGCAAAATATTCCAGTCATATATACAATGTGGTACAACAGGAATTAGTAACGGCAATTATGAAAGGTGACCGAAATATAGAGGAATGCTTGTGTTGAACGGTGCAACTGCCCTCGTAAAATGCCTTGCTATAATACCAACTAACCATTAACTGCCACTGAGCTGTCGACGCCTGATGACCAAACTAACGAGTTTCTTGCTTACTAAATGCACCAAGACCAGCAGCATGTGCCTCCGTCCCCTTTCAGGTCTCAAGGTTTGTATTACACTTCTTTTTCGTAATGGATTTCGATCCTGTTGAGGATTACCTTGGATTTGTTGAGTAGTTGATACTAATCCTCGATCCTCTCAATAATCTGTATTATAAATTTGGTCGAAGCCAGAATAGGAGGCGGAATGGCGGAAAAACATTGAGTGTACACCTTTTTTCAATGTTTTAAATAAAAGTAAATGTTTCGTCACAGTGTTGGGCGTATGCATTTATTTACTCATTAATGCCGATGATAAAATCAACAATAAAACTCGAGTGCAGCTAAAAATAGGATTGAATGTGTATCAGCGATCACTCTTTCTCGCATGATACAAAATAAAATGGATATTGAACATTTTGTTATGAAACACATTACACAAACACATTACATTAATGTCACTGATTTGAGCCGGTTAACATACTAAACACCGTAATGTTCTGGCTTCATAGTAGGGGTTTATGCATGTAATACAGATGCCCGACAAGTGAACTTACTGTGATTCAGGGGCGATGAATCATTGCTTTTAGTGTTTTCATTTATGTATTTGTCAATATATATTTTTTATTTCATCTTTTGGCACGTCGCTGTGATGTGCGTCGTTAATGTTGGTGACTGGCTAGATCGGATTTCATATTTTAAATTTTAGGAACGCTTATGATCAAAAGGCAGTTTCGAAAGCGGCCTTATTGTTAGAATTAATCCCCAGTGTAATTGTTGCGTCCATGATAACAGCAAAGATAAGAATGTGTAGTGGTCTGTTATTTGCAAAGAGTTAGAGACCGACAATAACGCTTAGACAAAGCCTTCCTCCCTGTGGGCTCCGGTATGTGGTTGTGGGAGTTGCGGTATTTTTAATTCCCGAAAGGGAGCAGCGCCCCTGGAATTATTTTAGAATTTGCTCGGCGCGTGTGAAATAGAAATCAGCATGTGTCACTGTGAAAATAATATTAGGCGGTAGAGGTTGTGAAATTCTGTTCAGTAGCCTACAATATTAGTGTTACTTAAGAGGGAAATGTATGTATATATAAGTACAGTATATGCTTATGTAGTAAGCACACGCGGAGCATCATATAAAAGTTCTTTCAAATATATATTCCTTCCAGAATAAAGTCTAGGGTAAACGACCACCAGTTTTCAATATAGTTCAGTTGTCCAGGGTAGCCGACTTGACTACACTACGAAGCGGCCTTAGAAGGCTCGAGAGTCCCGGTATTGTAGATTAATTCATGTTCTCTCAGCTGGAGGATTTTGCCTACAATCTTCTGAGGGCTGCTGAGTGTGGTCTTTTCGGCGGTCGTTAAGGGAAGCCCCCCCCCCCCCTCTCTCTCTCTCTCTCTCTCTCTCTCTCTCTCTCTCTCTCTCTCTCTCTCTCTCTCTCTCTCTCTCTCTCTCTCTCTCTCTCTCTCTCTCTCTCTCTCTCTCCCCCTCCGCTTCTCCCCTCCTCCTCCTCCTCATCCCTCCCTCTCTGCCCTTCTCTTCGCTTCACTCTCACTTGATTGTCCGAGATAACGCAGAATGGGATTATCATCATCGATACAGATTAATAACCAGAACTTTCAGGAGAAGAAAATGCGCTTTCAGCCGGCAAGGAACTTCTTAGAAAGTCACTTGCTTGAAAAGAGACCGGGATTTTTTTTCTTTTCTCTACCCCCCCACCACCCCCAACCGTCTCCCTCCTTTTTTCGGCGGATTTTCTACCTATTATGACAAGTAATTTATGGCCACATTAGCGGGTGGCGCCCAGAGTGATGCATGGGTGAGCCTCCATCACTGAATTTCCGTCCATTTTCCTTTCTTCAAAACATGGTAGAGGAGACCTGATGATGGGTTGGGTGAGTGGGTGAGTGAATGAGTGAGTGGGTGAGTGAATGAGTGAGAGGGTGAGTGAATGAGTGAGAGGGTGAGTGAGTGAGTGAGTGAGTGAGTGAGTGAGTGAGTGAGTGAGTGAGTGAGTGAGTGAGTGAGTGAGCGAGCGCGAGTGCGAGTGCGTGCGTGTGTGCACGGATGTCTGTGTTTCTCTTTCGTTCTATTACACCATTTTTTCCTGTGATGGAAGTTTCTCTTGTATATTTCCACCACAAATTTCTACTCGCTTCCAGTACGATCCTTTCGCTGTCCAGAAAAATATCCCCAGTAACAACAGGGGAAATGTAAAGCGATCCTGGAATTATTTATAGAGAAAGCCTTTTCACACGAAGACGGGGACGTGTGTCTACGCCGTGATTTACCTCAGGCAAGAACCCGAGCTCTGCAGCCGTGCGCGTCCCGGCAAACGCCACATGATATCGCTAAAGGCCGTAGGAGTCCACATAAAGTATATTATTCAGCGTTGAGCATAGGACATACAGCATAGGGCGCTGAATAAAGCATAGGATTCCACATCCAGCATAGGATTCCGCATACAACGTAAGACTTATAAAACACGAGATTCCAAGCACTCATAGAAGCCCGCATAAAACAAAGGATTCCACATACAGCATAGGATTCCACATACAGCTTAGGATTCCACATACAGCTTAGGATTCCACATAAAACAAAGGATTCCACATACAGCATAGGATTCCACATACAGCATAGGATTCCACATACAGCTTAGGATTCCACATACAGCTTAGGATTCCACATACATATTAGGATTCCACATACAGCTTAGGATTCCACATACAGCTTAGGATTCCACATACAGCTTAGGATTCCACATACAGCTTAGGATTCCACATACAGCTTAGGATTCCACATACAGATTAGGATTCCACATACAGATTAGGATTCCACATACAGCTTAGGATTCCACATGCAGCTTAGGATTCCACATACCGCTTAGGATTCCATATATAGCATAAGATTCCATAAACAGCATAAGATTCCACATACAGCATAGGATTCCATAAACAGCATAAGATTCCACATACAGCATAGGATTCCACATACAATATAGGATTCCACATATAGGTTAGGATTCCACACACAGCTTAGGATTCCACATACAGCATAGGAATCCACGTACATCATAGGATTCCACCTGAAATATAGGATTCCACATGAAATATAGGATTCCACATGAAATATAGCATTCCACATTCATAGCTCAGGATGAAGAAACAGGTGGAGAGGCGAAGAAAGACGAGAGCAAGTGGCAGCATAGGAAGAACGTAATGCGCGAGCGAGGGCGAGTTAACGCTCAGGCTCGTGTGTGTGGAGGGGTGGGTAACGCGGTTATGTTATTTTCTGCGTAACTGGGGAAAGAGTTAAACATAATTTGTAAAAAGTTGAGGTTCACAAGTTTCAGAAGGGATCGAGGCGGGTAACGCGGTATTGTATCCTATTAAAAGTGGGCGTAAAAGTAGGATTTAGGTTGTAGCTGGAGTGAAAACAATATGTAAATTTAAATTGAAGTGTCCCATACGTGATTTACTGGTCAATTTATCTCCCTCCGAGCGCTTAAGGCGTTACAGAAAACGGTCTCACACGACTCTATCCCACTTTCTTTGATAACTTCACGGGGGAGTCTTATATAAAATTACCGTGAATTTCTGTCGTTCGGAAATTGTCTCACCTTTCTTCTTGCACACATCGTTCTCTTTATTGATGTGACTATTATTCGTTAATTCTGCTCGCGCTTCCAGTTATTCACCCTTTATTTCGTTATTTACTCGTTTATTTCCCTTCTCTGGCACTAACTGGTAATTTTCTTTTTAATCAACTCTTACTCCACATGTATGTACGCATATTATCCATTCTCTCTCTCACTTTCTCTCTCTCTCTCTCTCTCTCTCTCTCTCTCTCTCTCTCTCTCTCTCTCTCTCTCTCTCTCTCTCTCTCTCTCTCTCTCTCTCTCTCTCTCTCTCTCTCTCTCTCTCTCTTTCTTTTTCTTCCTTCCTCGGTCCCTCTCTCTCCCTTCCCTTCCCTCCCCTTCCCCTTCCTCTTCCCTCCCCTTCCCCTTCCTCTTCCCTTTCTTCTCCCCCTCCCCCTCCCTTTCCTTCTCCTTCCCCCTCTCATTCTCTCTCTCCATCCCTTGCCTCACTCATCACCCCTTTCCTTGCTACTTCCTACCTCGACTCTTCTCTCTTCCCCCTCCTTTCCCCTCTCATTCCATTGAAAGGGAGAAGGACTCGTCCCCTAATGAAAGCATCGCCATAGCTTGCACAGCGCACATGGATATTTCACCTTTTTTGTCATGCGTTTTGCTGTGTGTATATTTGTTCGTGCGCATGTCTCTGTTTGAACGGAAAAGGAAATGTTAAAAAAAAAATATTGTATTTAGATTATTTACTGGTATTTTTTGTATTCTTTTCGTTTTTTTTTTTCCTTCGAAAGAACTAAATAATTCAACCGATTGTTAATACTAGCACGTTATTACAGTTAAAGTATTGAGTAGAAAGTATGGGGTAGAAAACAGAGAGAGAGAAAGAGAAAGAAAAGGAGAGAGATAGAAAGAGAAAGAAAAGGAGAGAGAGAGAAAGAGAAAGAAAAGGAGAGAGATAGAAAGAGAAAGAAAAGGAGAGAGAGAGAAAGAGAAAGAAAAGGAGAGAGATAGAAAGAGAAAGAAAAGGAGAGAGATAGAAAGAGAAAGAAAAGGAGAGAGATAGAAAGAGAAAGAAAAATGGAGAGAGGGAGAAAGAGAGAAAGAGAGATAGAGAGAGACAGAGAGAGACAGAGAGAGACAGAGAGAGACAGAGAGAGACATAGAGAGACATAGAGAGACATAGAGAGACATAGAGAGACATAGAGAGACATAGAGAGACAAAGAGAGACAGAGAGAGACAGAGAGAGACAGAGAGAGACATAGAAAGACAGAGAGAGACAGAGAGAGACATAGAGAGACAGAGAGAGACATAGAGAGACAGAGAGAGAAAGGACAGAGAGAGACAGAGAGAGAAGGGACAGAGAGAGACAGAGAGAGAAGGGACAGAGAGAGACAGAGAGAGACAGAGAGAGAAAGGACAGAGAGAGACAGAGACAGAGAGAGAAAGGAGAGAGAGAGAGAGAAAGGAGAGAGAGAGAGAGAAAGGAGAGAGAGAGAGAGAGAAAGGAGAGAGAGAGAGAGAGAAAGGAGAGAGAGAGAGAGAGAAAGGAGAGAGAGAGAGAGAGAAAGGAGAGAGAGAGAGAGAGAAAGGAGAGAGAGAGAGAGAGAAAGGAGAGAGAGAGAGAGAGAGAAAGGAGAGAGAGAGAGAGAGAAAGGACAGAGAGAGAGAGAGAAAGGACAGAGAGAGAGAGAGAAAGGACAGAGAGAGAGAGAGAAAGGACAGAGAGAGAGAGAGAAAGGACAGAGAGAGAGAGACAGAGAGAGAGAGACAGAGAGAGAGAGAGAGAGACAGAGAGAGAGAGAGAGAGGACAGAGAGAGAGAGAGAGAAAGGACAGAGAGAGAGAGAAAGGACAGAGAGAGAGAGAAAGGACAGAGAGAGAGAGAGAAAGGACAGAGAGAGAGAGAGAAAGGACAGAGAGAGAGAGAGAAAGGACAGAGAGAGACAGAAAGGACAGAGAGAGACAGAGAAAGGACAGAGAGAGACAGAGAAAGGACAGAGAGAGACAGAAAAAGGACAGAGAGAGACAGAGAAAGGACAGAGAGAGACAGAGAAAGGACAAAGAGAGACAGAGAAAGGACAGAGAGAGACAGAGAAAGGACAGAGAGAGACAAAGAAAGGACAGAGAGAGACAAAGAAAGGACAGAGAGAGACAAAGAAAGGACAGAGAGAGACAGAGAAAGGACAGAGAGAGACAGAAAAAGGACAGAGAGAGAGAGAGAGAGAAAGAAAGGACAGAGAGAGAGAGAGAAAAAGAAAGGACAGAGAGAGAGAGAGAGAGAGAGAGAGAGAGAGAGAGAGAGAGAGAGAGAGAGAGAGAGAGAGAGAGAGAGAGAGAAAGAAAGAAAGGACAGAGAGAGAGAGAGAGAGAGAGAGAGAGAGAGAGAAAGAAAGGACAGAGAGAGAGAGATAGAGAGAAAGAGAGAAAGAGAGATAGAGAGATAGAGAGAAAGAGAGAAAGAGAGATAGAGAGATAGAGAGATAGAGAGATAGAGAGATAGAGAGATAGAGAGATAGAGAGAAAGAGAGAAAGAGAGAAAGAGAGAAAGAGAGAAAGAGAGAAAGAGAGATAGAGAGATAGAGAGATAGAGAGATAGAGAGATAGAGAGATAGAGAGATAGAGAGATAGAGAGACAGAGAGACAGAGAGACAGAGAGAAAGAGAGAAAGAGAGAAAGAGAGAAAGAGAGAAAGAGAGAAAGAGAGAAAGAGAGATAGAGAGATAGAGAGATAGAGAGATAGAGAGATAGAGAGATAGAGAGATAGAGAGAACGGAGAAAGTGTCAGGTACTTGTTATCACTGCTGTCCACCAATTTGTCAGGGTATTGGTTGACTTAAACCCATGGTCTGCTTGCATTATCTATTGTGATAGAAGGTTTTTGGTAGTATAGCGTGGACGAAGGCTTGTGCAGAAGTAGCCCCGGGCCGCGGTGAGGCCCGGAATGGCAGGGGCCCTGGAGAGTGGCCCCGGGGAGGAGGCAGCGTCCGACCGCGACCGTGACTCGAGTTAGAGCGTTGTGTATGGTCAAGATCGGGGATCATGAGCGCAGTAGGCTTGGCTTAGGTCAGTACGCCCTATTAGTCATCCCTGTTAGTTGGAGGGCGTGACATTGAAGGCATCCTACCACTCAGAGAGAGAGAGGGAGAGAGAGAGAGAGAGAGAGAGAGAGAGAGAGAGAGAGAGAGAGAGAGAGAGAGAGAGAGAGAGAGAGAGAGAGAGAGAGAGAGAGAGAGAGAGAGAGGGAGAGAGAGAGAGGGAGAGAGAGAGAGGGAGAGAGAGAGAGGGAGAGAGAGAGAGAGAGAGAGAGAGAGTGAGAGTGAGAGTGAGAGTGAGAGTGAGAGTGAGAGTGAGAGTGAGTGTGAGTGTGAGTGTGAGTGTGAGTGTGAGTGTGAGTGTGAGTGTGAGTGTGAGTGTGAGTGTGAGTGTGAGTGAGTGTGAGTGTGAGTGTGAGTGTGAGTGTGAGTGTGAGTGTGAGTGTGAGTGTGAGTGTGAGTGTGAGTGTGAGTGTGAGTGTGAGTGTGAGTGTGAGTGTGAGTGTGAGTGTGAGTGTGAGAGTGAGAGTGAGAGAGAGATAAGGAAAGAAAAAGAGAAAGGGGAAAGAGGGAGAGCGAGAGGGGCTCGAGCAACGTGGCGGCAGAACAAGAAGGTCGCAAGAGGCTCGAAACGGAATCGAATCCCGGAGGAGAGATTGCGCTGTTGTTTCCAAATCAGCGATGTTTCTGCCCTGACTGATAACATTACCTGGGTCACCGGCGCTTCTTATCGGGACGGAGGAATACCTGTCACGCCACGATAAAAGAGGAGGAGGGGAGACAGAGAAGGGAAGAAAGAGGAATAGATTGGAAAGGAGGAAGAAGGGGAAGAGGGAAAGAATGGACAACAGGAGGGGAAGAGACACAGACGGAGATAAATGTATTTGGCGAGAGAGCCGAAGGGAGGGCAGGCGAGGACTGCACATAGAGAAGAGGCTTGGAGCAGAGGTCGAGGCTCGGTGATAAATAAATAACGAGTTTTTGGGCGACTGGTTGGTCATGCTTATTAGGGCATCCGCAGCACGCAAATAAATAAAGTTGCGTTGCATCCAAATGGAGACTAATTCATTCCAAGCTAATTTTGCATGTTTTCATCTTGCAAATTAATTTCGAAATGTTTTCATTCTTTTATAGCTCAGGTATCGAGATAAAACGCTATTTAAGTTGTTTGTGACGTGGATGATGCTCGCTACAGCCTCTTCACGAATGGCAAGTTCCGTGAAGATTTCTTACCACAAAACCATGATGATTTACAATTTAAAAGGGCGAACTACATGTCGTTCATTTGGCACAACTGCACAAATACTGTGATAAATGCATCCGAATTTTGTAAACATGGCTGGAAATTTGATAAAGCTGGCCACCATTGCGTCCAGTGGCTTTCCTGTCCTCCGGCAATGGGTGCATCCTTGAAAGGGTTAGCTGCAAGTGCAAGAAGGGTTCAATACCAATGGATGTAGCCGTAAGAAGAATGGTCCACTGATCTGTGCAATTGTGCAGTTGCGAGAACGGATTTGTTAGCGAAGACGATGTTCCTCGCGACGCCGATGGCAGCGGTTTTAGTGACGATGAAGAATCTCGTGACTGATATCGTACAGGTTGATGATTAAACGGTTTTTGCTCCAGTAGGCGATTTCTCAAGGTTAAGTACTATAACATTCGCTTAAAGTTTATATTTAATCAGTCCCGGCAAATCAAATATGGTGGCAATGGATGCTTCATTTCAAGTCCATATATTTATTACCTGTGGTGTTCGAAAATGACATCGACTGTTTAGCAATAGTGCACGATAAGATAAAGGCAAAATTTAATAACTTACATGAAAACCTGCTGAAGGCCTATATGCTCTTTTCTTTCCTTCTCTCTCCATATCCTTCTCCTCCCTATCTTTCTTTCTGCCTCCCCCCCCCCCTTCTCTCTCTCCTCTCTCCTCTCTCCTTTCTCTCTCCTCACTCACTCTCTTCTCTTTCTCTCCCTTCTCTTTCTCTCCCTTCTCTCTCTCTTCTCTACCTCTCTCTCTCCCTCTCTCTCTCTTCTCTCCCTCTCTCTCTCCCTCTCTCTCTCCCTCTCTCTCTCCCTCTCTCTCTCCCTCTCTCTCTCCCTCTCTCTCTCCCTCTCTCTCTCCCTCTCTCTCTCCCTCTCTCTCTCCCTCTCTCTCTCCCTCTCTCTCTCCCTCTCTCTCTCCCTCTCTCTCTCCCTCTCTCTCTCTCCCTCTCTCTCTCCCTCTCTCTCTCCCTCTCTCTCTCCCTCTCTCTCCCTCTCTCTCTCCCTCTCTCTCTCTCTCTCTCTCTCTCTCTCTCCTCTCTCTCTCTCTCTCTCTCTCTCTCTCTCTCCTCTCTCTCTCTCTCTCTCTCTCTCTCTCTCTTCCTCTCCCTCTCCCTCTCCCTCTCTCCCTCTCCCTCTCCCTCTCCCTCTCCCTCTCCCTCTCCCTCTCCCTCTC
>NC_061835.1:5280680-5283180 GCF_019202785.1 Penaeus chinensis
AAAAAATGATTTGTACAACATATAGATACAGAGAAACCTTAAATAGAACGCCCTGATATGGACCCAGAATCCTTAGGTGATGTACACATATGGCTTCCAGGTTTGAACATTGATAAAATGGTCATTCTTCTCTCCTATTTCTGTCACGTTTTTTTTTTCTCTGTTCTATATGATAGATACATTAATAAATGTATCATCCTTCTCTCTTCAATTCTTCACGTGCGTCTTACTCTTTGCAATTAATATATTTATTAAAAAAAGGTCTATCATCCCGCTCTTTCTGTTATTCCTGTGCTACTTACTCGTTACGATCAATAAACCTTCAATAAATCCCCCCAGGCGTCTTAGGGGCATCCATTGTTTTCATCATTGTCATGGGGGTACAAACCGTTCGCTGAAGGGGGGGGGGGGGTAATATCTGGGCTACGCTTTGTAGAACATCAGAGGAATTGTAATCCGGATGTAATAGAGCCCGTGCTAGAGGTTATCATTTCGTTTTTGTTTTTTGTTTTGCTCTGTACATTCTACCCCCTATTTTGTACGCTTGTGAAAATAATGAAACAAATGGATGACCCCTGACGCTTGGCGATTAATGAGTCCGTCAAGAAATCCCTCGTCCTTCTCCTCGAGTCCTTCCGTTCACCCCACGACCCAGCGGCGGAGATGTCGACGAGTGGCGAGGGCGCGGCTTGAATGAGCGGCGTCCACGGAGTAGCGACGCTTCCCGGGCGGGCTGCAGGTCGGGCTCTTGCTGAACGTTGGCGAGGGAGAGGGGGGGAGGGGAAATGGGAGAGTAGGAATGGCAGACAGAGGGAGAGAGACACACAGACAGACACACAGACAGACAGACACACACAGACAGACACACACACAGACACACACACAGACAGACACACAGACAGACACACAGACACAGACAGACACAGACAGACAGACACAGAGAGAGAGACAGAGAAGGAAGATATGAAAGAGGAAATAAAAGAGAGCAAGAGACGAGGCGAGAGGTAAGCACTGAGAGAGGGGGAGAGTGAAAGAGGCGATAAGGGGAGAGACAGAGAAAGAGAGGGCAGGGGTATAGTGACAGGGAAAGGGGAGGAGACAAACTGGAGAAGGGAAAAAGAGAGAACCCGTAATTTGCGTTTTCGAAGGGAAAAATAGTCGTATTTCGCAAACCATGTCACTGTTTACTTGCTTTCGTATATGTGGTATTATGCGTGTGTTCAGACATCCGAAAATAGTTCATAAACTTCTTGTTTTGATAATCTGAGTCGATGGTTGAGCTGATTAAAAAGTATTGAGCTCTGGGCTTTTGAGCGCGGCTGCTCGTCGGCTGGCAACACTTTATCGGGGAAATGGCGGGCGATTCCTTCGTGATTACAGTGATGAAGTCGACGTCAAGTCTCGCGCAATTGCCCGCGCTCTGCATCCCTGAAAGAAGCGGGGTCCCGGCGGTAAACAGAATGCAAGGCGTGAATCAGCGCCGATGGGAGGTCGGGGGCGGCGCAGATTTAGGATTGGGAGTGTGCAGATTAGGAATAATGTCGTCTCTCTGCATATTACGAGTCGTTGAGTCATGGCGCGGAACATCTTGTTTATACCACTGGGAAGGATTATGGGGAAACACGGGGAAAAGGAGTAAGGGAAAAAGGAAAAGCGCAAATGAAGAGAAAGGAAGCCGCCGGCGGGCCAACGTGGGGCGAGGAGGCGGGGCAAACATCAGGAGAACAAGTGTTAAAAACAAGTTAAAAGCAGCTCGTTAACAGCCGGTGCACACACACTGTAAACAGAAAAAAATTACCCGCACGGAAAGATCATCCCGGCACCGCGGGGGGAAATGGCCTGCATGGAGATCCAGTGGCAACAGCTTACGTCACGAGGCAAACGAGGCGGCGCAGATAAAACAGACTTATTTTCCTTTGGGAATTCGGTGCTTTGAGGGCGCGAGCGCGCTTTCACGGGCGGCGGGAGCGCTCCGCCAGTCCAAACAAGGGTGCAATCAGCAGTAACAGCCGCGAAAATCGACCGCAGAAGCTAGGCAGGGGAGCCGCACGCCGACTGTAGGCAATTGTGGAATGTTCCTTTGTGAACCAGATTAAAACTGAGTGAGATTTTTTTGAAAGAAAAACGTCGGGTTTGGTTTTCGGAATTTGGACGGAATTTCGAGGAAAAAAGGAAGAGCAAAGTCTTGAAGGGAGATTTCGAGGGAAGAGGAATTCGGACTTTATCTTGCAGACTTCAATCTGTGCAATTGCTGACTGTCTCGGAAGACAAACTCCCGGAAAAAAAAGTGTCTTTGAAGTACTCCAAGGGACCTGGAGCGACAGAATGATGCCAGTCGCGAGAGAGAGGTCGCTTGCCATGCACAGAAAGGTCAAGCCATGCGAATAAATGCAACTCGTTTGATCGCATTTCAGACGGAGGCCGATTGAGCCGCCGCCTGCCTGAGGAATTCATGCAGTTGGAGGGAAGGGAATGAGCCGGGCTGGGGAAGATTCAGGCG
>NC_061835.1:5288180-5310680 GCF_019202785.1 Penaeus chinensis
CCCTTTCTCTTTCTCACTTCTATTCCCTTTGTCCTGTATTCTTCCTCTCTCCCTTTCCCGTTCTCTTTCTCACTTCTATTCCCTTTGTCCTGTATTCTTCCTCTCTCCCTTTCCCGTTCTCTTTCTCACTTCTATTCCCTTTGTCCTGGTTTTATTCCTCTCTCCCTTTCCCTTTCTCTTTCTCACTTCTATTCCCTTTGTCCTGTATTCTTCCTCTCTCCCTTTCCCGTTCTCTTTCTCACTTCTATTCCCTTTGTCCTGGTTTTATTCCTCTCTCCCTTTCCCTTTCTCTTTCTCACTTCTATTCCCTTTGTCCTGTATTCTTCCTCTCTCCCTTCCCCGTTCTCTTTCTCACTTCTATTCCCTTTGTCCTGTATTCTTCCTCTCTCCCTTTCCCGTTCTCTTTCTCACTTCTATTCCCTTTGTCCTGTATTCTTCCTCTCTCCCTTCCCCGTTCTCTTTCTCACTTCTATTCCCTTTGTCCTGTATTCTTCCTCTCTCCCTTTCCCGTTCTCTTTCTCACTGCTATTCCTTTTGTCCTGTATTCTTCCTCTCTCCCTTTCCCTTTCTCTTTCTCACTTCTATTCCCTTTGTCCTGTATTCTTCCTCTCTCCCTTTCCCGTTCTCTTTCTCACTTCTATTCCCTTTGTCCTGGTTTTATTCCTCTCTCCCTTTCCTTTTCTCTTTCTCACTTCTATTCCCTTTGTCCTGGTTTTCTTCCTCTCTCCCTTTCCCTTTCTCTTTCTCACTTCTATTCGCTTTGTCCTGATTTTCTTCCTCTCTCCCTTTCTCTTTCTCTTTCTCACTTCTATTCCCTTTGTCCTGGTTTTCTTCCTCTCTCCCTTTCTCCTCTTCCTCCCTTCTCGTCTCATCCCGTAACTCAGGTCTCCCCGTCGCCTCTCGCGTGAAAACTCTTGGTGAAGGAGTCGTATGTTTCAAGAAAAAAAGTGCGAGAGAGGGAATGTGACATGTTCCAGGACTTCCCTCCGTCCCTCCCTCCCTCCCTCCCTCCCTCCTTCTTTTCTTCCTTTCTCCCCTCTCTTCCTTCTCGCTAGAGCTTCTTACCTTCTTCATTCGTTCCCACTGATCTTCCTTCTTCCTTCTTTTTTTCTCCTTCCTTCTCCCCCTCTCCCCTTCTTCCTTCTCCTCCTCTCCCCTTCTTCCTTCTCCTCCTCTCCCCTTCTTCCTTCTCCTCCTCTCCCCTTCTTCCTTCTCCTCCTCTCCCCTTCTTCCTTCTCCTCCTCTCCCCTTCTTCCTTCTCCTCCTCTCCCCTTTCTTCCTTCTCCCCCTCTCCCCTTCTTCCATCTCCTCTCCTCTTCTTCCTTCCCTCTTTTCCCTTCCTTCCTCTCACCTTCCTTTGCATAGTCTTTTTATTCAAGCTTTGTCTTTCTTGGGTGTTCTTTTAAAGATTATGTTGCCCTTTTCATAACCATTTATCAAATTGACGTCATTGTATTTTCTTGTCATCTCTTCTTTTCACACCCTATTCTTTCTTCCGTTTAATTCCTCTCTCATCCACCCTTTCCCCTTCCCCTATTTGCATGTCTGTTTTGAGTCCTCTCCTACTTCCTTCAGATTAACTGCGCTCTTTTTCGCTGTGGTCTTCTCTTTTTCTCCTTCCTTTCTACATTCTCCTTTTTCTCTCCTGTTTCTACCTTCCTTCTCGTCTTCTCCCCTCACTTCCTAGCAATGCATCTTCTCTTCTCTTTTTACTTTCCTTTCTGCCACCCCTCCTCCCTTCTTTTATGATCATCTTCCTTGTCTCTTTCTCTTCTCTCCTCTCTGTCTTCACTCTCCTCTCTATCCTTCTTTCTATCGTCTGTCCCTCTCTCTTCCCGCTTCACATAACCCTTCACCCTCTTTTCCCTCTCTCCTTCGACTCCACAACCCTTTGTCTCTTCCTCCTAACTTCTCCCCCCTTCTCCCCCCTCCCCTCTCCTCCTCTCTCTTCTTGCCTCCCCTTCTCTCTCTCTTCTTGCCTCCCCTTCCCTTTCTCTCTCCTCTCCTCTCCTCTCTTCTCCTCTCCCTTTCCTTTCCTTTCCTCTCCTCTCTTCTCCTCTCTTCTCCTCTCTTCTCCTCTCTTCTCCTCTCTTCTCCTCTCTTCTCCTCTCTTCTCCTCTCTTCTCCTCTCTTCTCCTCTCTTCTCCTCTCTTCTCCTCTCTTCTCCTCTCTTCTCCTCTCTTCTCCTCTCCTCTCCTCTCCTCTCCTCTCCTCTCCCTATCTCCCTCCCTCACCTCTCTCCCTTGCTATGTCTCTTCCCTCTAACCTCCCCCTCTCTTCCCTTCCTTTCTCCTCTCCCTCCCCTCTCCTCCTCTACCTCTCCCTCCCTCTCTGCTCTCTCCCTTTTTCCCTCTCAGCCCTTCCTCTTTCCTTCTCCCTCGCATCTCTCTTTCTCCCTCCCTCTTTCTCCCTCCCTCTTCCTCTACCTCTCATCCCTCCCCCTCTCCCTCCCTCCCTCTTTCCCCCTCTCCCTCCCTCCCTCCCTCCCTCTTCCCCTTTTCCATCCCTCCCTCTTTCCCCCTCTCCCTTCCTCTTTCTTTCCCCCTCTCCCTCCCTCCCTCTTTCTCCCTCTCCCTCCCTCCCTCTTTCCCCCTCTCCCTCCCTCCCTCTTTCCCCCTCCCCCCCCTCCCACACCTGTTCAGCGAGCGAGCGAGGCCTTAGCAACAGCCATCCATCCCGTGTCATTCCTCCGCAGTGAGCGCTCTCTAAGGTCACCGCGAAGGGCCAGAGGTCATTTCGCCCCCTGTGCCTTTCACTCTTCCCCTCTTCTCTCCCTTATTTTTTTCGGTTTCATTTTTTTTCTCTCACTTATACTGCTTTTTTTCTTATTGTTGTTTCTCCACTCTCCACCTTATTTTATCTTTCCTTCTTATATCTTTACTTTCCTTCCTTCTTCTTCCTTAGTCCTTTTTTCCTTCCTTAGTCCTTTTTTCCTTCCTTGACCTTTCCCCTACCTCCTTAGCTTACTTCCTTTTCCCTTTACATTTTCTCTCATCTCGTCCCTTTCGTTCCGTTTACTCCCTTCAGTTCCCTTCTTTCTTCCATTCCCTATGTGTTTCTCCCTTTCTTTTTTTGTTTTTATCCTTCTTCCTCTTCTCCCCTCCCCTCCTCCCCTCCCCTCCTCCAATCCCTTCCCCTCTCCTCTCCTCTCCTCTCCTCTCCTCTCACTCCAACCCTCCCCTCCCCTTACCCCACCCCTATCCTCTCCTTCCCGCCCGTCCCCTCCCCTCCCCTCGCGTCCCTTCCCGTCCCCTCCCCTCTCCTCCCGTCCCGTCCCGTCCCGTCTCGTCCCCTCCCCTTACCCCACCCCTATCCTCCCCTCCCCTCCCGTCCCCTCCCTTCCCCTCCCCTCCCCTTACCCCACCCCTATCCTCCCCTCCCCTCCCGTCCCCTCCCTTCCCCTCCCCTCCCGTCCCCTCCCGTCCCCTCCCCTCTCCTCCCGTCCCGTCCCGTCCCGTCTCGTCTCGTCTCGTCTCGTCTCGTCTCGTCTCGTCTCGTCTCGTCTCGTCTCGTCTCGTCTCGTCTCGTCTCGTCTCGTCTCGTCTCGTCTCGTCTCGTCTCGTCTCGTCTCGTCTCGTCTCGTCTCGTCTCGTCTCGTCTCGTCCCGTCCCCTCCCCTCCCCTCCCCTCCCCTCCCCTCCCCCCCCCCTCCCCTCCCCTCCCCTTCTCGTCTCGTCCCCTCGCCTTCCCCCGAATGACTCCGCGGCCGAGGACGGATCCAAAAGGCGCTAAAAGCCTCCCGCTCCCGACACATCCAAGGTGATCAGCGACAGACCGACGATGCCTTTGAGGTGGAGAGGGAGGGGAGGGGGGGAGGGGGGAGGGGGTGGAAGTGCAGGCGGTGGAGGTGGTGAATGGGTGTTGGAAGTGGTAGTGGAGGTGAAGGGGGAGGTGGAGGTGGTGGTCGAGTTGGAGGTGGAGGAGGTGGTCGAGGTGGAGGTGGTGGTCGAGGTGGAGGTGGAGGTGGTGAATGGGTGGTGGAGCTGACGGCGGAAGGAGTGGAAGGTAGGGAGAGAGGGAGGAGGAGATGGAAGTGGAGGAATAGGATGATGATGAGAAAGAAAAAGGTGGTGATGATGATGGAAGCAGTAATGCAAGAGAGAAAAAGGGATGGTCAAGAAAGTATAATAATAATAACAGTAATAATAATAATGATAATGATAATAAAAATAATAATAAAAATAATAATATGAGGAAGAGGAAGAAGAAGAGGAGGAAGAGGAAGAGGAAGAGGAAGAGGAAGAAGAGGAGGGGAAATCGTGAAAAGAATGCGGGTGAGGGGCGTGACGTCGGATTCCTGGGAAGAAAGGAAGTGGGGGAAGGGGGGGGGAATGGGGGCGGGGGGGGGGCGAGGCCGAAGTTGAGACAAAGTTCATCAGGAAAGTTGAGGTAAAGGTAATAAAAGGTAAATAAAGAGGCAGGAGGATCTGGAAGGAGTTTGGAGAAAAAGAAAAAAAATGGAGCGAATGGAAGAAAAGAAGATAAATAGAAATGTTAAAAAGAAGAAACAAATCACTTAATAGATTTTGAAGAGTAAAAAAAAAAAAAAGAAAAAAAAAAATCAAAATAAGACACAAAAAAAACACAATAAGAAATATGAAAATCACGAGAACACGAAAGAAGAAGAAGTCACAACGATGGATTTAGGGTCGAGGCGTTTAAGAAAGGAACGAGGCGAAAAAGGGATGGAGGGAAACGGGCGTAAATAAGACAGGGCGCTTCTGGCTCCTCGCGAGGAACCGGCCCAGAAATGTGCCAAAGGAAATGGAGAGGCCGATGAATGGACATGGCGGCTGGAGGTGTGAGGGTTATTATATGTGGCAGCTGGTATAATGAGGGGAAGGATTAGAACTATATCGTATAGCTCTATGAAAAGAGTGAAATTATGATAACTACAAGTACCTTTAACTACATGCATCAAGAAGGAACGCACAACCAACCTGCAACAGCAGTGACAAAAACTAGAGCAGCAGCTGCAGCAACAGGAACAACAGCCGCCACCACCACCGCCAACAACAGCCGCCACCACCACCGCCAACAACAGCCGCCACCACCACCGCCAACAACAGCCGCCACCACCACCGCCAACAACAGCCGCCACCACCACCGCCAACAACAGCCGCCACCACCACCGCCAACAACAGCCGCCACCACCACCGCCAACAACAGCCGCTACCACTATCACCATTATCTGCAATCATCAGCAACAAGAAGTCAACACCGCCAACAACTACAAAACAACGTCAACATCCACTGGCAACAGCAACAACAACAAAGCCGAGCACAGCTGTTCATAATACACCTGCGAATCCACGACCCCCCCCCCTCATTCCCCCTCCACTCCCCCAAGGCTTTCGCTGAAGCCTCCCCCCTCTCCCCCCTCCCCCTCCTCCTAAGGCGTTCGCTTGTCTCTTCCCTCGAGAGTCAACTTGTCAAGTGAGAGAGAGGGCTTGCACGCGCACACGATTGGATGAAGGCCTGTTCTTGCGATGAAATTCCTAAAAAAACAAAGAAGAAACTTTGTTCCCAGGAAGTTTCGGTCGTGCGCGGACTCGCTGGTTGGTGATTGTTTGTCTCTTTGTCTTCGGTGGGTTGTCGGCGTGGCATGGGCGGGATTTTAACTGGTTCTTTCGCTTCATTGGTAAATCCCTTCAGGAACGATGTTTTTTTGTTTTTTTTTTATGAAGGACAATTATTTTGATAATGTTTTATAATTATCAATTTCTCAGACACGTCACTGTTGTATTTTTTTTTTTTTTTTTCAGTTTTTAGCGTTTAAGTTCGAAGGGTGTCCGTTCGATTTCATCCATTTTTTAAAATATGAATGTCCACAGTGAGGCTGTCCTTAGTCCCTTCCCTTTATAAACAGTTTCTTCCTCCATTTCCTCATCTACACCTTCCTTAATCCTCTTTCTACTCCTCCTCCTCCTCCTCCTCCTCCTCCTCCTCCTCCTCCTCCTCCTCCTCCTCCTCCTCCTCCTCCTCCTCCTCCTCCTCCTCCTCCTCCTCCTCCTCCTTTTCCTCCTCCTCCTCCTTTTCCTCCTCCTCCTCCTCCTCCTCCTCCTCCTCCTCCTCCTCCTTTTCCTCCTCCTCCTCCTCCTCCTTTTCCTCCTCCTCCGCCTCCTCCTCCTCCTCCTCCTCCTTCTCCTCCTCCTCCGCCTCCTCCTCCTCCTTCTTATAGATACAGCATTATCTGTAAACAACAACTAACAGCTGAACTACTACTACAACTACAACAACTATAACTCCTCCTCCTCTCAGCATCACACAAAATTTGTGGCATTTTAAAAATCGAAATGACAGCTCCCTCCATGCTGACAAGAGGCCTCGCGCACCTGTTCCCCGCAGCTGTCGGCAGAAGAACTCCACTTAAACATGTCAGAAACGTGTTATGACTTCCGCACCTTTTCTGTAGCGACACAGAAGCCATTAATATTTAAGTGTGCGTCCTATAGGCCTATGGTATTTTTTTGTTTATTCGAATTGATCTTTTCTGGAGATCATTAAGAGAGAGAGAGGAAGAAGAGGGAAATGAGGGTAAAGAATATATTGAGGGGGAAAAACTGAGGGAGAAAGAGGAAGAACGGCGGAAGGGGAGAGTGAGCGGAGGATATGGAAGATGGAAAGATACATAAAAAAGTCCGAAAGAATAGTATTAGTTGAGAGAATGGCGTGAGTAGAGAGAATGGCGTGAGAAGAGAGAAGGGGGAAGGATGGTGTGGGTGGATAGGATGAGGAAGATTGGAAGGGATTGGCAGAATTGAGGAGTTAATAGGGAGGGAAGGGGAGAGCGAGCAAATGGAGGAAGGTGAAGTCAATAGAAGCATAAGGGAAAGAATGGCCTGAACAGAGAGAAAAGTAAAAGACGGAATGGATAGAGAGAAGAGGAAATACAGGGATTAGAGAGAAGAGGGAAGAGCGGAGTAGACACAGAGAAAGAGGAAGAACGGAGTGGATAGAGAGAAAAGAGAAAACCAGAGTAGATAGAGAGAAAAGGGAAGAGCGGAGTACCTAAAGAAAAAAAAAAAATGGAATGAATGGAGAGAAAATGGAAGAACGGCGTGGATAGCCAGAAACGGGAAGAAGAGTATAGAGTGTATAAGTAAGCGGTTGCAGATCTATCAGTCCGCCCACACACACTCGCTTGGCCACCTTCCAGGAGCCCCCCCCCCCCCCTCACCGCCTCCGCCTTGTGTTACGCTCCGGTCGCTGTTTGTGCCGCGGCGTTCGGCTCCGCCTGAGGCCTTCCTGACGACGGAGGACTTACTCTCAGGCTCTGCGGCTCACGTGGAGATGCTATTAGAAGGCGTGGATTTCTCTGTTGTGCTTGGTTAAAATTGGGGCCTGATTTGTTTGTTTGTTTGTTTGTTTGTTTTGCGCAGACTCATAGCGCCGTCGAAACGATGGTGTTGAGGTTGCGTTATCAGTATGTTATCGGTTAATTCAGTATATTATGCTTTAGTATGATATGTATGATGTTATATATATATTTTTTACCATATTTATGTTTTTATCACGGGATTAAGTATTGCTCCGCCTCTTCCCCCCCCCCTCCTCCTCCTCCTCCTCCTCCTCCTCCTCCTCCTCCTCCTCCTCCTCCTCCTCCTCCTCCTCCTCCTCCTCCTCCTCCTCCTCCTCCTCCTCCCCCCTCTCCTCCTCCTCCTCCTCCTCCTCCTCCTCCTTCGTCTAAATCTTCTCTTCCTCCTCTTCTTTTTTTCCGATAGATCCTGCGTCTGTTGTCTTCCCAGCTTGTTCTTTGTCTTCTCCACCCTATTCTTTTAACTTTCTAAAGTTCTTTGGCGACCATATTTCTTTTGTGCTTCATTATCTGAAGATTTATATATCGTCATCATCCAGATGCCCTTTCTCCTTTCTGTTATTAGCTTTCTCTCTCTCCTCTTCGCCTTTGCATTTTCCTTCCCAGCTTCCATTTTCTATTTCCATTTTTTTCCATTTCCCTTTCTTCCCCTACATCACCCTCCTTTCACCATGCAATCTGATAAAAGGAGAAAAATAGAAGAAAAGCAAAAAGAGAAAGAAATAAAGAAATAAGTTCTTAATTCCTCCTTGGTCTCTTTTCAGGTAATATTGGTGAGGACACACATACGCTCGTTCAGTATTGCTTGTCACACGCCACACGGTAAGCACCTCTGCTGACGTGACGGTAAGTACGTTTGTATGTTGATAATGTGAAGGTCGTCGTCGGCAAGAACGTTATGCTGTGCTTCGGTTGGCATTGGTCGTGGCGTTTGGTGCAGAGGCTCAAGGTAGGAGGTTACGTGTTGTGTGGCCGCAGCTTTTTGATGGGTGAATTTAGTTCGACTTGCAAAAGGTGAGTCGCTATGGATTCGAGGTGTTCAATTCTCGCCCCCTCTGTTGTTGTCCGAATAGAGGAGAGCTGGATAAAGGGGAGAAGAGAGAAATTGAAAGGAGATTGCAAAGATCCCCAGGAATTAGTCGGAGAATACAAAGAAGAAAGGAAGATGATGTAAGGAAACGCGTGAAGAAGGAGAGGCAAGAGTAATCGTAAACGAGAGGAAAGATGCAAAGTAGTATAATCAAGAAAAAGTATGTGAATAAACAATACTAAGACAAGAATGAAAATAAGAATGAAAGATAAACAACCAAAGGGAACTCGTGTTGAATCGAACCGTCGTCCCGCGCCAGCGAGTGGCGTCGCCGGCATCCTAACATGTTTGCGAAGCGCCCGTCCGGTCTGGCAGCCAGGTACGGAGGGGCGAGCAGGTGCACGATATATATCTTATGAGTTGCACGATCGGCTGCTCTCTTTACTCTTCCTTTTCGTCCTCCCCTCCCTTCCTCCGCCCTCGGCAGGTGGTCCTATCGGTGTTCCGAGCCATCTACGAGAGAGAGTGGGCGCTTCGTGAGCCTTCTCGACTACTCGCTCTATAATGCATGGTTTTCTTTTCATTTGAACCATGATTAGCATCTGTTACTTTCGCTCTTTTCGATTCGATTTCAACATTGGGGAGAATATGAGCGCGATGTACGCCGACCGTAGGTCCAGCGGTGTGAGGCCCATCACGCGGCCGCACACATACGGCCCTCGTGCGACGTGACGACGGTGTGGGTGGTTACTATGGAGACGAGCCACGGCGGGCAGGCGAGCGAGAAAGAGCGAAGAGAGGGACGAGGAGGAGGAGAACGAGAACGAGTTGAAGGAGGAGGAGGAGGAGGAGGAGGAGGAGAACGACGACGACGACGACGACGACAACGAGAAGTAGTAGGATGAGGAGGACGAGGACGAGGAAAGGAGGAGACAGAACAAGATAGCAGGGGAGGGAGCGAGAGTGAAAGGCGAAGGCGAGGGGACGGGGGGAGAGGCAGGTACAGCCAGGGAGAATTAACATCAAATGTTGCTAAGGGGAAGGGGGGGGGGGGTGGAGGTCTACTGAGAGAGAGATGAAATGGTGTTTGTAGCGTATAGATTGTACGAAGGGAGTGTAGTTGAGGAGAGGGAGAGGGAGAGGGAGGGAGAGAGAGAGAGAGAGAGAGAGAGAGAGAGAGAGAGAGAGAGAGAGAGAGAGAGAGAGAGAGAGAGAGAGAGAGAGAGAGAGAGAGAGAGAGAGAGAGAGAAAGAGAGAGAGAGAAAGAGAGAGAGAGAAAGAGAGAGAGAGAAAGAGAGAGAGAGAAAGAGAGAGAGAGAAAGAGAGAGAGAGAAAGTGAGAGAGAGAGAGAGAAAGAGAGAGAGAGAAAGAGAGAGAGAGAAAGAGAGAGAGAGAGAGAGAGGAGGGACACAGATAGACAGTTAAATTACGCTCGATTACGCTGCTTATGGAGCTTATAGTTGAAACACAGGGGCCAGTATAGTACTGTATACATAAACACTAAAGTTGGTTGTATAAGCGCGCGGGTCTGAGATGAAATCGACGTTGTATAAATGACAGCGACGTCTGTTCCCGCCCTCAGTTCGTGCACGGAACCCATAGCATTGCCAGAGTGTGTGTATCCTTATGTGCGGGACACACTTGGGCTGCACGACCACTAGCTGGCGGCGACGGGAGGGCGAACCTGGCTGGAGAGAGGTTATGGAGGAGCGAGCTGTCTTCTCCGGGAGTGCGCCGGGGATTCAAGTGACGATATCATTTGCAAGAATTAAAAGTCTTGACAGTAGCTACCTGGATTAATCAATCTTGGATTTTAATTTCGGCGTAAATGCAGCTACCTACTTCGCTAAGGTGGAAGGGGGAAATTCTGGGCTTTATTCTCTCTTTCAGCTTCATGAATAGTGACCAGCTTATAATGGCCTGTTATCGGTGAGGAGAGGGAGCCTACTCGCTGGGTATTCACAAGTCAGTCATCCCTTATTCAACTTTCTTTCAGCGTCAGCACTTTAGAATGAAGACACAAGGTCAGAATTGAAAGCAGTCCTACTCTTCCTATATATTTAAAAAAAAATCATTGGTAGATTTTATTTGTTTGTTTGTGTTCATGTTATTTATCTGCTTTATCAGCTTGGGAGAGCGTTTTGCCTCGGCCCGCCTCCTTCCCCCCGGCTTGAGAGACGAACTCGCAGCGGCAGGTTTCGTGCGTCCGCGAGAAAATCCCTGAAGCGGGATATCGGTATTTATTGTTTCCGTGAGAAGTCAAATGTGCGAAAAGTCAGGACGCCGCCAAGTCCCTTTTATCTCGCGTCCGCATTTCGTCAGCATCGCCCGTGGCTTCGTTGCAGGGAATTGGCCCAGATCAGAAGGTTTGTGTCAGATTTATTCATTCCATTATTCGCTTTTATGAAAGGTTGGAACTCGTTTGATGGGCTCTGTTGTCGAGGCGGTACTTGTCTGGCAGAGGCCGGGGTAGGGGTTGGAGGAAATCATTATTTTTTCATCATATATATCCCTTCATTATACTGTATTTACCTGTACCTGTGAGTTTACTTTCGCCTGCATTATTCTCTTTGGAAACCCAAAGTCCTTCCCCAGCAATCGGCACCCACAGCTATTCCATTTTCAAATATCAGGGCAATATTTTTCAACTTTTTTTCCGAAGGATCATCTGCAGATTTTCCTAAGACTCTCCTTGGCCAAGGGACGCCTCGCTGGAGATGTCCTTATGCCTTCTCGGCGTCCGTCTGCCTCAGTCGTGCGAGTCCGTCTCCGTCCTGATTCTGCGGCCTTCGTGCTGCTGCCTGCCAGAGCCGACGGGCCGGGGGCGGGGAGGGGGTTGTTTGTTGCCTCCTTTGCCTCGTTAGCGAGACTATGACTCCGGTCGGCTGGAAGGGCGGCAGGGCGGGCGGACGTCCCTCTTGATGTTCCTTCTTGTTTCCCCTGTGACTCGGGGACCGTGGCTGCGTCTTGTCAATAATCGGGCGTTCGGGCTGAGGCCTGCTCTTGCGCTTTGCGTCGGTTGCATGCTTTGCGGCATGAGATCTCAGGGGGAGGTGTAGGAAGGACGCTTCAGAAGTCCCTTTCTCGGCCAGGGGCCAGGGAGCCATCGAAGGCACAGACGAAGCTGTCTCCGAGGTGGGCGGGAGAGCAGGAGGACAGGGAGCCATGCTTGATACGTTTCTTCTTACATCTGTGTTGGTGTTAGACCGCTTCATAAACTTGAAGCTCGAAAATCGTCGAATTCCCCTTCATGCCCCTCCCCCTCTCTCCACCGGCACTCGGTCGCCGCCTCGGGATTGTCGTGTCTTCAGAAAGGCCCTCAGTTAGATTCACGGTTGTATTTGCCCATAAATGCACGGTAATGTGGCACTTCGGAGGCAAAGGAAAGTATTGGATGAAGCCGTTTGCAGCTGCTGTAGCACCGTTCTTTCAGAGCGCCACGCGGACACTGGGGCGCGCCATACCCTTCCGTTCGCCGCCGCGTCACGGCCGATAAGATACCTGCTTAACTTGGAAAAAGTTAACATATTCCAGCGAAGTGTCATCGCTGGAGCATCCGTCATGATGAAGGCGCTTTTGCTGCGAAGAGAGGACGAGTGTCGCTAGTTTCTGTTCATATTTTAGGTCATTGCTTATCAATTGAATCGAGTCCATCAACAGTTATTATTCCTTATCTACATATAGGTGTTCCCCATACTGTTGTAATTATTGTAATGGTTTTCAATATATTTCAAGATACGCAGACAAACACGCATAGATGGACATACAAAGAATAGCAGCACATATATACGTACGCGCATATGGACACAAAAACACAAACATTCACATACACGTACAAAAATAAAAACACACAAACACAAACACACAAGGAGAAGAGAGAAGAAGGGAGTGAGTGAGAATGAAAAAGAGAAAGAGAAAGAGAGAGCTCATCCAAAGGCAATAAGAATCGCTGTTATCTCAAGGGCCAGACGGTACTCCATTGTTGTTTTACCTAAGTAAGTTATTCTCCGTCGAGGCACGAATGGGTGCGTCATAAATGTCAGCGAAAGGCAGTAGATTATTTCCAAATGGCTAAACTCAAACAGGTGAGCAGCTGCGTCGTCGTGGCCAAAAAGCAATCCCTCGTACGTCGCCGTAAATACGTCACAGGTACGTTGACGTTGACGGAGTCCGGCTGTGTCGCGGTGGATTGCGTCTGACGTCCGAGGAGGAGGCCGGCCACAGGTATTGATGGTGTGTTGGCGGGGCTGTCGAGTGCGTGTGGGAGGGGGAGGGGGGGGCTCTGGGGGCATTGTTGGAGCAGGAGATTAGGAGGTGGCAGAGGTGGAGTCGCGGTCGCTCTGGGGCGTACAAGGGCGCGCCCCGCCGTGGTGATGTGCTGTGTATGAGGCTTAGTCGAGCTGGGGGTAATTGGAAATCGCTAGGCCTACGCTATTAGTTAAGTCTATTTCATCGAAGATAATGCAGGCAACTTTTTATTTTATATATTTCAATTTGTATATATTTACTTCCGAAGCAATTCTAACAATATTGCTTGAAGTTTAGCTTTGGGTCACCGTGTATTAAATATAGGTGTGGTGATACTCCGTGGTCAGGGGATTATTCAAATAAAGCCACGGATCAGGTTGGATTCAGAGAACGAGGCGAAGGGAGCGCACGGGGGGAACAAGCGAGATTTATTGGGGAAACAAACCGACGTTGATGCCGGGAAGAATATCAATAGCGGCGGCAGAAGGGTGGCATGGATTCGATTACGGCGCTGTCGTTCTCAGAAAGACTCTTGTGATCTCCGGCGCAGCTTTGACGTTAAATATGCTCGTGTCATTTTTTTCAGATCGTATCGTAGGTTTCTGCTCGATTTTTCTGTCCGTTGAGTGGCCGGATACGAGAGAATAGTCAGGAGTCTCTTTTATCGATAGGTATTGTATTTCTAGAGGTTTATCTACCTGGGTAGGGTGTGGCGCGAGGCTAAGAGGGCGAGCAAGGGAGGAAGTGTGGCCTGCGTGACGGCCTGCCGCTGATGGATGATAGCAGGAGGAGGAAGGTGGGTCGCCGTGGGGCCGCGGGGAGGGAATTCAAGCTTTTTAGCAGCTGTGCGCCGCGCTCCGGGGGATGAGGAGGAGGAACAGCATGATGGTGATGACCATGAGGACTAGCTTTTCTATTTACATATCTTTTTTGTTTTTCATTATAAAGAACTGATCGGGACTTTTTATCATGCTTGCAAAATGTATAAAGAGGGAATAGCGGAACTTTAGGTATTATACGATATATTGCGTTTTTGGTTAGCGCTTACAGTTTTAAAGGTATATTTAATCTGGAAGGTGGGTGCACAAATCTACGGGATGCCAACCCATACTTTACTAATTGATATTTGTTATTGTGGGACTGACAGGCGCTACTTTTGTTGATTATAGGGATGTGGTTATGTATCTATATATATAGTATATTTATATGTATATATATAGTATATTTATATGTATATATATAGTATATTTATATGTATATATATAGTATATTTATATGTATATATAGTATATTCATATGTAAATGTATATATATACAGTATATATATGTATAGTATATTTGTATGTACATGTGTATATATATAGTGTATTTGTATGTACATGTCTGTGTATATATAGTATATATATAGTATGTTATATATATTATATGTATATATATAGTATAAGTATATGCATATATATAGTATATGTATATGTATATATATATAAATATATATAATATATATAGTTATATTGTATATGTGTATATATATAGTATATGAATATGTGTATATGTGATATATATAGTAATATAGTATATGAATATATGTATATGTTGTATATATATATATATTATATATGAATATGTGTATATGTGTTATTATTATTATTTAGTATATGATTTGTGATTTATGGGGATATCATATATATAGTATAGGTTTATGGTGTATTGGTGTTGATATATATAGATAGGGAATTGGTGTATAGAGATAGATTTAGTTTTTGAAGTTGGGGTGATTTTTTTGTTAGTATTTGATGTTGTGGTATAGTGTGAGGTTTGTGTGATGAGATGTTTGTTGGAGTGATTTGTAGATGGGGGGTGATAAGTTTTTAGAGGATTGGAATGTTGTGGGATTTTTGTGTGATTGGTGAGTGTATTCGGTGGTGTGATTAGTGAGTCTTAGTTTTGGTGTAGGGGGAGTGAGTTTAGTGTCTAGGGAGTGTGGGGGGGTGTGAGAGTGTTGTAGATTTTGTGTGTGTGGGTGAGGTGGGTGGGGGTGTGAGTTTGAGTGTTTGGTTGTGTTGTTGGGGTGAGTGTAGTGTGAGTGTGTGTGAGTGTGGTCGTGTGTGTGTGTGGTGTGGTGTGTGGGGGGGCTATGGGGTTAGGGAGGTTTGTGAGAGTGTGGAGAGTGAGAGTGTCATGTGGGTGTGCGGGGGGGGTGGGTGTGTGTTGTGTGTGTGTGTGGTGTTGTGTGTGTGTGTGTGGTGTAGAGTGATTGTGTGTGTGGTGTCGGGTGTGGGGGTGTGTGAGTGTGTGGGTGTGTGGTGTGTGTTTTTGGAGTGTGTTATGCTTTGTGTGTGAGTTGTTTTTGGAGTGGGAGTGGGGGGGATTGAGTGAGTAGTGGGATAGGTTTTGGGGTGGTTTGATATTGAGGTTTTGGGGAGTGGGGGGTGCCGGGGGGGGGAGTTTGAGGTAGTGTGAGTGGTGATGGTGTGTGGTATAGGGTGGGGGTGATGTAGTAGAGGTGTTGGAGATGAGGTTTGAGGGTGGGTTTTTGAGTGTTAGAGGTTTTTGGTTTGAGGGTGGGGTTTTTTTTTTTAGTGTAGAGGGATATGGAAGTGGTAGGGGTGATTGAGTAGTGGTTGTGTTGTTTAGGTTTATGATGTGTATATATTAGTTTTGTATTATCGTTGATGTATATGTGGGTTGTGTGTTGTTTAGAGATAGAGTCGCTTTGTAATAGGGTTAGTTTTTTTGGGTATATATATATCAGTATATGTAATTTGTATATGGGGTGGATATTTTTGTTATTTTATATTAGTATATGTTTATGTCTTTTTATGGGTTTGGTAAATATATATGTAGTTTATGTTTGTATATGTTTAATTTGTAGTGTTTATATTATAATGTATATGTATGTTGTTTATAGGTGTGGTATTTATAATATTTTAATATATGTATATGTTTATGTGTGTATATATTTAGTTATGTATATGTATAGGTTGTGTTTGTATTATATATTGTTTTATGTAATTGTAATATGTGTTGTATTTATATATAGTTATATGTATATGTATAGTGAGTATATATATATAGTTAGTAAATGTATATGTATATGTGTGTATTATTGTTATATATACTATTGTATATGTATATGTATATGTGTGTATATATATATAGTATATGTATTATGTATATGGTGTATATATATATAGTATATGTATATGTATATGTGTGGTATATAATATATAGTTATGTATATGTATATGTGTTGTAATTATATAGTTATAAGTATATGTATATGTGTGTATATATATAGTATATGTAATATGTATATGTGTGTGTATAATATAGTATATGTATATGTATATGTGTGTATATTTATAGTATATGTATATGTGTATGTATATGTGTTATTATATATTTAGTATATATATATAGATTATAGTAATGTATATGTATATGTGTATATATATATTGTATATGTATATGTATATGTATATATATATATAGTATATATATGTATATATATATAGTATATGTATATGTGTGTATATATATATAGTATATGTATATGTATATGTGTGTATATATATATAGTATATGTATATGTATATGTGTGTATATATATATAGTATATGTATATGTATATGTGTGTATATATATATATAGTATATGTATATGTATATGTATATGTGTGTATATATATATAGTATATGTATATGTATATGTGTGTATATATATATAGTATATGTATATGTATATGTGTATATATATATATAGTATATGTGTATATATATAGTATATGTATATGTATATGTGTATATATATAGTATATGTATATGTATATGTGTATATATATAGTATATGTATATGTATATGTATATGTGTATATATATAGTATATGTATATGTATATGTGTATATATATATAGTATATGTATATGTATATGTGTATATATATCAGTATTGTATATGTATATGTGTATATATAAGTATATGTATATGTATATGTGTATATAATATAGCATATGATATATGTATATGTGTATATATATAGTATATGTATATGTATGTGTATATACTATAGTATATGTAATGTATATGTGTATAGTATATAGTATATGTATATGTATATGTGTAGATATATAGTATATGTAGTATGTATATGTGTATATATATAGTATAGGTATATGTATATAATTATATATAATATTATATATAGTATATGTATATGTGTATTATATATAGTATATGTATATGGTATATATATTATATAGTATATGTATAATGTGTATATATATATATATATAGTATATGTATATGTGTATATATATATATATAGTATATGTATATGTGATATATATATATATTTTATAGTATATGTATATGTGTATATATATATATATATATAGTATATGTATATGTGTATATATAGTATAGTATATGTATATGTGTATTATGTATATGTATATGTGTATATATATAGTATATGTTTTTTTTATTTTTTTTATGTATATGTGTATAGATATAGTCTATGTATATGTATATGTGTATAATATAGTATACGTATTTGTATATATATAGTATGTGTATTATATATAGTATATGTATATGTATATATATAGTATATGTATATGTATATATATAGTATTATGTATTGTATATATATATATATATGTTATATATATATAGTATATGTGTTGTGTATATAATATATATATATATATATATTTATTTATATATATATAGTATTTGTATATGTGGTATATCTAATATATACACATTTACATTTTACTATATATTTATATATATATAATATATACACATATACATATTCCTATCTATATTTTTATATATTTATATATATATATTATATATATATATACACATATACATATAACTTATATATACACATATACATAGAACTATATATATTATTATATATATATATATATATATATATATAGATAACACATATTCTTATAATATAGATATATCACATCTACATATACTAATATATTTATATATTATTTATATATCTTCTATATATTATATATTATATATATATATAGTTTATGTATATGTGTATTATATATATAGTATATGTATAAGTGTATATATAAATATGTATTATGTATATATTTATATATAAATTTATTTTTACTATATAGTATTTGTTATGTGTATATATATATTTATATATATAATATTAGTATATGTGTATATATATATATATATATATATATATATATATAAAGTATATTTA
This sequence comes from Penaeus chinensis, assembly GCF_019202785.1. Classification (NCBI taxonomy): domain Eukaryota; kingdom Metazoa; phylum Arthropoda; class Malacostraca; order Decapoda; family Penaeidae; genus Penaeus; species Penaeus chinensis. The sequence continues at coordinate 5,306,023 of NC_061835.1, forward strand.
TAATGCACACACACATATATATTTATATATTTATGTATATTTCTATATATTTATATATATTTATATGTATTTATATATATTTATTTATATTTATATTTATATATTTTTTTTCCATTTATATTTATGAAAATCCTCATCGTCATCATATGGTTAAGAACTGCCGAAGGAGCGTCGTCAGCAGCATCAGCTCCGCCGCCGAGCTTCCCCCGCCTCCCCCCGCTCCCCCCGACCTAACCCCCCACTACCCTCCCCCCCCCGCTCCCCCCGTCCCGACCCTCCATCGCTTCCCTTTCCGGCCCCCCACTCCTCCCGCTGCCCCGAGCCTCCCGACGAAGGCATCAGCGCATCTTCTCGATTTAATTAGAGCGGCGTAAACAAGTCCTCATAAGAATATTCATCGCCTCGGTGTGCTTAGTTCCCCCTCGTCGTCCTATCGTCGGTCAGAAGGAATTATCGTAGCCAGAAATTTCGGATTCGTATTTTCGAGGGAGCGCGACTAGGGGAAGGCGAAGAGGCAAACCATAAATTAGATATAAACAGGGAACCAGAGGGAAAATAAAGGCAGGAAGAGGAGAGAGACGAAAGCTCGACGCTAGAAAAGGTTGATTCGCGAAGCACCTGCGGTGTTTGCGCGTTAATCCTGCATCCCACTCGCGCCCGGCGGTCTTGCTCGCTCTCTCCACTCGCTCACACAAGTTGTTTTATGTATTCTAATTTGAATATGTCACCGCGGCGTGTTGGCGGCCCTCGCTGCCGCCCCTGGACTCACTGTCTGCGCCCAGCCCTCGGGTGCCACTTTGCATGCACGATCGCTTCTTTCCATGTTGCTTTGACGTGGCTTGCAATCTGGGGCCGGGCGTCGCTGCCTTGTTTTGATGTTTTGTGTTTTGATGGGGCCGTGCCGGCGTCAGTCTGGATTAGTTGTCGTTCTGTAGGAAGAGGAGTTCAGCTGTACCTGCTCACGAGTATTTGGTGTTGGCTACGCGGGCTTGGGCGTGAGAGTCTGCTACTGCTTATCCACAGGCTTTTCTTTGTCCCTCACGCCGGTTCCAGCAGAAACGTAGTTCTCATAAGGTGTTTCAGTGTCTCGTTATCGCGGAATAAGATGATGTGAATTAGTGCCACATAGCTTGCTTTAGTGCCGGTGCCATGCCCCAGGGATGCGGGTACTTGGTGCAATGATGCAGTCTTTTAACGCTGGAGTGGGGTTAGCGTGGCTGCGGCACCCGAGTCAGGCCTCGGTGACGCTTTGGCTATCGGGGGGGGAACAGATTTGGAATTCGTCACTTTCTGTGGTATTCTCTCCCCCCCCCCCTCTCTCTCTCTCTCACCCCCCCCCCCTCTCTCTCTCTCACCCCCCCCTCTCTCTCTCTCTCTCTCCTCTCTCTCTCTCTCTCTCTCTCTCTCTCTCTCTCTCTCTCTCTCTCTCTCTCTCTCTCTCTCTCTCTCTCTCTCTCTCCCCCTCCCCCTCCCCCTCCCTCTCCCCCTCCCCCTCCCTCCCTCCCTCCCTCCCTCCCTCCCTCCCCTCCCTCCCTCCCTCCCTCCCTCTTTTTCCCCTTTCCGTCATCTTCCCCCCCTCTTTTTCCCCTTTCCGTCATCTTCCCCCCCCCTCCCCCTCCCCCTCGCCGCGTCTCTTTCACAGGCACAGTGAACTGCGCGATGGAAGTCATGCGAGGTCTTAAGTGTGATCCATGATTCGCCGTTGGCACATCAAGGAGAGAAGGAGTGGGTGTTTCGGGAGATAGATGGATGTGTTTGTGTGTCCTATTGGCTTGGGTAAAGGATACTGTAGGATTAGGGAGTGAGAAGGATAACTGCGTGGAAAGGATAGTAGTAGCCTGGGATGAGGTAGGGATGAGGCTGGTGAGGGTAGCGACTCGTCCTGCGCAAGTTCAAATGGAAGATAATCTGCCTTTTTTCCCCCGATCATGATATGGCTGCTTAATCATGGTTTGCAATTAAGCAGATGCAATTTTTGTATTGCTGTTTTTTTTACTGCAGTTTTAGGTAATTAAGCGGAAAAAATATATTTTCTCTTCGGCAAATTACTCGTAGCATTTGAGAGCTTTTGGTCTTTTTGCGTCCACCAGGAGAGAGACAATGGGCCATGTTAAATACCTCATCTTTAACGAGATAATTAACATCCCCGCTCGCACGACTCGCTGAGAATGGGAAGCGTGACGTCATCGTGTGTGGATGCCGCTCTCCATCCTGAGGAGCTGACGGAGGTGTGCGGCGGAAGGGGAGGTCGGAGAGGGAGAGGGAGAGGGAGAGGGAGAGGGAGAGGGAGAGGGAGAGGGAGAGGGAAAGGATGAAGGTTATTCATATTATTGTTAGTTGTTTGTTTTCTTGGGTGTTTCCTTTTGCTCTTGTTCACTGGTAGCTTTTTTATTTTTCCCTTTTCTCTTTCCCCCTCCAATCAGTTATTATCATCATCGTCGTCGCCATTGTGGAGGGAGTTTTTTTTATTGCCAATATCGCTTTACTAAGCCCGAATCTTTACAGAGTGATGTCACAGGCCGCCGACAGACCAGGCTTCATCAGACGCCCAAAACGAGTGGCGTTCGCGGCGGTGACATCTCCGCGACCTCGCCCGGAGATGAATCGTCACCCCCCCCCCCCCCCCCCGCATCCCCGAACGGTTCTCAAACGAATCCACGAAACACGAGATAAACTGTCCACTGATTGCCTCGCTAATGAGCCCTCGCAGCACCTGCACATCGGCTACAAATGACGCCCTAATTGAAAAGTCGCCGCCAGAGGTCTCTGTCGCGGCCTGTCGGGGGTTTCGGGGGCTTCGTGGGTCGGGGGGGGGGGGGGGGGGGGGGGGGGGGGGGGGGCGACGGGATCCATCGAGGCCGCGGCTTCCCCTTCGCTGCTGCCTCTGCGAGACGGTTGTTGTCATCATCGCCAACGCCACATTATCAGGTGTTTTATTCGCCCCGGCGGTTTTTTTTTTTTTTTTTTTTAGAGATTAGAGATAAGAATTAAGAGAAGAGAGATGATAAGAGAAGAGACAATAGATGATAGATGAGGAAGGGAAATATGGAGACAGGAACAGGGGCGAATTTTTTTGTGGATTGTTAGTACGAGGAAAGAGTGAGTAGAGGGAACAGAGTTAGAGAGGAGCGGTAGAGGAGCGGGGGAGGATAAGAAGTTGAGGAGCGGATAAGGAGCGGGGAGCCGGAAGATAGGGGCGAGGATGAGAGAAGGCGGATATAGGGGGCGAGGGAGGAGAAGGGAGGGCGAAGGAGGAGGGCCGAAGGCGAGGGCGAAGGATGGAGGGGGGAGGAGAGGAGGAAGGGAGCGGAATTAGGGGCGAGGAGAAGAGGGGAGAGAGACGAGAGCGGCGAGGAGAGGAGAGACGAGGAAGAAGAGAAGAGCGATTGAGAGAGAGAGGAGGAGAGAGAGAAAGGTGGAGGAGGAGAAGGGAGATGAGAGGAAGAGGAAGGAAGAGAAGAGGAGAGAGGAGGGAGAGGAGGAAGGGAGAAGAGAGATGGGGAGAGTGGAGGGGGGAGGCGAGGGAGGGGGGAGTAGGGAGTGAGAGAAGAGGAGAGAGAGGAGGAGGGAGGAGGGGAGAGGAGGAGGAGTGAGGAGAGGAAGGGAGGGAGGGGAGAGGGGATGATGAGGTAGTGGAGGAGGAGAGGGAGATTGGAGGAAGTAAGAGAAAAGGAAAAAGTTAGAGGAAAAGAGTAGAGGGGATAGTGAAAAAGAGAAGAGAAGAGAGGAGGGAGAGAGAGAGGAAGAGGGAAGGAGAGAAGGAAAGGAGTGGGAAAGGAGGGAAAAAAAGAGAAAGAAAAGAATGAAAAAGGAGAGGGAAAGAAGAAGAACAAAGAAGAAAGGTGAGGGAAAAGAAAAGAGAAGGGGGAGAGGAGAGAAGGGAGGAGAAGAGAGAAAGGAAGTAGAAAAGAGACAAGAGAACAAAGGAAAGAGACAGAAGAGAGAAGAGAAAGGAGAAGAGACAAAGGCAGACGGAGAGGAAAAGGAGCAAGGAGGGAGAGATAGAGAGAGACGGAGAGGAAGTGGACAGGAGGAGGAAAGGCGAGAAAGGAGAGAGATAGCGGACAAGAAAAAGACGAGATAAGAGTGAAAGACGAGAGGCGTAAGCGGTGATGCTGAGGAAAGGGAAATGCTAGCGAGGCAATGAAGTCCAGGAGAATGGAAATGCGAGGGATTGATGTCGGAGGGAAAAATATCCGGGAAGAAGCGATGGGATTTTTTTTCTCTCTCTTTTTTTTTTTTTTTTCTGTATCATTATTACTGGCACGAGAGAAGAGCGCATGAATCCAAGACGACGGGGGGGGGGGGGGGGCGGGGGGGGGGGGGGGGGGAGCATGCGATTTAGAGGCGAGGGGAAAAAGAGAAGAAAAAAAAGAAAAGAAAAGAAGAAGAAAAAAGACAAGAAAAGAAAAAGAAGAAAAAAGAAGAAAGAAGGAAGAAAAAGAAAGAAAAGAAGAAAAGAAGAGGAGGAGAGAAGAAAGAGGGAAGAAGAAAAAGAAGAGAAAAATTAACAGGAAAAGAAGAAGAAAAAAAAGAAAGAAGATAGAAGAGAAGAACAGAACAAAGAAAGAAAAGAAAGAAAGAAAAAAAGAAAGAGAAAAGAAGAAGGGAAAAAGGAGAAAGTGAAGAAGGAAAAAGAAAAGAGGGGAAGAGAGAGA
>NC_061835.1:5315680-5368386 GCF_019202785.1 Penaeus chinensis
CAACGGAGAAAGTGATGAAGCTTCGCAGTGGCGAGAGACGCGCCCTCGGGAATCAAGCTTGAAGCCCGAAGTGGCCGTGCAAGGCGAGAGGACGAGAGGCCATTGGTTCTGAACCGGACGGCGACGGGGAGCGTTCGGCGGTTCGCTTGTAGGGAGAAAGAAGGGAGAGGGAGAGGGTTAGGGAGAGGGAGAGGGGATGGAGAGAAGGGTTAAGAGACAGAGGGAGAAGAGGGAGAAGGAAAGAGAAAGAGAGAGGAAATAAGGAAGGAGGGAGAGGAGATAAGGAAGGAGGGAGAGGAGATAAGGAGGGAGAGAGAGGAGATGAGGAGGGAGAGAGAGGAGATAAGGAAGGAGAAAGAGAGAGAGAAATAAGGCGAAAGAGAGAGAGAGATAAGGAGAAAGAGAGAGAGAAATAAGGAGAAAGAGAGAGAGAGATAAGGAGAAAGAGAGAGAAAGTTAGGGAGAAAGAGAGAGAGAGAGAGATAAGGAGAAAGAGAGAGAGAGATAAGGAGAAAGAGAGAGAGAGATAATGAGAAAGAGAGAGAGAGAGATAAGGAGAAAGAGAGAGAGAGATAATGAGAAAGAGAGAGAGAGATAATGAGAAAGAGAGAGAGAGAGAGATAAGGAGAAAGAGAGAGAGAGATAAGGAGAAAGAGAGAGAGAGAGATAAGGAGAAAGAGAGAGAGAGAGAGATAAGGAGAAAGAGAGAGAGAGAGAGATAAGGAGAAAGAGAGAGAGAGAGAGATAAGGAGAAAGAGAGAGAGAGAGAGATAAGGAGAAAGAGAGAGAGAGAGAGATAAGGAGAAGAGAGAGAGAGAGAGAGAGAGATAAGGATAAAGAGAGAGAGAGAGATAAGGAGAAAGAGAGAGAGAGAGAGATAAGGAGAAAGAGAGAGAGAGAGAGATAAGGAGAAAGAGAGAGAGAGAGATAAGGAGAAAGAGAGAGAGAGAGATAAGGAGAAAGAGAGAGAGAGAGATAAGGAGAAAGAGAGAGAGAGAGAGAGAGATAAGGAGAAAAAGAGAGAGAGAGAGAGATAAGGAGAAAAGAGAGAGAGAGAGAGATAAGGAGAAAAAGAGAGAGAGAGAGATAAGGAGAAAAAGAGAGAGAGAGAGATAAGGAGAAAAAGAGAGAGAGAGAGATAAGGAGAAAGAGAGAGAGAGAGAGAGAGAGAGAGAGAGAGAGAGAGAGAGATAAGGAGAAAGAGAGAGAGAGAGATAAGGAGAAAAAGAGAGAGAGAGAGAGATAAGGAGAAAAAGAGAGAGAGAGAGAGATAAGGAGAAAAAGAGAGAGATAGAGAGATAAGGAGAAAAAGAGAGAGATAGAGATAAGGAGAAAAGAGAGAGAGAGAGAGATAAGGAGAAAGAGAGAGAGAGAGAGAGAGAGAGAGAGAGAGAGAGAGAGAGAGAGAGAGAGAGAGAGAGAGAGAGAGAGAGAGAGATAAGGAGAAGAGAGAGAGAGAGAGATAAGGAGAAAGAGAGAGAGAAATAAGGAGAAAGAGAGAGAGAAATAAGGAGAAAGAGAGAGAGAGATAAGGAGAAAGAGAGAGAAAGTTAGGGAGAAAGAGAGAGAGAGATAAGGAGAAAGAGAGAGAGATAAGGAGAAAGAGAGAGAGAGATAAGGAGAAAGAGAGAGAGAGATAATGAGAAAGAGAGAGAGAGAGATAAGGAAAAAGAGAGAGAGAGATAATGAGAAAGAGAGAGAGAGATAATGAGAAAGAGAGAGAGAGAGATATAAGGAGAAAGAGAGAGAGAGAGATAAGGAGAAAGAGAGAGAGAGAGAGATAAGGAGAAAGAGAGAGAGAGAGAGATAAGGAGAAAGAGAGAGAGAGAGATAAGGAGAAAGAGAGAGAGAGATAGATAAGGAGAAAGAGAGAGAGAGAGAGATAAGGAGAAAGAGAGAGAGAGAGAGATAAGGAGAAAGAGAGAGAGAGAGAGATAAGGAGAAAGAGAGAGAGAGAGAGAGATAAGGAGAAAGAGAGAGAGAGAGATAAGGAGAAAGAGAGAGAGAGAGAGATAAGGAGAAAGAGAGAGAGAGAGAGATAAGGAGAAAAAGAGAGAGAGAGATAAGGAGAAAAAGAGAGAGAGAGAGAGAGATAAGGAGAAAAAGAGAGAGAGAGAGAGAGATAAGGAGAAAAAGAGAGAGAGAGAGAGAGATAAGGAGAAAAAGAGAGAGAGAGAGAGAGATAAGGAGAAAAAGAGAGAGAGAGAGAGAGATAAGGAGAAAAAGAGAGAGAGAGAGAGAGATAAGGAGAAAAAGAGAGAGAGAGAGAGGGGGATAAGGAAAAAGAGGGGAGAAGGGGAGATGAGGAGAAAAAGAGAGAGGAGAGAGATAGGAGAAAAAAGAGAGAGAGAGAGGATAAGGGAGAGAAGAGAGAGGAGAGAGAGGGAGATAAGGAGAAAGAGAGAGAGAGAGGATAAGGAGAAAAAAGAGAGAGAGAGGAGATAAGGAGAAAAAAGGGGAGAGAGAGAGAGATAAGGGAAAAAGAGAGAGAGAGAGATAAGGAGAAAAAAAGAAAGAGAGGGTAAGGAGAAAAGAGAGAGAGAGAGATAAGGAGAAAAAGAAAAGAGAGAGAGATAAGGAGAAAAAGAGAGAGAGAGAGAGTAAGGGAAAAAGAGAAAAGAGAGAGTAAGGAGAAAAAAGAGAGGAGAGATAAGGAAAAAAGAGAGAGAGAGAGAGAGAGAGAGGATAGGAGAAAGAGGAGAGAGGGAGTAAGGAGAAAAATAGAGGAGAGAGATAAGGAGAAAAAGGGAGAGGGGAGTTTAAGGAGAAAAGAGAGAGAGTAAGGAGAAAAAGAGAGAGAGATAAGGAGAAAGAGGAGAGAGAGAGAGAGAGGAGGAGAGAGGAGAGAGAGAGAGAAGAGAGAGCGAGAGGGGAGAGAGAGAGAGAGAGAGAAAGAGAGTTAAGGGGAAAAGGGAGAGAGGAGAGAGAGGGATAAGGGGGAAAAAGGGAGAGAGAGGGGAAAATAAGGGGAAAGGGGGAGAGAGGGGAGAGATAAGGAAAAAAGAGAGAGAGAGAGAGAGAAAAGGGGAAAAAAGAGGAGATTAGAGTTTTTAAGGAAGGAAAAAAGGGGAAGATGAGAGAAAAGGAGAAAAGAGAGAGATAAAAGGATAAGGAGAAAAAAAGAGAGATTAGAGAGATAAGGAGAAAAAGGGAGAGAGAGAGATAAGGAGAAAAAGAGGGGAGAGAGAGAGAGAGAGGGGAGAAGGAAGAGAGAGGAGAGGAGGGAGAGAGAGAGAGAGAGAGAGACGAGATAAGGCGAAAGAGAGAGATGAGATGAGATAGAATGAGAGAAAGAAAAGGAGAAAGAAAGAGAGAAAGCGGGGCGGGTGGGCAGGAGGAGCCGAGTGGGTGGCGGCGGCGGAGGTTGGCGGCGGCGGGAGAAGGGGCGAGGGCGAGGGGCATCAGCTGAGCTCGTGCAAGTTGTAGCGTATTGATCCGCGGGAACAAACCCTGCTGCACCATGTGGCAACGGTACACGCACTCACGCGCGCGGGGTACGTAAGGCCGTGCATTTGGGTATCCGTGTGAGGGGGTGAGGTGCGTGGGGATGTTTCCTTGCTCCTTGGAATAGGTAGGCGCTGTACATTTCTCAGTATACCCGTATCTTAGGTATACCTTTAGATACATACCTACCCGGGTCTTATGAATAAAAAATTTAGATTATTATCCCCTTTTTGGTAGTACGTATGCTATACGGGATTTTGAAATGTATGCAGATGTTATAAAATATATAATAAAAATTTATTTTTATATTGTATATATATTGTGTGTGTGAGTATTATATTTATATATTTTATATATATATATATTTATAATAAAATATAATATATATATATATGTTATTGTATAATGTATATATTATATATATGAGAAAAAAAAGAGAAAAGAAAGAGAAAGAGGGGAAAAAGAAAAGAAAAAGGGAAAAAGGAAAGGAAAAGGGGGGAAAAAAAAAGGGGAAAAAAAAAAGAGAAAGAGGGAGAAAGGAAAAAAAAGGAGAAAGGGAAAGAGAAGGAGGGGAGAAAAGAGAGGGGAGAGGAGGAGGAAAAGTGGGGAGAGAGGGGAGAGGGGAGAAGGGGGGGGAAGGGGAGAGAGGGAAGGGGGAGTGGGGAAGGGGGAAAGGGGGGGGGAGGTAGAGAGAGAGGGAGAGAGAAGAGAGAGTAGAGATAGAGTAGAGGAAATTTGTGTTGTGCGTTTGAATGTTTGTGTTGTTGAGAAGTTTGCCTGTCGGAAAGTTTCCAGTTTCACACGAAGGAAAAAAAAAAGCAAAAAAACCCCCCAAAAAACACACCAGAAAAAAAAAAAGATTCGATCGTGTAGGTAAACACATTTATTACAGAGGAACAAAGCGAGGCTTGATACAGATTAGTTCAGAGCCAGAATGAACATCACTCAGTAAAAGAACAAATGTAAATATTTGGGGATTGTTTTTATGTTGCTGGAAATTTTTTTGTCTTTAGAACGAACGATAAAGTATAGATGATGGAACTATGGAAGACGATATTTTATTTTGAAAAGTGACAACCATCAATCGATCAAATATAAGAGACATGTAAATAAAATGGAATTTTTTAAAAGAGATTTTCAAGTCAGTCATTTAAATCGATGCAGGTTTTTGTCCCTTGCAAAAATTTAAATTTTTAAGGGGAAATAAATCAGCTTTTGGTCTTAGGTTAACAACCGCTTTAATGCTTCGTAGATTCGATATCTTGAGACGCTGGAGGGTATGCGGTTTTTTGCCTTTCCGGCCCCCTGTCTCGCTCTGAAACAGTGGTAGACCGTTGCACCCGGTCATATTCTTGTGTCTTGGTTAAGTCCTTTTAACTTTCCCCGTTCGTCAGTTCGTTAAACCGGTTAAAAAAGCAGGGACACCGATTATAGGTTGGGGGGGTTTTTCGCGCCCCAAACAAATACGGGGCGCACAGCCCTTTTTTCCGGCTGTGCAGGCGGGAAAACCATCGTTAAGCTATCAGTAAAAATAGTGAGTACGTGAGTTCGTGAATGAGTGAATGCGAAAAGTGAGTGAGGTGAGGTGCGGGGTGAGGGTTTTGGAGTGAACGAAAGGGGTGTCACAAAAGCGCAGGCGAGGACTATAGCTTTTGGGGAGGGGGGCGGGGAGAGAGGGGTCAAAGGGGCCCAGAAACGACCGCTCATAAAAGACCAGTCACGGGGTTTCGTTAGACGGAAGCACGAACCTTATGTAGTCTGGCCATAAAACGCCGCAAAATTTCAAAAAGCTCCCAAAAACGATGGGAACCAAAAACACATTTTCCTGGGCCCCCCAAAAAAAATCAAAAATCCCTAAAAAAAAAAAGGGGGGTTTCCCACCCCAACGGGACCCTCCTCGCTCTCTTCCCCTCTTTCCCCTTTCCTTCTCCCCTCTCTCCCTTCCCTCTCTCCCTCCCCTCTCTCCCTCCCTCTCTCCCTCCCCTCTCTCCCCCCCCCCCCCTCCTTTCCTTAATGATCTCCTCCCTTCGTCCCCTTAGCGTTCGACTGTTCCCTACACTCTCCGGGGCCGCGGTGTACTCAAGGGAGGCGGAAAGTTCTTATGACACAGAAAGATAATCATCGTTAAAGTTGAGAGTCCACCTCCGTGCGCTAAAAAAAGGTGCCAAGATGAGGTTCAGTTTCTGTCATTGTCTTTTTGTGTGTTGCGTTTCCGTTTGGATGTGGGTAGTTGTGTTTGAGGGGAGGCGGGGGAGAGAGAGGGGGGATAGGGAAAATGGGAGAGTGGAAATGACGGAGGAGAGAGAGAGAGAGAGGAGAGAGAGAGAGAGAGAGAGAGCGGAGAGGAGAGAGAGAGAGAGAGAGAGAGAGAGAGAGAGAGAGAGAGAGAGAGAGAGAGAGAGAGATATGGGGGGGGGGAGGGGGAGGGGAAGAAAAAGAGAGAGACTGATGGATCGGGACAGAGAACGAGATTGAGCCAGATTTTATCCTCGTGCGAGTGCGTGCAGGTAGCGAGACCAGGCGCCATTAAGCGGGGCGGCGTGGCTGAAGGGTCGTTCTTCTCCCAAAGGCCGCTTTCACACCAAGGTGGCACGTCTCACGTGGCACGCCACGTGGCACGCTATTTGAAAACGAACATCCGGAAATATATGGAACCTTTCACACACAAGTGGCGTGACACGTCGCTTGTGTCACGTAAGGTCTATATAAACTTATGTAGACCTTGGTGTCACGTGCGACCTGCCAGCGACGCCGAGATCCTGCCTGCCGCCTCTGGTAGTGGTGTCAGATTTTAATGGAGCTTTTACATTCAAAGTCATTATCATAGAAGATATTATTTTACTTAGTCAAATAACATGTAATCATAAAAAGCTTTTGGAGGTATGGCATATATAGAGTAGATATGAAGTGTCTCGACAAGCTGAGGAGATATGCAAATGTGTGTGATTCAACATCACCTCGGTACAATAACAATAGCCTCCATGGTAGAGTTATCAAAATATTTTGTTTGTGAGAAAAAAATCTTACAAATATTTTTAGGGCACTGTTTCAAGGCCTGTTTCGAAATCTGCATCAGAGTGATCTCATGCTCCAGTCCATTCAAATCGTAGATTGTTCGAGAATGTAAACAAACATAGAGTTGCCATTTCTGCTGACCAAAACGGGTGTACCAGGTAGGAGTGCAGGCACTGATGTGCAGTAGTTTCAGCTCAGGGTCACCCAAACTTACCCTCATACACCCTGGACAGAGAGAGCTGGGGTATTGGGACAAGTGTGCCTTACTTTCTGCTCCAAAGCCCTGCACGTCGTTCCTCCGAGGGACAGATAGAGGATTCTCACAAGATTACTTAAGACATAAGGCAGCAGTAACATCGTCGTCCTCCCATAATGCCATCTTGTGAACTGAGTGCCACGTGTTATCCTGGTCTGAAATGACCGTGCCATGTGTCACTTGCCACCTGCCACCTGCCACGTGCGACCTGCCACCTTGGAGTGAAAGTGGCCTGAAGGCGGAGGAGGTCTCCCTGGGCTGACGGCAAGCGGCGGGCGACGACTGCGACGGGAAGGGTCGAGAATTTCGCCTCTGGAAGGATCCGTCACGGCCGGGCGCTGCTAATTGCCTCTCCCTCATTAGCGCCGCGTAGGAAGGCTACTTCGCAACAGGGAGACTTTTGATAACGACCTACAGCATCGTCGAGTTACTTTCTTCTTTTTACGATTCACTCTGGGAAGGAGACTTTTTAGAGGAAATGTTGGCGTTAAGTGCCTCTTAGGCAGACGCAGACAAACTTTTCGTACTCAGAAGCGCTGCTACTCCATACGCTTACACAAACACACACAAGCAAACGCATACACGTACACGAGTTCATAACGGGTGTATAGACGCAGCTTCATTGGGTCATCACGTGCACCACAAATGAGCCCTTTCCGAAGTCGAGTAGAAATGATCTGCTCGTTCTGTTCACCTTCCGTGTTGCTGGGAGTGGATCCAGGGCCTCCAATCAAATCGCTTGGTTAAACCTCTCGATTATGCACAAATTATGATGCAGTTGTGTTGTGGTGTGTGATTATGTGTACGTGTATGTTTGTATGTACATATATGTGTATGTTTGTGCGCACATATATTTATATGTGTAAGTTTGTGTGCGTGTACATGGACGGGTAAGTTCGTGTGTTCAAGTATGTTTTATGTTAGTATGTACATGTATGTGTATGTTTGTGTGTACATATATGCGTATATGTAAATTTGTTTGTTTACATGAATGTGTATTTGTTTGTTTACATGTATATATGTGTGCATGTGCTTGTATGATGAGTACATTCGCTCTCGCGTGTGTTGAAAGGAAATGCATTAAATGTATTTTGTTTTAAAATCCATTTTATCAAACTTCCCCAAAAATACATTGTTGGATTATTGAATAGACACAAAAGTCGTTCCCTCGGTGCGGCCGAACCCAAAAATGCGAATCATTTGAAGATTTTGAACCGAGAGCTTTAATGAGGCCTCGCGCGCTGCGGATTGCGCTGCGCTCGAAGACAAATCATCCGTAATCCTAATTAAAAGGGTCTTGGACTCTTGTTTTTATGAAAGAGGTTAAAGCACACATGCACTCAGGCAAAACGCACACAAGCAAGAACACAGCGATACGTACACACAAATTCACATGTACGCACACCCACTCTTTCACACATGCTCACACAGATGCTTACATAGATGCACACACCGATAAACACACAGACATGCACACAGATATACACATAGATACACACACTTGCCCACACAAATGCACACACATATACTCACAAAGACATACAGAGAGATATACAAATACACACACACGGATGCACGCACCTATACAAATATACATGCTGATACGCACACAGATACACACATACATATACAGATACACACGCAGACACGCGCGTGACATACAATCACAGAAAAAAAACACACATACAAAGAAACACACAGAAAGACACACACACGAAGATAGAAACACACAGACACACACACGAGAATTGCAAGTAATTGTACTAATTCAATCACAAAGACTTACTTTGTGTTTCTTCCGGGAAATTCCCCAGAAGGGTCCGGAGGTGGGGGCGATGGGCGGCCCTGGCCCCTGGGCGGCCCTGGCCCCTGGGCGGCAATCAAGCCCACGTTTAAACGAACAGGTGATGATTGAGCGTCAATTGCATTTTTTTTTTTCTACGCTGATTTATTCCCATTTTTTAATTTCTTTGTCATTGGTGTGTTATTTTGTTTGGGTCGTAATTGTAGAAGTCCGATTCGTTGTCGTAAAGGGAGCTGTTCCATAAACTCGCAAGATTTGGGAATGTTTACTGTTTTAAACAGTATTCGCCCTATGAATGGCGAATCTGCGGGAGGCGAGGGCGGCGGGCAGAGGGGAATGGGGGAAACCACATTGACCGGAAATAGAAGGAATTTGATTTCCAGTTCCGGAATTAAACATTGTGCATGTGGACATGCGATAGCCAACAGCCGGCAGAATATCGGTATTATATCCTGCCGGGTGTTCGGGATGCATGGATATCAGCCTGCTGACACACGTGCGTCGTCAGCGCGAGAGGCCGTTTCGCTGGCGGGGAAATGATTTGAACGACGTCCGCTGCTTCTATTATTAGCCGAGTCCCCGGACGAAGTGCTTGCGGGCGCGTGCATGCGGCTGTCCCGGACGAGCGCATGCATGCCGCGGCGCCGCCGGCCCACGGTTACGAGGTGCGGACTGGCGGCGGCTCGTGAAACTGCTCGGCGGTCGCGCTGCGATACACAACCGCGGTTCCCGACCGTGATCGATGGCAGTGGCCTATGCTTGCTGGCTTTGCTATTTGTCGTCCTCATTATTCTTATCGCGGGTTGCCGCTCCTCCGTCCCCGCTCCCCTCGCCCTTTTCATTTCGCTCAGCGCCGGCTCCGCATGCTAGTATGCATCGAGAATCCATACAGGAAGTGCCCCCATTTTTTTTTTTAGATCAGGCGTGTCGCAGCTGGCGAGTAGAAAGTAAATATTTACGTGTCCATCCCCAGGGGGGGGAGGGGGCGTTACCGCCGCTCGCACACTTCGCCTGTCTTGCTCGGCTTCCTCTCGGCTTCCTCTCGGCTTCCTCTCGTTTGGAAGGCGCGGGCGAAAGGTTTTTTGCAGGTGCGATCGGTTCGTGTCGGCGATTGCTTGTAGTGTAGTGAAGGTCCACGTGATTATGGTAATTAGGCATGCAGTCTTTGGAGGTTTCTTTAGAAAATATTGCTTTGTTGTTGGTATTGATCACCTCTAAACATCTGTTTTTGCCGATGATATTTTAGCCTTGATGAAGCGAGGCTCATACGTTGGGCTTATCTGAAACGTCGCCTTTGGTGTTTGACAATGACGCAAGAGTGAGCCGAGGCGCATCTCCCATTAAATCACTAGCTGGGAACTCGAAGGCAGTGGGCACAGGACTGAACTGAAGTACGGCGACTTGAAAAGGGATGTTGTGTTGGCGCCAAGAGGGAGGTGACACACACGTATTTGTGATCGGAAGTGGCCACGTCAGTGGCGAGGAAAAGCATAGAAGGAGGCGATACATTAGACGTATGGAGGCGTGTGGCAGCGCGACGCGGGTGTGTGGGATCGGCGCGTGGTGTCTGCCACACGTGTAGAGGGAACACTCGGGAGGAGTCAGCGCCGGCCCCCCGTCCCCTCGCGTCCCTTGTCCCGAGTGCCGTGAGATATCTCTGCCATCTCTACAGGTGCCCTCAGCCTTCGGCTTGCTCGCCCCTCGGCCCTGGCCCGCTACCGGAACGCCAGGGCCGCCATCGGCCCACGCGGCCACAGATTTAGTGGCTCTTTTCAATGTTGATAACTGAGAGTGCGTGTGTGCGGCGGGGGAGGGGCGCGCTCGCCCTGCAAATCCCGCCGAACGGAAATTTCCATGACGCTAGCCCGAACGCTGAATCATCCGACGGCGGCGACGAACGTTTGCCGAACGTTTTTCGCCTTCAGAGTAGGCTTATGCAAGGTAGAGGTTGCTTGCACTTGAGGATGTGCAAGACTGCCTCGCATTTGCCGACCTCGGCCACAGGATCGCCAGAACTGTGCGGGCGAAGGACTCTTCGGGGAAAGAGAAAAAAGTCAAGGAGAAAACTGACCATGTAATATCCTGTCCCCGAAGAAATGGAGAGACAAAAACCCGATTGCAAAGTATTGATCTGTTGCATAAATAAATCGTGTGTGTGTGTGTTTAAACCCTTTGTTTTTTTTCCCGTCGCGATCTTGTGTTACTTGGCCGTCCTGCTGCTGGAAGTTACTTCACTCTGGACACCTGGCTTTGGGCGAGCTCATCCTCCAGTCATGTTCAGGGCATCTTCCAGTCTCAGTGAGGTCCTCCTTCATCTGACGACGCCCACCGTCTGCCCCCAGGTGAAGGGGATCGCGCAGTTGCCGACCAGGGGGACGCAGGACCGATATCACACAGATGGTGTCGCCAGGTGAAGCGTCTCCGAGGGGAAATGTTTAGGGGAAAGACAGGTAAATGAGATGAGATGTCTGGGACACGAATCGAGCTCATGAGTGAGGGTAGGGGGTATGTGATGATGGGAGGCTGTCTGAAGTGGACGTGGATGGCAAGGAGTGAGTGAAGTGGAGAGCAGGCAGTGAATGAAGTAGATGGCAGACAGTGAGTAAAGTGGCAGTGATTGAAGTAAATGGCAAGCAAGTCGCTCAGCTCCGCCCTATCTGCCGTTTTCTTCTCTTCGAGTGATAATAAGAGCCTTGAGATGGTTTTAAACTGCACTTGGCCAAGACCAGGTGCTCTTCGAGACGGCGGGAGGGGAAGGGGGGGGAGGTGCAAGGGGAGGTGTGTTTATATTTGTAATATGTTTCATATACAAATAAACGCTGTTGATAACACGCTTTAAAATTTATTATGGCGGTGAGATGATGATAACCTTGGTAATGAGGCAAATAAGGATAAATTGATGTAAAACATGTGATATTGCTAGAATGAAAGTATTTTTGTCGTAGTCATGATGAGAAGTATATTGATACAACTCTGGCTTGATCGTATTTTTTTTTTATATACGACGCCTAGATGACTGCGTTTCCGTTTGTCAGCTTTGTAAGATTTCTAATCACTAGTCTTTTTTATACTTTTTAAAATTATTATTGTCGTGGTGTTCGTCTTAGTTGGAGGTTATAGCGGCTTTGCTGAATGTTCTACGTTGTTTAGATACATTTGATATTGTTTTCTCTCGCCCTTTCCTTTCCCATTACTCTTTATGTTTCTGTCTCGCCTCTATTTTCTATCCCCTCTTCCCTCTCTCTCCCTGTCTTCCCGCTTATCTCTTCCTCCCTTATTTGTTTCGCCTTCCTCTTGCACTTTCTCGGTGTGTTTTGGTGGCGAGGCAGATAACACGCAGATAAACGGCGGCCACTTTGTGATGTGAAGCCTTGGTATCGAAGGAGCCTCATAATCCGGGTTGTCGCCATGACGACCGCCCTCGCAGCGTCAGTCGTCGAGTCGCTCCGAGACGACCGCCGTCGTACGAAGACTATTTTGGGATGCGAGGCGGCGTCCTGCAAGCAAACGGCCCCTTAGAAGCTCATCTCTCCCGCGACGCTATCTTGCGCCGAGTGCCCGCTCCTCTCCGAGTGCCTCCTGGCACCCGGTGTCGCCCGTATCGACCCCGCCCCCCCTCCATGTAAACGTTTCGGTCAGGGTCACGTCGTCCTGAAAGTGTGTCAGGAGAGCGTTGGTGACGCTCTCCCCACCTCCTCCCCGTTCCCGAGCTCGCCGCCGAGGTGCTGCTTCCCTTGGAACCCCCCGCTCGTCCCTCCCGCCCGCTCCCCGCTCCCCTCTCCCGCCTCCGCCTCCCCTCTCCCGCCTCCGCCTCCCCTCTCCCGCCTCCGCCTCCCCTCTCCCGCCTCCGCCTCCTCTCGTCGCGCCGGCTCTCGCGTCCTGCGTGTATCTCGCGAGTGTCGGAAGTGTCGACACCTGACCGCCGTCGCCGCCGCGTGGGATCCTCCGAGTGATCCCGGAACTGCTCTCCCGCCTTCCTCCACAGCTTAGGGAGTTTCCGGAATATGGATTTAATTATAGGAACGTTAAGAAGAACGACATACTTCCGTGTGAGTCCGAAACCTTTCGCGGAAGGCGTCTGAGGCCGGATGAGCGACCGCGAGAGATCGGAAGTACTTGCCAATCGCACCCTAGTTCCTGCTAAGAGTCGCTGTGGTTTTCGCGTGGTCGTTGTTTGCTTTGTACGGTCGTCGTTCTGAGTAACGTGTAAGATCTTGTAGAAATACGTCTTTTCGTCGGCATATAACTTATAAACCGCGTGTGGTCAGTGTAGGGAGGTCGTACTGTAAACGACCTTCGAAGAGGCCGACGTTTCCTTCGGCGGCGCCGCCCTCCTCGCCGTGCGTCAACTCTCCTTCCGGGCAAGCGCGCACCGACTTCCGATCGCACAATGCGTCGCCGTCGAGGAAAGGAGCCGGGGGGGCTTCCGACGCCGGCGTCCTCAAGCGCGACCCTGTTTGTCTTTCGTTGGGATTAATGAAGTTTCTCCGATGTTCATTTGGACCAAAACAAACACGCGATGCTGACGGGCTTCTCTCTCTCTCTCTCTCTCTCTCTCTCTCTCTCTCTCTCTCTCTCTCTCTCTCTCTCTCTCTCTCTCTCTCTCTCTCTCTCTCTCTCCCTCCCTCTCCCTCTCCCTCTCCTCTCCCTCTCCCTCTCCCTCTCCCTCTCCCTCCCCTCTCCCTCTCTCTCTCTGCCTCCCCTTTTCCTTCTTCTTCCCTTTCTACCCTTTCTCCCCCCCCCCCCTCAAGCTTACAATCTCAGGAGAGAGGCAGTTTCCCTTTTCCACATTCCAGTGGGCGTTTCTGCCGTCCATTAAGTGAGGGGGGGGGGGGTAACTGACGCTATTATTCATCATATCCTAAAGGTGATGACATCCAATTATCCTTCCTCCTCCTTCCTCATCCCCTTCCCGTTTCCTTTCCCCTCCTCTTCCCCGTCCCCTCCCCCCACACGCATCTCCCTTCTCTCCCTCCTCTCCCCCCTCTCCCTCCTCTCCCCCCCTCTCCCTCCTCTCCCCCCCTCTCCTCCTCTCCCCCCTCTCCCTCCTCTCCCCCCTCTCCCTCCTCTCCCCCTATCCCCCTCTCCCCCCTCTCCCCCTCTCCCTCCTCTCCCCCCTCTCCCCCCTCTCCCTCCTCTCCCCCCTCTCCCTCCTCTCCCTCCTCTCCCTCCTCTCCCTCCTCTCCCTCCTCTCCCTCCTCTCCCTCCTCTCCCTCCTCTCCCTCCTCTCCCTCTTTTATCCTCTCCTCGAAGTCCCATTGTTTGTTGCGCCCGATGGATGGTCAGCTGTTGTTCGGGCCGATCACAAGCCAGCCGGGCGTTGTGCTACGCAGACCCGACCACTTGGTTTTGTTTTTACGTGCCTTCTCCTCGAATTGGGTTTTTAGGGTTAAATAGTTTTATTTGTCGTTGGTCGTTTACGCGGGAAGTGTTTGAGCTGTTTATCCTGTGTTTTTTTTTCAGTTTACTTTACTCCGTTGTGTTGGACTTTCGTTCGGGCTTTGCGGGATTGAAGTCGGGGTATTTTGGGAGTGTGGCAAGGGATTGTTAGGTTGTAAACGGCATTTTATTCGCATGGCTTCTTGTTTTGGAAATTTCTATGGAGTCCAATTCTGTCTCTATTTAATCTGATTTCGTCTTTTTTTCGATATTCAGTATACCTATTAGCAGCAGGCAAGTTTTTTTAGCACATGGCAAGATAGAGAAAATCGCGTGGAAATTACTCCGTTTCCTTGGAAATCGTCGAAAGGGTTGGTTCATCAGGTCGAACCCGATGATGACAAGAGGCATGATGGAGTGGCGGCGAGAGTACGCTTGGGAAAGTGCCAGCGGTACTCGGGTTCGAAGGAGGGCGTTATATGCATGGCGGAGGGGCGTCCCGTGTTTGCGTGTGTGACTGCTTTTCCTTAGTGTGCGCGCTTGTGCTTGCATGTGCGTATGTGTCTGTATATGTGTGTCTCTTGTGCTAAAGTTATTCGTAGAGGTTCATGTCTGGGGAATGCGCGCATTATTTTGTTTGCCAAAGGGGAAAAGTGAGGAAAGAGGGGTGTTCCTAAGTTTTTTACATGAAATATAAAAGTTGTGAGATTGTTACTGATGAAAGAAGTGAAGAGGGAAGAGGAAAGAGGGATAGACAGGGACAGGGAGAAGGAAAACCCTCAACGAGACGAATGGGGGCACGCAAGGGCCACACGCACATGAAATATATGTTACCATTAGTCGTGAAATATTAGATCGGAGCAGGAGACGAACGGGGCAGATGGAGACGGTTGGGCCGAAATGGAGCCAAGCGGAGTGTCATGAAGTGCCGCCCGTGCCAAGAAGTCCAGGTGCCGGACGACAGCACTTATAATTTCACTTGAAGGCTCGCCATAAAGTCAGTCTGTGTTATGGTTCAGGCGGGAGATTTGTTAGGATGCGCGGCTTGGCTTGGTCGCCTGACGCGCGCCGAGAGTTCAGCGTGTGTGTGTGTGTGTGTGTGTGTGTGTGTGTGTGTGTGTGTGTGTGTGTGTGTGTGTGTGTGTGTGTGTGTGTGTGTGTGTTGAGTGAGTGAGTGAGTGAGTGAGTGAGTGAGTGAGTGAGTGAGTGAGTGAGTGAGTGAGTGAGTGAGTGAGTGAGTGAGTGAGTGAGTGAGTGAGTGAGTGAGTGAGTGAGTGAGTGAGTGAGTGAGTGAGTGAGTGAGTGAGTGAGTGAGTGAGTGAGTACGAGTTTGTTTTTTTGGGGGTTGGCAGGCTTGCCGTGTGCTTGGGTGTTAGTTTAGGGAAACATTAGTAAACAGGAATAGAAAGATTTTGCCGGAGTTCCTGAGAACACGGGGAGTCAGTGACAGTGAATAACAGTGATAAGAATTGGCAAGGGGTAATAGTGAAGAGGACCATGGCAAGACGAAGCGAGAAGGCCGGGGTTGAAAACGCCGATCCTGCGGGCATCAATTCCCTGGTTCATGGAACCGCGTTAGTTGCTGTGTTCTCGCCGTGCTGCAACTTCCCACTACGGAAAGGCGTTGTACGGTTGTGGAACCTAAGTGGTTGTGGAGCCTGAGTGGTTGTGGAGCCTGAGTGGTTGTGGAGCCTGAGTGGTTGTGGAGCCTGAGTGGTTGTGGAGCCTGAGTGGTTGTGGAGCCTGAGTGGTTGTGGAGCCTGAGTGGTTGTGGAGCCTGAGTGGTTGTGGAGCCTGAGTGGTTGTGGAGCCTGAGTGGTTGTGGAGCCTGAGTGGTTGTGGAGCCTGAGTGGTTGTGGAGCCTGAGTGGTTGTGGAGCCTGAGTGGTTGTGGAGCCTGAGTGGTTGTGGAGCCTGAGTGGTTGTGGAGCCTGAGTGGTTGTGGAGCCTGAGTGGTTGTGGAGCCTGAGTGGTTGTGGAGCCTGAGTGGTTGTGGAGCCTGAGTGGTTGTGGAGCCTGAGTGGTTGTGGAGCCTGAGTGGTTGTGGAGCCTGAGTGGTTGTGGAGCCTGGTTGACAGCCGTAATAGTGTACACGGCGCGAAGACAGGCCGACACAGCGCGACGAGCAATTGTCATCACGGAAACACAAAAGCCATTAGTATTATTGGCCGCGCGGCGAGAGTCCGGGGGAGGGGAGGGGGGAGCAGAAGGGGAGGGGCAGCGGAGGGCAAGGGGAGGGTTGGGGATAGGGAGAGGGGAGGATTGTGTATATCCGTAGGGGGAGGGGGGTCGAAGCTGCGGTCATTGTGCGTGGTGGCACTTTCGCATGCAGCGCGGCTCTCGTACTCGGTGACGGTGTTCATACTCGTGTCTGGGGGGGGGGGGGGGGGGTGTCAGTGTGACCTTCCTCTCTTATTTTATGTTTTTCTTGTACGTCTTGATGTTTTGCAAGGCGACACTTTCGCATTTGTTAAGGACACTCTCTCTTCTTTTGTAAAGCGCGTATTTGTGGCATTGACACTCCTCCGCTTGACGATGGCACTCTTGCATATAGTGGTGGCAGTCGAGAGGATAATACCCTTGTAAGAAAAGCATTAGCGCTTCCCGCCTTCAAGTGGCACTCAGCGCATCTTTCGCCCGGTTGGAGGAGGAGGAAGTCGCTTGGGGAGGGGCATAAGGGGCAATAAGGAGGTGAAAGAGGTAAGAGTTTGCAGGAAGAAGGGAAGGGTAAAGATTGGTGGCTTTTCAGGATTTTGGAATCTAGAATGCACGGGAATCTGTTGACGAAATGTGCATTTCTTCCCCGACGACGAGGCGCCTATTTTAAGCACACTGGAAGGAGATTCCTGCACAGAGGCGTTGCTGCTGCTGCTGATGATGCCAGGATCGGGCCTCGACGCCGGGATCGTTCTGAGGGCCGTTCTCCTGATTTACCGCTTTTGCTGTTGGGGCAGTCTTGGTACTTTACAGTATGCGTGTGGGTATCCTCTCTATATGTATGCAGGCTCTCCTTTTCCTCCTTTTTCCTCTCTCTCTCCTCCCCCTTTTCCTTTCTCCCTCTCCTCTCTCCCTCCCTTCTCTCCTCCTCTCTCTCCTCTCCTCTCTCCTCTTCTCTCTCTCTCCGTCGCCCTCACCTCTCCCCCCTCTCCCCTCTCTCCCTTTGCTGTTGGGGCATCGGTCTTTATCTGTGGGGTACCCTCTTATGTTGCGTCTCTCTCTCTCTCTCCTCCCTCTCCCTCTCACTCTCCTCCTCCTCTCTTCACCTCTCTCTCTCTCTCTCTCTCTCTCTCTCTCGCCTCCCTCCTCCCTCTTCCCTCTCCTCTCTCTCTCCTCTCATCTCTCTCTCCTCTTTCTCCTCCCTCTCCTCTCCTCCTTCTCTCTCTCGTTCCCCTCTTCTCTCCCTCCTCCTCCTTCTTCTCCCCCCCCCTCCCTCTCCTCTCTCTCTCTCCTCCTCTCCTCTCTCTCTCTCTCTCTCTCTCTCTCTCTCTCTCTCTTTCTCCTCTCTCTCTCTCTCTCTCTCTCTCTCTCTCTCTCTCTCTCTCTCTCTCTCTCTCTCTCTCTCTCTCTCTCTCTCTCTCTCTCTCTCTCTCTCTCTCTCTCTCTCTCTCTCTCTCTCTCTCTCTCTCTCTCTCTCTCTCTCTCTCTCTCTCTCTCTCTCTCTCTCTCTCTCTCTGTCTCTCTCTCTCTCTCTCTCTCTCTCTCTCTCTCTCTCTCTCTCTCTCTCTCTCTCTCTCTCTCTCTCTCTCTCTCTCTCTCTCTCTCTCTCTCTCTCTCTCTCTCTCTCTCTCTGTCTCTCTCTCTCTCTCTCTCTGTCTCTCTCTCTCTCTCTCTCTCTCTCTCTCTCTCTCTCTCTCTCTCTCTCTCTCTCTCTCTCTCTCTCTCTCTCTCTCTCTCTCTCTCTCTCTCTCTCTCTCTCTCTCTCTCTCTCTCTCTCTCTCTCTCTCTCTCTCTCTTCTCTCTCTCTCTCTCTCTCTCTCTCTCTCTCTCTCTCTCTCTCTCTCTCTCTCTCTCTCTCTCTCTCTCTCTCTCTCTCTCTCTCTCTCTCTCTCTCTCTGTCTCTCTCTCTCTCTCTGTCTCTCTGTCTCTCTTCTCTCTGTCTCTCTCTCTCTCTCTCTCTCTGTCTCTCTCTCTCTCTCTCTCTCTCTCTCTCTCTCTCTCTCTCTCTCTCTCTCTCTCTCTCTCTCTCTCTCTCTCTCTCTCTCTCTCTCTCTCTCTCTTTCTCTCTCTTCTCTGTCTCTCTCTCTTTCTCTCTGTCTCTGTCTCTCTCTCTCTGTCTCTCTCTCTCTCTCTCTCTCTCTCTCTCTCTCTCTCTCTCTCTCTCTCTCTCTCTCTCTCTCTCTGTCTCTGTCTCTGTCTCTCTCTCTGTCTCTCTCTCTGTCTCTCTCTCTCTCTCTCTCTCTCTCTCTCTCTCTCTCTCTCTCTCTCTCTCTCTCTCTCTCTCTCTCTCTCTCTCATATATTTGTAATATATATATATATATATATATATATATATATATATATATATATATATATGCACGCACCCCCCCCCCCCCCCCACACACACACACACATACATATATGCATGCATGTATGATTATAGGGAGTGATAATGATATGAATATTAGAATTATTTTTATATCATTATTCCCATGCTCATTGATACTGCATCATTACCAGTAACATCACTTTTACCACAACCATTATTGGTATAATTGCCAATTAACCGGTTAAGTTACAGCTCTTCCTTTGGGTATTGTGATTATTTGAGTAAATCTGGTCGTCTTTGGTAAGCAGCCACTTTTCCGGGAAGAGAGCGCGCAGCATCTGTCAGCATTTGAGGGAGGAAAAATTCCCTGCTGAAGTCGACGAGGACAAGCCAAGGGCGGGGCGACGGCGGCTCTCGGGCGTGCGGGCGTGCGGGCGTGCGGAGGCGTGGGAAGAGGGCGTTTGGGCGAACATTAAAGTTTTCTTTTCGCTTTAAGAAAGAAGGCAAAAGCGAGCAAGTTTTGATAGTCTTTGAGATTTGAGTTCCGTCGTTTTTTTTTAAGACTGGAATGATGGGAATATGAATCGAGTTGAAAGGAACGACTTTGACTAATCTGTGATCAAGTTCCGTCGTTTGATTAATGATTGGGATAATGAGTGAGATTGGAGGAAGGGAATGGCAGTGAATAATCTTCCAGGGCCTCGTAGCGTCCCGTCGCGCTGGAATCCGGTGCAGAAAAGCCCTTGATTGAGTCTGCAGGCGCCGCTCGTGCTCAGAATCGCTTTGAAGTGAGAACATTACGATTCGTGCGACCGCGGGCGGGGATTATCAGCGAGAAGAAGGTGGCGCTCAGTTATTCTCGTCCTCTCAGCCTCCCATTCCTCTCTCCTCTCCTTCCTCCCATTCCTCTCTCCTCTCCCTCCTCCCATTCCTCTCTCCTCTTCTTCCTCCCATTCCTCTCTCCTCTCCTTCCTCCCATTCCTCTCTCCTCTTCTTCCTCCCATTCCTCTCTCCTCTTGTCTCTTGTCCCCTCATATTCATTCACCATCCTCTCCTCTTCCCTTTTTCATTTTTTTCCTCTTGCCTCACCTCGCCCCTTCTATTCTTTCACCTCTTCACTCATCTCGCCCCTCCTCTATCTTCTCTCCCTTCCCCTTTCTCCCTTGTTTTTCCTCTCCTTCCCCCTCTCCATTCTCCTTTTCCTCTTGCCTTTCCTCTCCTTTCCCCTGTCCTCCCCTCATTTCTATCCTCTCCCCACTTCACTTCCCTCCCATCTTTTTCCTTTCCCCTGTCCTCCCCTCATTTCTATCCTCTCCCCACTTCACTTCCCTCCCATCTTTTTCCTTTCCCCTGTCCTCCCCTCATTTCTATCCTCTCCCCACTTCACTTCCCTCCCATCTTTTTCCTTTCCCCTGTCCTCCCCTCATTTCTATCCTCTCCCCACTTCACTTCCCTCCCATCTTTTTCCTTTCCCCTGTCCTCCCCTCATTTCTATCCTCTCCCCACTTCACTTCCCTCCCATCTTTTTGCTTTCCTTAATTCTCCATCCTCTCCTCTGTCGTCTCTCCCAAAAAGCACTCAGTTATATTTCGCATTCCGAGTCAATCTTCGATTTTGTTTATTTTAGACTTTGTTAAAGTCGATGGATTTTATATAAGTTGATGGGAATAACACATCACTAAGACGAGGGAAAGACTACATAAGTAGTATAGACTCTTTTAGGTATCAATCTGTTATTTTTATGTACAGTAATTTTATGATATAAAAATTCGTAAGAAAACAAGAGGATATTCGTGCCGCTTTCTGATGATAAAGTTGTATTGAACATTCTTGAATAACGAGTCGGTGCTGTCTTTGAGGGGTGACGCATTTTAACGCTTTTGAATATATGACGATCATTGTTCTTGCTGTTGTGAGAATACTGCTCCAACCGATCGCGTTACTGGGGGACATCCAAACTTGGAGGATAATTCCCGTAGAGTTGGATACCCTGACTATGTTTAGTGTTCAGGTAATGTGTGTATGAGAAAGCGAAATGGGCTGACAGAGAAACGAAGGAATAAATACGCAGACGAAGATAGACGGGCCTGCGCTTTGGCGTGTACACTGAGGACACGGAAGGGAAGCAGAATGACGGCGGCTGTAAAGGTCTTGATTGAGAGTTGCACACGAGGAATCATTGCATGTCGAGTTGTACACCTGAATCACGAAAAGCTACTTCTGTCTCTTTGATCGCCTCCCCTCTCTCGCAATTTTCCTCCACCTCTGTCTCTTCCCTCTTCCACATCTTCCTCTGCCCCACCTGCCATTCCCTTCTTCTCGTGTCATTGCCTCCATTTCACACCAACTCGCCCTCATTTCATTTCCCTACATATCTTTCCTGTTCATGTCCTTCCGACGAAGAAGAGATAAGATAAGCAACGCCCTAAGCTCCGCCTGGCCTTAATTCCTCGAGATCTTCCGGCTGCATTCTGTGTCCGTGCAGGTTCTTCATTCTGTACGTGATCTGTGTCCTTGTAGGTCTCTTGTCCTCTTTCCTCGCTTGGCCTTTCGGGAATTTGTTGGCATTTATTTATTTAATTTCATTTTATTTTTTTCCATTTGTATAATCCTTTATCCCTTTGATTCTATTCCTCCGATAATATGCACTTTCCATTCTCCCTCTCTCTTTTTCCGCCCTCCCTCCCTCCCTCCTCCCTCCTTTTCCCCTATCCCCTCGCTGTGTGTCTGTTTCCCCATTTGCGTCCCTCGTCCTCGTTTGCAGGGTGGAGCAAGGGGAGGGGGAGGAGAGAGGCCCCAGTGGAAGTTTCCCCTCGCTGACTCAGCCGCTGAACCCTTCCCTCACACCCGACTGTCCCCTCCCCACCTTCTACTCTGCTCCACCCTTCCCCCCGCTAGCGTTGCACAGCCTCACCCTTGTTCTCACCCTTGTACCCGCCCCCTCTCCTTCTGCCCCTCCCTCGCGTTTTTCCCTGCTCCCAAAAAGCCTTCATGTGTTAAGGCCTTGCTGTACATGCCGCGCCTGCCTGTCCCCGGGTCTCATGGCCGTCGAGTGAGGGGACCCGCGCTCTTAAAGAATGATTGAGAACGAAGCGATGTTCAGGGGGATGAAACGGGCTGCCAGAGGGCGTGATTGAGGCCGAATGTTCTAGAAGGCGATTAACGTGGTTTTGCTCCCGCTCGACGCCACGTAGAATTATTGCATCTCCGCTTGATGTAGTCTGGCGGGAGAGTGAGCGAGCAGGTCGATGCGATTATTTCATTTAACTCCAGGGGATTCAAACGTACGCATAAATTGGCAGCGAACGTAATTTATTAGTGGAGATAAAGCTAAATATATCGCCAGTCGACGCAGTATGTTAAGGCGGCGATACCCCTGTCGAGCGCCAGTGGGGTGGAGTGCCGCCTCAGATGCTATGTAGATCTTGGCGAACGAAATTGCTCTTACGTCGTTCTCGCTCTCAAGGGAGGATCAGCTGGGTCGAGTGTCAGGTGCGGGCCATAGATAATGTCATTTTTGGAAGCCGACGCTGTGGCGGGGTCGAGGTCGATAGCATCAGGCAGGCGATTACGTGCTATCTGCCGCACATCTGCCTCCGCGGCTGCTCGGGTGACGATAAGATGCCCGCGTCCGAGGCCGACGACGAGCTCGCCGCTTGAGCTCGGGGCGCGCGGCGGCAATATCCGGGAACGGAAATGTTATTCTCACCGTGAGAGTCTATTTTTAGAAGACAGAAATGCTATCTTATTAACTCAAAATTCCCCTGTGATTCTCAGCCTTGTTCTTCTGCCTTTATATTGTATTTGTCCCTATTTTGATTGTTACTGTTGCTGTTATTTTAGTTATTTTGATGGATTCCATTTGCTGCTATAATTGGTCTTATGTTCGTTATCATCACCTACATTATAATTTTCATCTTTTGTTCCTCAAGATTATTATCCAAAATCGTTTACGTAGTTGAATACTCCCCATTTTTTTGTTTGTTTGTTTGTTTAGCCACCCCTTTCTCTAAGAAAAAGACGAATTTCGGGAAAAGAAAAGAAAAAAACGGAATTATAATAATTACTGTTGATGCTCATTGATTCGAAATGCCGCGGATTATTAGCTTCGGATCCAACCCCTTTTTGGGTCAACGCTCGCGTCGCGTGGCAGTCGCTTCTCTTCGTCAAGGATTTTCCTTTTAATTCCACATATATATATATATATATATATATATATATACATATATATATATATATATACATATATATATACATATAAATATACATATATATACATATATATATATATATATATATATGTATATGTATATATATGTGTATGTATATATATGTGTATGTATATATATATGCATATGTACATATATATGTATATATTTTTATATATATATATATATATATATATATATATATATGCAAATGCATCTGTACATATATGCGTCGTCATATATATATATATATATATATATATATATATATATAAATAAATATAAATATATATATATATAAATATAAATATATATATATAAATATATATATATATATAAATAAATATAAATATATATATATAAATATATATATATATATATATATAGAGAGAGAGAGAGAGAGAGAGAGAGAGAGAGAGAGAGAGAGAGAGAGAGAGAGAGAGAGAGAGAGAGAGAGAGAGAGAGAGACACATATGCATATGCATATGTACATATATATATATGCATATGCATATGTACATATATATATATATATATATATATATATATATATATATATATATATGCAAATGCATATGTACACACACACACACACACACACACACACACACACACACACACACACACACACACACACACACACACACACACACACACACACACACACACACACACATACACACACACACACATATATATATATATATATATATATATATATGCATATGTACATATATATATATATATATATATTTATATATATATATATATATATATATATATATATGCATATTCATATGCATATGTACACACACACACATACACACACACACACACACACACACACACACACACACACACACACACACACACACACACACACACACACATATATATATATATATATATATATATATATATATATATATATGTACATATGCATATGCATATGCATATATGTATATATATATATATATATATGTACTTATGCATATGCATATGCATATATATATATATATATATATATATATATATATATTATATATATATATATGTACTTATGCATATGCATATGCATATATATATATATATATATATATATAGAGAGAGAGAGAGAGAGAGAGAGAGAGAGAGAGAGAGAGAGAGAGAGAGAGAGAGAGAGAGAGAGAGAGAGAGAGAGAGAGAGGGAGAGGGAGGGAGGGAGGGAGAGAGAGAGAGAGAGAGAGAGAGAGAGAGAGAGAGAGAGAGAGAGAGAGAGAGAGAGAGAGAGAGAGAGAGAGAGAGAGAGAGAGAGAGAGAGAGAGAGAGAGAGAGATATATATATATGCATATATATATATATATATATATATATATATATATATATATATAATTTCGTTATTTCGTCTCGCCATCTTGTTATTGGCCTGGCCCTTGGCTTCCTTATGTTATTTATTGCCCAATCTGTTACTTTTTGTCTCTCTGTCGTCCTGTATCTGACATATATGACCTGCCATTTCTTTTTCATTCTCCCAAGTATATCTTCCACTTTAGCTTGTTCCGTGATCCACGTCGCCCTCAACCGATCTCTTTAGCTGATTCTCAGCATCAACCTTTCCACCCCTCTCTGGCCACTTGCTAGTTTCCTCTCCAGGAATTTGGTTGTAGTCCCTGTTTCTGATCCATGGGTCATCACTGGGAGGACGCATTGGTTAGACTTTCCTTTTTAGACATAATGGCAAGGAACCTCTTAGTATGCTACTGTGTCTGCCGAAGGCGCTCCAGCCTAGACTGATGCGTCGTTATATTTCTGTACGAGTTGGCCTAGATATAAATACTTGTCCACTACTTCTAGCGCTTCGCCTTGTACATATATTTGTTCGAATTGAACTATGTTGTTGAAAATGGTCTTAGTCTTTTCCTTGTTCATGCCGAAGTCCGACTTTCAGACTTTCTCTTCTCAGGACCTTTATTAATTTAATTTGCAGATTCACTGAAGAATACAATATCGTCTGCAAACCTTAGATTGCTTAGGTATTCGTCGCCTATTTTGATACCCTTTCCGTTCCATTCTAGCTTCTTAATTAAATATTTCCTCAAGGCAAGCTGTAAAGTTTTGCTGGGATGGTGTCGCCCGAACACTCTTTTTAATTGGTGTTTTATCGGTTTCCGCGTGGAGCTTGATGGCTGCTGTCCCATCTTCGCATATATCTTCCAATATTTGACAATATACCTCATCTACTTACTGTGTTCGAATAACTTCTAGGACTGGTGGTATTGTACAGTCAAATGCCTTTTCGTAAGCGATGAAATATAGGTGTATATATACATATGTGTATATACATACACATATGTATATATATTTATATATGTACATGTATTTATATATGTATATATGTTTATATATGTATATCTATATATATTTATGTATATAGGAGTATATATATGTATATTTATTTATATATGTATATAGGAGTATATATATGTATATTTATTTACATATGTATATAGGAGTATATATATATATATATATATTTACATATGTATATATGAGTATATATATATTTATATATGTATATATATACATATATACATATATACATATATACATTTATATACACTTTCTCCTCTCTCTCTTTACCGCTGCCTAGTTTTCCTTCTGGCACTAATATTTCCCGTCCTTTTCCCTCTAAAACGCTTCTTTCCCTCTTAATATCTTCCCCTCTCCATATTCCAATCTTGCTCATACTTTTGTTTTTTACTATTTTTTTCTTCATAGCTGTTCCATTTTCTGTCCCTCTCTTCTTTCCCTCTTCATTTCCCTTCACTTCCTCCTCCTCCCCCCCCCCCCCCCTCTTGTCACAGAGTTCTCGCACTGACAGTTATCTTGTTATTAAAAGTTTTTGTATCTCTGAAGGGGAGTGCGTTCGGCCGGGGAGGGGAGGGTGGAGGGGAGGGAGGAGGGGGGAGGGGTTGCCACCATCACTGCCAGCCTGCCTGCTCCCCCTCCCCTCATGCCTGTCTCCCTCCTTCCCTCCCCCCTCTTGCCTGTTTCCTTCCTCCCTCTCCGCTTGCCTACCTACCTCCTATCCTGCTGTGCCCCTCCCTCTTTCCCTCCTTTCCTTATTCCCTCTCCCTTTCCCCCTCCACTTCTTTCCTCCCTTCTTCCCTCCCTGCTTGTCTGCTTGTCAGCGAACGAACAGAGTAGAAGAGGGAGAAAGAGGGACGGAGAAGGGCGAATAAGAGGAGAGTGCGTTGGCCGATAACGAGGTATGATCAGCGCGGTCGGCCTCGGGTAGTTATGTGGCAGATTACGTAGTTAATGGGTCGTGAACCTTACTTGGCTCCCCCTCCTCCCCTCCCCCCTCTTCCCCTCCCCCCTCTTCCCCTCCCCTTCCCACGACCCGACTCGACCTGCCTCCTCCCCCTTCGTTCCCCTACCCTAAACTTGCTTGCTCCTCCCTTCCTCCCTCCCCCCTCTTCCTTCCTCTAAACCTGCTTATTCACCTTCCCCTCATATTCTGTTTTCTTCCTTTCGGGCACTTCGCTTCTACACAGCTCCCCTTCTCTCTGTTTCTGCGCGTTTTTTCCCTTTTTTCGTGACTTGCTAGTTTTCCTATGGCTTGCGTATCCCTTGTTGCCTTATCCCTCTCTTAGGTTTCGTCTTATTTTCTCTTTGTTTTTTCTCCTAAATTTTCTCCTGCTCATTCTCAGCTTCCAATGCAACTTTCGCCTTTCGCCAACACTTTCCACGCACCTTAGTTCCCCACCTGCCTCATCTTCGCCACGGGATGAATGGGCGACTCATCTTGGAGCGGGCGAGCGGGCGTGCGTGTGGGTGGTAGTGCGGGGGGCGTGCAGGTGGGCGGGCAAAGTGCGTCACGGCGCCGAGAAAAATAACACGTCCGTGACAAGTGCGAAGGAGGAATGCGCTGGCCGCGGCGGGAGGCGGAGGGTGGGCGTGTCACGGGCTCCAGCGGCGCTATTTATACGACTTATCTACGCCCACGGCTTCGGGGGCACCTGCTTGGCAAGTGGGGCGCGCGGGGGGCGGGAACGGGCGCGGAAGATGATGGAGGGGAAGTGGATGCGTCGAGATAGGGTGTGGGTAATGGGGATGGTAAGGGGAGGGGGGAGGAGGGGGATGGAACGGAAAAGGTTCTGGTGAGGAGGGGGGAGGGGAGGGGAGTATATGGGGGAAAGGGGGGAGGGGGATGACGAGGACTTGCGGGTGATTAGAGGTAGGTCTCGGTGAAGGAGTGTGTGCTGATGGGAGATTCGGACCATTGGGTGTGCTGGGGACGACACGCACATGCACACAAGCAAAGCCGAGGACACGCACGCACGCATACACGCATATAGATATGCATATCTGCAGGGTACTCGTACATTCACACGCACAATCATAACACGCATCGACACTGATGCAGACGCACACAGACCCTCCCTGCCCCTTCTACTCCCCCCCCCCCCCCCACTGCCCCCGCCTCCTGCGCCGAGGTGCTTCCGCCCTGGCTTATCCTTCGTGCTGAGGGCGGCGCGGAGGAGCGCAGGGGAAGGCGAGAGAAGGGTTGTGTGTGGAGAAGGTTGTTGCAGACGGACAATTTGCAGGTTGATTGTGCACGCCCAGTATTGATTGTACATGCGTGCAGTGTTGCCAGCAGTGTAGCCACAACCACCGCAAACCACCTCGCGCCTCCACTTCTCCCTCAACTTAAATGTAGTTTCCCAGCCTCCTCCTCCACGGCTGCCCAGATCAGCACGCGCGCACATTATCGGCCTGCAGGATGGGACCAGATTAGGTAGAGACGCGTCTGATATTCGGTGATAATCAGGCTACTATTCATGTCGACAGAATCGCCTCCGTCACGTCAGGGCAACGGGGTTCGGATGAGGAGGCATCGTTCCGACTTCCCTCGTCTCGTTCGGCGCTGCTCGTGTGACCACCGCTTGCTGTTTGCGGCCGTTGTCTTGCGTTGTTAAGGGGAAGGGGGAAGGGGGAAGGGGGTAGTCTTTGCATAGAGGATTGTCATCATTACCATATCGTGTACAGTACTGTCGCGACGCCCTCCGCCGAGGTCCTCTTTCCCGTATCTTTCTCCTCCTTTCGCCTTCATCCGAGTCTGTGCATCTCGTTCGCTTTCGCTGCCTGGTTCTCACTCCTTTCTCTCTTTCCCTCTCTCTCGCCTTCAGTCCCGGAGACGTTGCCTTAAAGAGCATGTACCTTCGAGAGGCGCTTTGATGGAAGCCGGCGCGACATTCAGAGCGCCGGCTTGAAATAGGGAGCTTCATGAAGAGAAGACGACGAGAAGAGAGATGGAAAGGAAAGGAGGAATTGGGGAGCGAAAGAAAAAGGCGAATTGATTTTGTTTTTAGGCGGGAGACGCAAGCAGAAGAATGGCAATGTGCTGATGGACCAATGCCTGGTCTGGGATGATAGCATTGTTTGAATCCTGAGTATGCCTGGGCAGAAACAGCTACGGACGAACAGAAAGAAGGATTACCAAACATGAATGTTCGGCCAGACAGACAGAAGCGTACTATATATAGCCACGGACACAATAGAAGGGGAACAAGAACACGGGAGCGGACACACGAACTGATTGGTCTAGTACTTTTCCAAGGGGTTTACAGGAGTTTGGGAAGTCGTACACAGGTTCAGAGATGTGGATGGTGTTGCTTCCGCGTGTTCCATTAAAGGACGAAGTATGTAAGGAAACTGAACCTCTGGAAAAACAAGTGACAGAAAGTGGGAACGAGTCTGTGGTTTTCCGGGGCGCTGGGCATGTTGGTTTATTCCGAAAGGGCGGGATGGAAAACTTTTTTCGAGGCTCCTCGTTTTCATTGGCTCCTATTTTGGGTTGTAAATGGTAATCTCTCTCTCTCTCTCTCTCTCTCTCTCTCTCTCTCTCTCTCTCTCTCTCTCTCTCTCTCTCTCTCTCTCTCTCTCTCTCTCTCTCTCACTCTCTCTCTCTCTCTCACTCTCTCTCTCTCACTCTCTCTCACTCTCTCTCTCTCTCTCTCTCTCTCTCTCTCTCACTCTCTCTCTCTCTCTCTCTCTCTCTCTCTCTCTCTCTCTCTCTCTCTCTCTCTCTCTCTCTCTCTCTCTCTCTCTCTCTCTCTCTCTCTCTCTCTCTCTCTCTCTCTCTCTGGCTGCCTAATTCCCACTCTGCCCTCATCTTTTTCTCTCCCTCTGCCTCCCTCTCCCTTTTTCTATCGACTCCCCCGTTATCCTTCCTCCTCCCTTCCCCTATACCCCTCTAGCTTCCTACCTCTCCCCCTCCTTTTCCCATTCATTATAGATCGCTATCGCCTTAGTCGCCACCATCATCGCCATCGTCACCACGAATAGAGCCTCTCAATAGACACGAAAAAGATGTCCATTTCGCTGCTGAGAGAGAGAGAGAGAGAGAGAGAGAGAGAGAGAGAGAGAGAGAGAGAGAGAGAGAGAGAGAGAGAGAGAGAGAGAGAGAGAGACAGAGAGAGAGAGAGAGAGATTGGGGCACTTTAAATCAACAACAGAAAAAAATGTAATCGCACTATCGCCATATTCAATTTCTATCACAAAGGAAGGATCGGAGTGAATTGAACGCGCCGGCCAATTGAAAGCGGATTGAATTTAGTATTAACTGACTACTGTTTAAGTGGCCATTCCCTCGCGGACGACGATCATTTCGTAAGTGTCAGTTTGTTGATTAACGCGGTCAGATCGCTAATGGCAGAAACTGTGACAACTTTCCCACATTGGGCGTTTGCAATAAAAGATGTTGCATCGGTCGCGGCCCTTGCAACTCGGCTAGCACACTGTTGCGTTGGGCGATTGGGAGTTTATTTAGCCTGGGAATTCTCAAGGACGATTATCCACTGCGTCGGAATGGGAAAGTCATCTCTGTGGTGTGTTTGGAAGACGGCGGCGTCGTTAGTATCGCTGAGTTGTGAGTAAAGTTGGGCGAAATACCCCCTTCCTGCGGGCGTGTTTGGATCTCTGGACGTAATTGGGAGTCTGTAGTTATCGGCTATTTTTGTAGTCATCATTTATATCCTTTTTATGAACGTAATTGACGAACTGGTATTGTTGTTGACTTTGTTCAAGGGTATGTTTGTAAAAGCCTATGGGCTTTATTTTTATGGTCATGTTTTTGATATTGAGAGAGAAAAAGAAAAAGAGGCAAGAAGAAATGAGGACTGACTGACTGACTGACTGACTGATTGACAGACGCGAAGAAAGAGAGGGAAAGAGGGAGAGGACGAGGGGGGAGAAAAGGATGGCAGGAAGAGAGATGGGGAGGACAGAGAGTAGAGGAGGGAAAAAGGTAGATCGTTGGAGGGAAGGAGTGTGAGAAAGTGAGTGAGTGAGAGTAACTGAACGCTGGGTGTCACCAGGAAGCGTTCCTTTCTGAACATAGTGAACGCAATGGAGACGAAACGAACAGATGAATCAGGTAGGGACATCAATAAGGAAATGTAGATTGCCGAATGTGCGGCGCGCGACCTACTTTTACGTAGAGATTTACATGCGAGGTCACACCAGGCGAGCCGTCGGGATTTGGGACTCATGATGATGGCGTTTGGGTTAATGGTGGCGCTAATAGATATGGTAATGGTAGTGCGAATGATGGTAGTGCTGATGGTGGTGACGGAAAGGATGTCTATGGGAATGAGAGATTAGATGATAACCATAAATATGACATTGGTAATGACAATAGTGATGACAGTGATAATGATAAAAATAGTATTAGTTTTATCAGCAGAAGTATCCGTAATAATGCTTCAGAAATTCGACAAGGTGACATTAACTAGCGGTTTCGAGGCGTAGTTGCGAGGCGAGCGGGTTCAGAGCGGGAGCGAGGCAGGTGAGCACGCGTGCGACCTGCCAAGGTGGCGCTCGAGACGGGATTTCACAGGTGAACAAATGACAGGATTCTCAGGAGGGGGAGGAGGAGGGGGGAGAAGAGGGAAGGGGGATGGGGGAAGGGAGAACGGGAGGGAAATGGAGAGGAGAGATGGGATGATGATGGGGATAGGGGAAGGGAGGGGGTGGAGAAGTAAGAAGAGATGGGGAAGGAAGAGGGGAGAAGGGATGGAGAATGGGGAATGGAAGGGAAGGGGACGGGAGGCGCTGTATTGATTTTGTAACAGGTCCTACAAGGGCTCCGTGGTTGTGGGGTTGCTATCCCTGGCCTGTAGGAGGCTGGGAGAGGGGGTTAGATGGGAGGGGGGCAGGCGTACGGTGGGGAATAGGGAATGATGGAGAGGGGTAGGAGTGGTGGTGTTAATGATTTTTTCCCTCTGGAGTGATTTCTTAGAGTGAAGATGCGTCAGGAGTGTGGCAGCGAGTGTGATGTTGTTCCGGGTAGAGGCATTGCTGTTGAAGGTTAGCGGTGGGTTGTGTTGTCATTATGGTGGTGTCAGGTATGGCCAAAATTGCGGTTATTAGGCAAATGCATCCGTTAATGCCGATTTAGGTCAGATGTGCGTATAAGAGCAGAGGTAGACGAGGCATCCGCGGCCTAATTCTGCCCGAAATGCGTTAGTCCTCATCCATAGGCGACATTAATTAACCTGCCTCGGTGCGTTTAGCTGAAGAGAAAAAGTTCGGGCGCTCTCTTTTCCCTATTTTTTTTTTCTCTTTCTCTTATTTCTTTCCACATTTTATCACACTTTCCCTGGTTTGTAGATACGTTCTAGACTCGCTGTGTATTCAAATTATTTTTTTCCCATCTTTTACCAAACTTTAAATTGTCCCTGCCGTGTACAGAATGTTTGATGCCGATTCCATATGTATCACAAGGCGGCGCGAAGGATATATAGCGAAGACGGCGCAGGAATTTGTAATAGGAAGAAGGGTCCCTGTTATATAAGGCGCTCCAGTATGGTCTCGGCGTGGCATGAGGTCTTGACAGGGCCGTAGTCATTGCACAGGCCCCGCGTGCATTAGATGCGCGATGTTCATCCTAGGAGGAGTCTGAGCGATCGCGTGAGAAGTATATGAGGGCGCGGACTTTCAGGAAAATCAGATTGCAGTCGGAGGGAATCAGCCGGATTGGGTGCGTTCCCTCCGCCCCGGGCGCGATGAAGGGCCTGTAATTCGTTCCATAAAGAAGCGTGTCTGTTCGGGTCGCTTCCATAGGTGTTCCAGGGACGGGCGATCCCCGAAGAAAGTGAAAAAAGGGCCGGATTATGGGGCTGAGATTTTGTTGGCTTAAGGGTTGGAGAGCGATAAGTTTTGATTAGGCGGGATTTTCTTGCTTTCGGGTCAGGGTTCAGGCTCCTGGCTCTCCTGATTTCTGAGGCTGACTGACAGACATGGACAATAACAAACTGACAAACATAGATATAGAAGGAACCGAAAATTAATTCCTTAAAAGAGAGCCACGCTCGGCCCGTCTTTACACCCAGCAGGTGGAATCTTCCTCGTGGCGGTCGCGGGAGGAAGCGCAGCGCGTTCGGCGGCGGCGGAGGAGCGCCTCGTATCCGTTTCGTGAGCGGGAAACTTCTTGATGGCGAGCACTCATAAGTAGCGGGTTTCTTGTTTCCGCGTCTTGTAGAAGTTAAGGATAGAGCTGTCCGAAAAGGGATGAAGTGGCTGCCGGGGACGCGGTTTCGGCGACGTAGTGTTGCCATTTTGAGCGGCTGGGATTAACCCCACACCCCGCCTCTTCCCCAGAGTGTTGTGTCTTCAGGAAGGTGGAGGTGGTGATCGGAGGGTCTAATGATAGTGATATTTTCGTGGACGTCTCCTTCCTGAGGGCGGAAAGGATTTTATTAGTAAATTACATATGTATTAGCTGGGAGGTTGGAGCTCTCTCCCTTATTCCGCGTTCTTTGTTGTTTCACATTGATGAAGAAAAAAAGACCACACACACACACACACACACACACACACACACACACACACACACACACACACACACACACACACACACACACACACACACACACACACTCTCCCATCCTCCCTCCCTCCCTCTTCCTCTCTCTCTCTCTCTCTCTCTCTCTCTCTCTCTCTCTCTTCTCTCTCTCTCTCTCTCTCTCTCTCTCTCTCTCTCTCCTCTCTCTCTCTCTCTCTCTCTCTCTCTCTCTCTCCTCTCTCTCTCTCTCTCCCACTCTCTCTCCCACTCTCTCTCTCTCTCTCCCACTCTCCCTCTCCCCCCCCCTCCCTCCCTCTCTCTCCTCCCCTCCCTCCCTCCCTCCCTCCCTCCCTCCCTCCCTCCCTCCCTCCCTCCCTCCCTCCCTCCCTCCCTCCCTCTCTCTCTCTCTCTCTCTCTCTCTCTCTCTCTCTCTCTCTCTCTCTCTCTCTCTCTCTCTCTTTCTCTCTCTCTATTTATGCAACTAGACTTATGGATTCTCTCTCTTGTCTGTCTATTCGTCAACATGTTTGTCCGTTGCAGATAGAATGTAAGCGTCCATGCACGTATGTATGTGTATAATTGTGTATGTGTATTTCGGCCTGAGCGTGCGTGTATGTGCAGACGCCCTCATAATCTTCAAAAGAGAGCGCGTATTGTTTCACTGGTGTTTGCTGCCAGAAATTTTCCCCGTGTTAGACCAAAGCTCATTTTTGTTTCCTACTTTTCCTTTCATTTATTGGGTGTTCAGAAAGCTTTCTTTGTCGCGTTACGTGCTTTGTGTGTGCGTGTGTACGTATGTGTGTGTGTTTATATATGTGTGTGTGTATGTGGAGGGAAAAGGAATAATTTTGAGTGGATACGATGTGCAGAGGAGAGCGAAGAGGGTTTCAGAAGTTGAGGTATAAGAAAGGGGGGGGGCATAGAAAATGAGGCAGAAGGAGAAGAAGAGCAGAGAAAAGCAAGAGTGGGGTGTAGAGGAGAGAAAGAGTGAGCGAGAGCGCTTAATGGAGAAAATTAAGGGGAGAAAGAGACGAACGACTGTCTCGCCAGGCCTCGGTGAGGAGCAGCGCCTATTTCGCCGCCTCCGCCTTCGCCCGTGCTCGGGTCTTATCTGTTATCGTAACTCCAGCTGTTGGCAGATATCATTGCCTGAGCGGAGAAAAGAAGACTAAGAGAATCTCAATTAAACGAGACACAAAGCGACAGAAGGGAAAACACTTCGCTTTCGTCTTGTGTTTGGTTTTAATCAGCAAGCTTAATGAAGGAGGGCGCTGTATCGCCGGCATGAAGAAGAAAGGTACGAGAAGGTGTCAGAAAGAGGGCCAGACACGGACGCGGCGGAAGACGGAGCCAAACCCAGAAACTGACGCAACCCAGCACGGGACCGGGGTCAGACGCAGACATAACCTGTGACGGAAACGGAACCAAAGCCAGACACAGACAGACGTCACAAAAGCCAGAGTTACGGGGCTATTCACAGCCGCCGCCGCAACCAAAACCTAAACCACAACCTAAACCACAACCACAACCACAGCCATAGCATAAGGAAGGCCCCTCAACCAGGCCGAACGGAAGGACGGCGTGGTTCTCTCGGGGGACTCGAAGCTGCACTCAACTTAGAAGCAACTTGTGGCGCTCGGGAAACTACTGGCCGACTCCGAAGGGGGGGAGGGGTGAATTTCTTGAGTTTGAAGAGAAGTTGGTGCGCGGGAGTAGCTCGTACGTGGAAATGGATTCATATTTGGATCAGGTTGCCGCTAGCTTGCAAATATACGTTCTCACATATTGACACACGCTCCATTCATTCATTCGCTCATACTCACAGACATACCCTCACATACTCGCACACACACATATACCTAGACCAACTTCTACACCCACCTATGCACATCCACACACACTCACATACACGCACCAAAACAAACAGAGAAAGGGGGAAGGGGGGGGGGGGCGAAGATTCCACCTGTTGCTTGTTCCTCTAATTAAGAAATGTCCTAAAACAGCTGTGATGTCGCAGCCTCGACCTTAAACAGCTGTTCTTGCCTCGCGAACTTTGACCTCGCCTTTGACCTTTAAATGCCCTTGCTATTGTCTTTGCAAATCCTCCTCCTTTTTCTCCCCGAGTCTTCATTTCCTCTTCGTTATCTGGTTCCTTGATTTACTTTCATTTTTTCCTCATCTCCCCTCTTCTGTAAACACGCTCCCTGCATTAGCTTTCCCTCCCTTCCTTGTCACCCGCTTCCCTTTGAGTCTACCGCGCTGGTCTTATTTTGCTTATTCTCATTTATCTTGTTCTCTCCTGCGATTTCTTTTCTCGTCGTCGCGTCCTTTTTAAGCCCCGTTTCCACTATTCAGATTTAGCATTGGTTCCAAAGCGACCTAAAGCTCCGTAGGTCCCCGTTTTGGGTTCCAGTGCAGTTACGAGATTCAAGATCTGATTAAGATTATTGTAGCTGTTTAATGAGATATGAAAAGGATTTTTAAGATTTCCGTGGGTAAAGAACGCAGTCGGAGGCTGGCCCAAAGGGTGACAATCCTTGGCTTGACCCGGCTTCTGAAGTCGCGTAAGGCTTGGGGAATTCTGGCTTTGTGTCCTCAGTAGTTTGTGTTCCTTCTTTCCCCTTCTTTCCCTTTTTGCATTCTTCATTCTCGCCATTCTTCCTTTCCCCCACCCTCTTATATTCCTCCCTCCCCCTTCCCCTTCATCCTATCCCCTTCACTCCCACCCTCCTCCTACCTCTCCGTCCCTCTTCCTACCTCTCCGTCCCTCTTCCTCCCCCTACCTCTCCGTCCCTCTACCTCCCCCTACCTCTCCGTCCCTCTTCCTCCCCCTACCTCGCTGTCCCTCTACCTCTCCCTCCCTCCTCCTCCCCCTACTTTTAACTCTTTCCTCCTCCCCCTACGTTTACCTCCTTCCTCCTCCCCTACCTTTCCTCCCTACTTCCGTCCCCTCGCTCCCGCCCCCTTCACCCCGCCCCTCATCTTCCTCCCCCCTCACCCCCGCCCCTCATCCTCCTCCCCCCTCCCCCTCAAGATAAATAGTTGCTCATCTCGTTAGCCATTGCGCGTGGGTCAACCTGCTCACGGCGGAGAGCGCGATCTCTGTGTTGTCTTGTTTGCTCGTGCGAGTTTGTGCTTCCCGCGGAGCTCTCGGTCGCTGGAGGGCGGGGGGCGTTTTGAAATACATATCCCTGTGGATGGTTGGAGAGGGGGAAGGGCGAAGGGGGTGCCTGGGGTGCCTAGGGGGACGAGGGGCCGGGGAGGTGGGGAGACTGGAGGGACGAAGGGAAGGGAAGGGGATGGGGTGGAGGGAAGAGGGATTTCTGGGGATCCTAGAGGGACGAGGGGAAGGATAGGGGAAAGGGACGAGGTGTGTCAGTATTACCAGGAGGAAAGAGGGATCCCTGGGGATCCTAGAGGGACGAGGGGAAGGGGAAACGGACGGGGGTGTCTGAGTGGCCCGAGGGTAAGAGGGGAAGGTGGGAAACGGGAGGGGAAAACATCTGAAGGGGAGGATGATTTCAGAAGCGTCGAGGGTGAAAAGGGTAGGGATTCGTTATTGTGTTTATTATGTCGTGTATTTCGTGTAATGCATTTGCGTATTCTGATAGCTTTGATTTATGTAGTCTGTGGATTCCATTGGTTGATTTTTAGATTTTTCATGTAGATTTATATGCATTAGCGTTTACCGATACTTTTATCTTCGATATTACGGTATACGAGTAGAATAAAAGAGTAGAATAAAACAAATCCTTTGGCAACAACAGAAGAAAATAAATTAACACACAGCTGCAGCAACCCCAAGGGAAAAGAATATACACAGAATATTTGTAGTCGTGCTCGCATGCAACGCCAGCTAAGCCGGCTCACACGAGGTGCTTTTAAGTAGCCTGTTACATGAGACAAGAATAAGAGGAAAGGGATAGATAAAGTATATTGTGTTCTTGCTTTAAAGAACCGGAGGTTCCGTGCGAGAGGGCCATATGTGTCCTTCCCGGGCGCGACCATTTTGGATTCCGCTCAAAGGAAGGGAGCAGGAGTGCTTGGGGCGGCCTGCACCAATCCCGGGCCTTTGTTTGCTTGTGAAAATCCTGTTGGCAGTCGAGCCGCGTTCGCTGCTTGTGGTGTGCGAGTGTGGGAAAACTGTCTTTGTGTGTGTGTGTGTGTGGGGGGGGGGGGGAAGGCTACGCAGGAAGTGAGTTTGTTAGTGTGTTTTTGTTTGTGAGCGCTCGGCATGAGTTGCGTGGGCGTTCGGACGTTGTGTGTGTCGTGCGGGCATCTCGCATGCACGGGATATCGTCCGCCCGGAGAGCGTGGGCGAGGGTGTGGGTGTGCTTGGACAAGGCTCTCCGTAGCGGGACACGAGACGTCGCCGGCAGGTGTGCATAAAAGAACACTCATTGTCGACATTCCTCAGCCGAGGAAACTGTCTGAATTATCCAAGAGTGTCATAATATTTGGCATCGGAACGGGGTAGTGGGGAGGGTACTGGAGAGTGGCAGGGGGGAGGAAGAGGGTACGTCAAAGGGGTAAGGGGGAGAGGGCAGGGTATCGGAGAGGGCACCGTGACTGCAGTGTTCCTCGTGCGTAACTCATCGCGCGCTGCCAAGAATGCTCACAGAGGTTTAAATGTGTGAATTATATTGCCTTTCGTAACCATGTAAATATACAGAATGTAAGTGTTTTGGCCAAGACTTCAAAATCTTATAAGAGAAAGCGCGCGGTCCACTTCTGTTGCCCTTCAGGGCATTCCATGCGATCAGTGGATGTGCATGGGCAGAAACGACGGGCCGTAGGGATTCGGGTTGGTCGATCTCTCTCTCTCTCTCTCTCTCTCTCTCCTCTCTCTCCCTCTCTCTCTCTCTCTCTCTCTCTCTCTCTCTCTCTCTCTCTCTCTCTCTCTCTCTCTCTCTCTCTCTCTCTCTCTCTCTCTCTCTCTCTCTCTCTCTCTCTCTCTCTCTCTCTCTCTCTCTCTCTCTCTCTCTCTCTCTTCTCTCTCTCTCTCTCTCTCTCTCTCTCTCTCTCTCTCTCTCTCTCTTCTCTCTCTCTCTCTTTCTCTCTCTTTCTCTCTTTCTCTCTTCTCTCTTTCCTCTCTCTTCTCTCTTTCTCTCTTTCCTCTTCTCTCTCTCTATCTCTCTTTCTCTCTCTTCTCTCTATCTCTCTCTCTCTCTCTCTCTCTCTCTCTCTCTCTCTCTCTCTCTCTCTCTCTCTCTCTCTCTCTCTCTCTCTCTCTCTCTCTCTCTCTCTCTCTCTCTCTCTCTCTCTCTCTCTCTCTCTCTCTCTCTCTCTCTCTCTCTCTCTCTCTCTCTCTCTCCTCTCTCTCTCTCTCTCTCTCTCTCTCCTCTCTCTCCCTCTCTCTCCTATCCTCTCGCTCCTCTCCTCTCTCCTCTCTCATCTCTCTCTCTCCCTCTCACCCTCACTCCTTCAATATCTCTCTCGCCCCTACTCTTCCCTCCCCTCTTCCCCTCCCTATCTTATCCTCTTCCCCCCTCCTCTCCCCCATCCTCTCTCTCTCCCTCCCTCTTCTCTCCTCCCCTCCTCTCCCTCTCCTCTTTCTCCTTTTCCTTTCTCCCAGTTCTCTCGCAACCCGGTCATTTCACCCAAATCCTTCTCTTTTCCCTCGATCACAATTTCGTCTTAACTTTAATTATTTTTCGTGGTTTTATAGATCTCGTTTTCCTCCTGCCTTTCTCCCTCTCTCTCTCTCTCGTTTTCCTCTCACCCCTCCTCTCTTCCTCCCCTCTCTCTCTCCCCTTCTCTCTCATTCACTCTCTCCCTCTTCCCACTCTCTTATCTCTCTCTTTTCTCCTCTCTTTTTCTTCTCTCTCTCTCCTCTCCCTCCTCCTCTCTCTCTCTCTATCTTTATCCCTCTCTCCCTCCCTCCCTCCCTCCCTCCCTCTCCCTCTCTCTCCCTCTCTCTCCCTCTCTCTCCCTCTCTCTCTCGCTCCCTCTCCCTCTCCCTTCCTCTCTCTCCCCTCTCCTCCCCTCTCTCTCCCTCTCACCCCCACTCACTCGAACTATCTACCTCGCTCCCTACCCTTTCCCTACCCCTCTTCCCCTCCCTATCTCCCTATGCCCTCCTCCCTCCCCCTCCATCCTTCTCTCCCCCTCCCTCCTTCTCTCCCCCTCCCTCCTTCTCTCCCCCTCCCTCCCCTCCATCCCTCCCTCCCTCCCACCCTCCCTCCTCTCCCATTTTATCCTGTTTACTGCCTGCGAGGCTCCCTTGTGCTCCGAGATAAAAGGCGAGCGCGCTGGGCATCGCGGTGCCAGCGCTGGTGTTTCAGTCGCCACAATAGCACTAGTCTTTTCCGACTGTCGTATGGACACAATGTTAAGGGTCCTCGTCTTGAATTAGTTATCTTTTGTAATTATTGTGTTTCTCGTGTTGTTTTTATAGGATTTTGTTTTCCACTTTCTGTGCCTTTTGCCATTTTTATTGCGTTAAAAAGCCTGGTGTGTTCATC
Source organism: Penaeus chinensis (assembly GCF_019202785.1). Classification (NCBI taxonomy): domain Eukaryota; kingdom Metazoa; phylum Arthropoda; class Malacostraca; order Decapoda; family Penaeidae; genus Penaeus; species Penaeus chinensis. The sequence continues at coordinate 5,354,547 of NC_061835.1, forward strand.
ATGGAGGAGAGGCATGTACAGTTGTGCATTTGCGCGTGTCTTATTTGCATGTTTATTTACGTCAGTGCGTGTGCGGGACACACACACACACACACACACACACACACACACACACACACACACACACACACACACACACACACACACACACACACACACACACACACACACATATACACATATACACGGGGAGGGAGAGGGAGAGGGAGAGGGAGAGGGAGAGGGCATTGAATATTGAGCATTGAGGGTATCGGAAGCAAGAAAGAGGGGCAAGTAGTCTTTCCCGAGCGCAGAGTATGTGAACCGCAGAAGGAAGCGAACTTGGCGGCTTCGTATCGATTGGCATCGCGCGGCCAAGGTTGCCTCCTTCGCGGCCGCCGAACGCGAGCGCGGGTCACCCTCGGGCGCGTGCCCCGGCGCCGCCCCCGCCGCCCCCGCCGCCCCCGCCGCACCACGCACGCACGAGGCTGCGTTCCCTCCTGGATCGTGTGCTTTCGAGGCTCTGAGAACATAAGAGCGACTTTTTTATAGCGGCCGCTATACTAATACTTCACCGCGTTTTCCAAATGCAGGAACTGACTCTAAAAATAGCGTTTGAGTGCCACAGTCACAGTGGAAATGGTGCGGGACCGCGAGTGAAGGCGCTTGCAGGACCCGCTGTGACTCCGGCCTCACGCCCCTTGGCCACGACGCCCGCCCTTCCCTCCCCGCCGCCAAGCCACCATGAATCACGTTCTGGACGACAAAATCGTCGCCGAGTCCGCCCCCCTCACTTCGTCGTCGCCGCCGCCGCCCTCAGTCACGCCCACAACCACCACCACCTCCGCCTCGCCCACCGAAGGCAGGAGCTATGTCTTCGGGGCGCTCAGAGGGGCGTCCAGCGTGGACACCGTGGCCAACTTCACCGATTGGTCCTCGCCCATCACGCCCACCATGAACGGCCAGCCGCCAGGTGAGTCCCCACCCCCCGTCCTGTCTATCGCGCCTCTGGCCAGGTTGCCAGGTTGCCATGTCCTCTTGTCCTCTTGCCATGCACGGACGGCACGGACGCTGAGTTGCTGAGTCACATCGCTCCAGCAGGCAGGTGAGTCACTGGATAGAGATCTATAAAATACCGTATGTGCACGTGACGCCGTGACTTGCCACCTTTGGCACAGAGTTTATTAAATACAGACAGTACCGGGTCAGGGTGCACGAGCGCATGCAGTCACGCATACGCGCTTAAAAAAAGGTAAAAAGGGAAACAAAAAAGTTATATGATTGCGTCAGGGTGATTGTATGTAGGGTCATATACCGTCACGGCTAGTGAACTGACGTTAGCCTTTGGCATTTCTCAAGCGAACGACAATTAGACAGCCTTTTTTATTTGCTTGTTCATGTTTCCCTTCCTTATTCGTTGTCGCTGTTTACTGGCTTTAGCTCTAATTTGAAAGTGAAAACTTGAGATAGAAGGCAGCCGACGCGACGTGGTGAATCTCGCACTCATCTTGTTAGAACAATTTTCTGTCTTCTCTCCTCCCCCTTCCCCTCCCATTCCGCCTCCCTCTCCCTCTCTCCCTCTCCGCCACCCTCCCTCTCCGCCACTCACCCTCTCCGCCACCCTCCCTCTCCGCCACCCTCTTTCAAGGCTTCACTCTCTCTGCTTCCGACTGATTGGTTCTTTTATCGCATTTATTACGGTCCCGAATTCTCATTGGATCCGCCTGGTGTCGCGTCTTCTTTCCAATTGGTCATCAGTTCAAAACATTCCCCTCGTCTGCCAACCAATCACGTCCTCAAGGTTCGGAAGGACGCGCCTTAAATGCTGTTTATCATCCTTCTTGTCTCAGCCTCCGGCCCAGTACAGTGGTAACGTGTCGGCCTCTCATCCGAGGGGTCGGCGCCCCCCCCCCCCCCCCCCTGGGCACCACGGCGGGTAAGGACTAAGCTCAGCCGAGTCACACGTTAGCGAGTCGGCATTAGTCGACACAGGCTGGGCTCCCTTCACGGGCATAGACCGGGCGAAGCATATCGGACTTATCCTTATCCTTATCTCGAGAAGAACTGCTCCCAGCATCGCATTAAGGCCAGTGATTGGTTGAAAGATGGGATGGCTTAACATGAGACGTTGCCTCCCCCCTTTCTCCCCTCCCTCCCTCCCTCTCCCTTTCCTCCCTCCCTCCCTCCCTCCCTCCCTCCCTCCCTCCCTCCCTCCCTCCCTCCCTCCCTCCCTCCCTCCCTCTCCCCTTCCTCTCTCCCTCCCTCCTTCTCCCCTTCTTCCCTCCCTCCTTCTCCCTTCTTCCCTCCCTCCCTCCCTCCCTCCCTCCCTCCCTCCCTCCCTCCCTCCCTCCCTCCCTCCCTCCCTCCCTCCCTCCCTCCCTCCCTCTACCCCCCCTCCCTCTATCCCCCTTCCTTTTTTTTAATGACGCAACCGGAGACGTGAAGTCGCTTTCTTGTTCGCCTTGCCTGGAGGCGGGGGATTAGACGCAATTCGGTTCCTCTTCCCGCTGCGCGTCTGGCCGATTTCGCGTCAAGATCGCTGACCACGGGTGGGGGGGGGGGGGTACGCAATTAGATACTCTTGGGGAGGGGAAGTTATTAAACAGCCGCCTCGCGGATGGGCTGAATTAGGGCATTAATACGTTAATTGGATTGCACTGGAGGTATCGCGTTGTTTGGGAAAAAAACTTGTTTATTGATTCGGCGTCTTCGTGTATATTAAACAGTGTATGGTGTAAGAAGTTTGTATTGCGATTGGAACAGCTTGAAGATGTTCAAGGTCACCAATGCAGTTTTTTGCCTGCTGTCACCTTAAGTGAACTCTCATATTAAAAGTTCACACCATTTTACGTTTTCGCTGGACAAGGAGAGCGTAATTTCGAGATCTGTTAAAGAGGGATATTTTTTCGGGTGTTTAGACAGTAATGTGTTTATTAGCAAGCAGGAGAAGGTCACCATTAGCACGTTCATTGCATAATTTAGCAACTTAAACGACGAAGTTTTCCTGTTATGAGCAAACGGCCCTTACGTTTGGCCTCCACGGATTCGGCGTTGAGCGCAGAGCGAGTGTGTAGCACAGAATGGAGCCTTTCTGTCTCGCTCACAATATGTGATTTAATAGTTAATTCAGCGTTAATTCGGAGTGCTTTTGGCGTAGTGCGTGTGCAACGGTCTCTTGCTCCTCCCGCTCCCCTCCCCTCCCTCCCTGCGGACGCCTGAGAGTCGTCATTATCATCATCATCATCGTCAACGGAGGTTTTCATTGGCTGTTGCACTCGCACGATGTAACGTGATTGGCTGACGGGATGATCGATGTTGCCCTCCGGGGCGCACAAAAGCCAGCGCCGACACTTTTGATTTTCTCCAGCCATGTGTTATTGCTTGATATTAGTTGCGGAGGGAACATTGCTATGGGAACGAGGGGGAGGGGAAAGGAGAGCGGAGAGGGGAGAGGGGAGATCGACTTGCTGTCCGGGGTGATGTTTTTGACGGTAGGGAGCAGGTTAGAGGCATTAAAAAAGGTGATGATGAGGGTCCGTGAGAATTCACATTGGATCAAGAAACGGCAAGGAACATCACAGAACAGCAGGGAATTCATAAGTTGGTTACAATTGATCGTAAGACCGTAAAGCAGGGAAGGGAAGAGAGGGGGAAGAGGGGAGGGGAGGGGAGGGTAACAACAGTAGGAAACGGACAGTAGGAGGGGAGGGGGTGAGAGTGCCGTGGGGGGCGGCGAGGAGACAGAGGAACTTGCTTTCGGGAACAATGGAAAAATCCGAGGTGGTCCGGCCTTCGGGTTGCTTTTTGAGTGCGGTTCTTGGGCATTGTTGCTGCGGGAGGAGTGCGTCCACCGCCCGCCCTCCCTCTCCTGCTGCTTTTTGAGGGAGAGGAACTCCCTCGCGGAGTAGGAGTTACGGCGAAGAGGAGAGGGGCTTAATTTTTTATTGTTTAATGTCATCGCCATTGTCATCACCCCACCGCTGAAGCCATCGCCATTGCCATAATTGTTTTATTATTATAGTTATTATTATTATTATTATCATTATTATTATCATTATTATTATTGAATGAAAGAAAGTCTCAGCTGCGAGGCCTCTAAAAAGGAGTAATTACGACTAGCTGGCTCGCAAATGCGCTATACTGGCAGGGCGTGAGGAGGACCTGTTGCCTCTCGAGAGTGTATTGTTTCCCGAGGATTGCGCGACTGCGAGAAGACCGCGCAGATCCTGCCATATTCGGGATCAGAAGATAAGCTAGTTATTAAGTTCAGGAGAGCGACACGCAGGGAAACGAATCTATGCCGTAGGTTTGGTCTTGGGTCCCGCTCCCTCTGGTGTGTGAAAGGAGGGCCATTGCAGTAAGAAATCCAGCTGGCCAGAGCGAAAGGAATGTACAGCTTTTGCCAACCTTTGTCCGGCACAGAGGTTTCTGCTTGTAACCTCAGGCCTGACGTTCAAAAGAAGGACGACGAAGGCGCCGCGCCGAGGCTCTGGTTACGCCGCCGGATTTACGGGAGCCGAAAGTGCAATCGCAACCTCTCCAGGAATATTAGATTGATTTATCGGCCGCGCTTGGCCTGCGCTGCCATTCGGGGGTCGTTCCGGGGCGGTCGTGGCCGGCGAGGGCCTCTCCATCAGCGGTAATAGCCGTCGCATGAGTAAAAGTCGTTGAGCTAATGCGGGATGCTCTTTGGCCCGATGAGAGGCACTCGTTCGGGCCGCTCCGAGGGTGGCTCGGTCGAGGCATGCAGGGCCCTCGCTCCCGTACTGCTTGCAGATAGTTTTTATTGTGATTTTTTTCATTAGAGATCACGCGGGACGTCGTCGTGAGAAGGCAAGAGGACTTATAAGTGATTAGTTGTTTTACCTTTGGTCTTATTGACTTTATATTTTTATACAGTAGTTTCGAGAATACGCCTTGCAGTGAAGAGGTATAGTTATGTCTGTCCCTGAACAGACCAGCTAAGCCATGGGATAACCTAAGCTAAGCTTGGAGGCAGAGCCGCCTGTGAACCCCGTAAACAGCGACCTAAATCTCGTGAGCAGCCAAGCCGCGGAGGGCCAAACGCTTTACCAAGGAGGTCCTTCCCTATTTCTCGTATAGTAGGCCTACCCTGAGATTCTCAACAGTGAGAAACCTAGTTAGATATAGTTATGACTTTGTTATCATCAAGGTGCATTAACAGTATATTAACTATATATGTACCTTGCTTATAATTATCAGCGGAGAGAGCAAGATAGGAATACTGAATATGTGCAAGCGTACTCTTGTAGATACTTTCCAGGGTGCTTTTGTCTAAGAGTTCATGCATTCCATTTTCAGTCGTCTTCGCCCTCGAATATTAGATTTGCACGATTGTTGCTCTGAAAACTAGGAACTAGGCGAGTCCTCTGTGGACGCGCCCTCCCGAGTGGCCGGGGGGCGTGGACGCCGCGTCAGCGACGGAGCGTAGCTCGAGCTAATGGCCTCATTAGCTGCCTAAGTGTGACACAGTTGGAATCCGCCGACTCGGACTTCAATGGGAATGTTTGCTCTGTTAGCAGGGACGGGAGTAGCAGTGCAGAAGTTTTACTAAATAGCACGGAATAGCGCGGATATTAGCAGATGGACAGTGTTGACAGCTACAGCGATAATGGTATAAAAATGGCAGCTGTACCAATAGCAGTACTGTTAGATGTTGGAATAATAAAATTTAATGATTGAAGATCTGGGTCATTGGCACGGTTATTGTAGGAGCTACATGAGGTGCGTGTGATTTGAAATAGGGCTCTAGGCTTAAAGCATCCCAATAACACAATTTATAGTATTTTGCCGTTCGTTGTGCTGAGCCGCCTTAGGCCTAGGCAACATTGAGCGGGGAAGGACGACGTTCCTGCCACGTTCACCGCTGCCAGAAGAGTTGGTTTAAGAGGGAGGCGGAGGCTGAGAATCAGACTCCCAGATTTATATTCATCATGGGATAAGGAGGCTTTTGAGGATATTACGCACTCGGAGAGGGATGGCGGCGAGGGGTGGCGCATGAAAGGAGGTAATTAGCAAGCCTCCGGCGCTGCAAAGGGAAAATATTAAGTGATATCCGTTGCCGTGCAATCAATTCGACGCCCAAACCGCCTCCTCGCTGAGACTTCGAATTCAAGTTCCCGCTTTGTGGAGGATCATCGGCGGCGGCGGAGGTCGAGGTGGCGCAACTCCGGCACCTCGTTTTCCGCCGGCTATTAGCGAGAAATGTCTCCTAAGGCTAAGGCCGAATCGTGTAACTGCGAGAGGTAAAGGGTGGAGAGAGAGATGATAATGATTAATAATAATTTAGAGAAATAGGGGAAGGGAGGTAAGGCGAGGGGAGAAGAGGAAGAGAAGGAGGGGAGGAGAAGAGGAAGAGAGAGGAGGGAAGGGAGGATAAGAGGAAGAGAGGGAGGGAGGGGAGGAGAAGAGGAAGCGAGGGGAGGGAGGGGACGGTGAGACATCACGCCATATTTCATGCGGGCAAGGTTGCTATCGATTTCTGTTTCAGTTTCTCAAGTGAATTTCGGTCTCCCGAAGCACAAGGTGTACAAGGCGGACCCAGATGGGGGGGGGGGGATTAGTTGCTGTGTTAGTTGCACGTGAGGAAATAATGAATTAATGCTTGTGGTGTTTGTAGTAGTGGTTGGTGGTAAGAGTTTGCACTTGTCAATAATAAGGACAGTAATGATGTCACACACAATAGTAACATCCGTGGTAGCCATAGCCGTGACAGGAATAACAGGAATGGTAGTAGCGGCAGTGGTAGCGTTAGCATTAACACTAGTAGTGGAAGGAGAAGTCCTCCGAGTCGATTATTGGAGTAGTATATGGGGAGAGGTGTTTACTTAGGATTGGAGGGGGAGAGACTGAGGGAAAGGGACGCGGAAGAGGACCAAGATGGGGAAGGAGGACTTGAAAGGGAAGGGGTGTAAATGGATTGTGATTAATGGGGAGAAAGGGGGAAACAAGGTAGGGGGAGAACAGGGGGAGAGGGGGAAGGAGACTAGAAAAAAGGAGAAGAGGGAAGCAGGAGGAGGAGAAAAAAAAAGGAAAGGGGAAGGAGGAACAACAGGACAAGGAAAGGAGGAGGAAGAGAAGGTCACTTCCGCACCTTGCGTTTACACACACTTTGCTTCCGGGAGTTGGGACCGCGGAATCAATAAAGGAACATTGACTTTACTTACTAGTATGCGTTGGATAAAAGTGATATTGGTGTTGGTAAAAATGACCCACGAATCTGCGGCGCTTTTCTTCGTATTTGAATTTGTTAAGACGCGAGAGAGTTGTTTGGGTCAGACTTCCTTCCCTGCCCTGCTTGTCCGCTCATGTCCACTTCACGCTTATCTGAGTCTTGGAATAATGTATGCGGCTGGATCCTGTCTGTCAGAATAATGGTATTTTCGGAAATTATTCGCTGCCGTCAAAGTCAGTTTATTGACTTTTCAAGCTGTGAATATGCATGGCCATGGGACTTGGCTTGGCCTTCACTCGAGTCCGGTCTTGCGCTGACCAAATTGATTTGCATTTCGGTCTCGCAACACGCAAGGGCGCCCTGGAGAGCATGTCGCGGATGTGCCTCCACTTTGCCCATTCTCTGCGAGTAAATTGGTAAAGAAGTTTTCTTTTTGGTGCGCGGTAAAGAAGTTTTCTTTTTGGTGCGCGAGATTGAAGTAATAAACCACCCGCATAAGGAAGAGGTATTCGTTTACAGTTTTGAAATATGGAGCTGTATATTCGTCAGTGCACTTGGGCGTCTGTGCACGCTGGGATGTCTATATATATATATAACGCGAATTCATAGTGATGATAGTTTTTCGCCAAGGTTGGTTTTACGTGCGTGAAGAAATACATTTTTCATTTTCTTTAATGAGCGTACTCACAGGCAGACTTCTTTGCCCTTGCAATGTTGATCGTTCCTACGGTATAGATTCTTTTTTTAATTTGTAAAAACAGCTTCTAAGAACCTTCATGTTTGCGAAGATGTTCTTGCAATATTTCAAACCGTAGTTTCTTGCAGTTTTCATCTACATTATCATCAGTATTATTGCAGTATCAGAACATCCATTACCTTGATTACGCCTCCAGCAGAAACCCCAATGCTCTCTCGTGGTCTGAATACTTTTCAGAATGTTTTTTTGAAATTGTTTTTTCTTTTCTTTTCAGGTAAGTGTTTAATTGGAGGACCAGCTGACGGCGCCCGTTGTCAGGTAAACAGAGCGCAGGTGGCGTCGCTGCTCTTCAGTTAAATAGCCCTCCCCCGACGCCACCTGCCCGGCCCAGCTCCCAGGGTAATTGCCACGGGAGGATTATCTCCTTGCCTTGTATATATATATATTATCTCCTTGCCTTGTATATATATATATATATATATATATATATATATATATATATATATATATATATTATCTCCTTGCCTTGTATATATATATTATCTCCTTGCCTTGTATATATATATATTATCTCCTTGCCTTGTATATATATATTATCTCCTTGCCTTGTATATATATATATTATCTCCTTGCCTTGTATATATATATATATTATCTCCTTGCCTTGTATATATATATCGGTCTCTTGAATTGCATGTTCATTATGGGAGGCGAAGGTCGGAGTCGGCGCCGGGCGTAGCACACGAGTAGCGCACGTGATCTACATCGAAAATCAAAGCGCCTTCGGTCAGAGAGGGATGATGAGGCTGTTTACGTGAACTGGTGCGCGTAAGGGAGGGGGAGGGAGAAGGGGAGTAAGGCAGGGAGGGAGAGTTAGGGAGGGAGGGAGAGTTAGGGAGGGAGGGAGAGTTAGGGAGGGAGGGAGAAAGAGTAGGGAAGGGTGAGGGAGAGAGAAAAGAGGAGAAAGAAAGTGATAGGATTTATGGGGATTGTGTGTCTGATTGTTTTCTTGCTTATTGTATCATGCGATTAGCGATACGGTTTTAATTACACTCTGGGGAAACATTTATTGCCTCGTGGCTGTCTGTGCTAATATTACCTTCGATGCGTGAGTCTCGATGGTCGCGTGAGTGTATTTTCCGCTTGGCTGCTCGCAGAGGCCGACCCCGAGCACAAATAACTTCATACTTTCTTTTGAGCATATTTGAAAGTAATGGCAGATAATCATACAAGAAGATTCAGCATCCAACGAACGCAGATAAATTTATCAAAATAGGTAAGGATAGAAAAGTAAAGGATAAATAATGCTAATTATAAAACCTTAACAAAAACATCAAAGAGCGGTCTCTGAGGATTTTCGCAGTAACCGCTGTCATTATGGGGATTCGAGGGACTCTGTCGGCAAGGGACAAGGCAGGGACAGGGAGGCTCGAAGGGAGATGCCGCCTTCAGCGTCGTTTTCCTTGCACACGGCGAGGGCGCTCCATTACCTGACGCTGCTCTCCACCGCCCGGGGCGTCGCGTGTGTTTGTGGCTTTAGGCTGCTGGTTTCTGGCTTGGCGTATCTTGTGTTTGTGTTTGGATTTATCTTTTTCGTATATTTTTGGGTAATATTTAGTTTTACGTGCTCCAAAATTCTGCTTTGGTTTAGTCAACGGGACTACGGGATATATAGTGTGTTTTTTTTCATGTTTGTACTTTTAGGACTAACGCCTGCCAAGCGCACGGAGCCGGAAGACGTATGTCGTGCGCTGCGGTAACATGCGTCACGAGTAACCAAATATACTATCGTTACTGAGTTCTGTTACTGAGTCTCGCTTTTTGCCTTGCACTAAAATATCCCACAAAGCGTCTGCACTTGTTTGTCTCAGCACATTTTGCTAGCTAGCTTCTGAAGTTACGTTGTAAATACATACGCCATTCTCCAGGTTTAACCAGCATGTGTACTTCACTTGTCATTAACTTCGCTCCAACTCCGTTTTATTACCAGGTTGGTTATAAAACGGCAGGAGTTGCCTCACAGAGTAAAGCGCACTTTAGAGATTCAGCGATAAACTTCATAGTCGAAGCGCCACACACACACACATATTGTATACTACTTCACGCACATCTATATATCCGTCACAAACACTGAGCAAACATTTTACGATAACTATTGGTTTAAAAGTTACTAAAAGTGTTATGGCTAATATACCTGTCCATGAAACAATATTCTAAAATAGACAGCTTCACAATAGGCACAATACGCTTACCAAAAACCTCGTACAAAATAACCTACGCCACAGGAAGGACCAGATTTAGGAAGGTATCCTGGGGAGAAAACAAGACAGTGAAATGCGGCGGGGTAGAGCCGTAGATTTATCACAAGGCCTCTTGGGTGCCGGTGATTGCCACGGGCCGAGTGGTGGGGAGGGATCCAGATCTTAGGCCTAAGGAATTACATAGGCTGTTCGGCCGAAACCTTGACCCAATTTCTCTTCCGGCGAGCTATTTTTGGTTTTGTTTGTTTTTATACATTTCCTTCTGCGTGGAAAGATTTCCAGATAAAATGAATTTGTAGGTGTAAACAAGTAAATTGGTGAGATAGTTTTGTGATAATTCCTGGTGTTGAACGTCCCCGACAAAAATTCAGCTCCACGAGAACATATCCAGCGGGATAAAATGTCGGCCAGCCAGCATTTGCTCTACTTCAGTCGCTGTATTTATGTATGATATCTAGCGCAACCCAAAAACATCGCTATGCATTTCTTAGGCAGCTTCAAAGTTCAGTTAAAAAAATATTTTAAAACTTGATGCATGGATGTGGACTCGTCTTGTATTTTTAATGTTTTCTTTCAACATCATTTTTTTTTTTCTTGCTAAATGTTGCGCTTCGAAATGAGTGGAAATAAAATAAATTGGTGCATGATGGCGAGCTCGTGCGGTGTGCTCTTCAAGGAGATGGCATCCGAGGGAGGTGGATTCGCCGTTTTTATGGTCCACTTACAGAAGACAAGTGAGTGAGCGAGCACCTAACCCTCTCTCCTCCCTCCTCCTTCCTCCTTCCTCCCTCCTTCCTCCTTCCTCCTTCCTCCCTCCTTCCTCCTTCCTCCTTCCTCCTCCTTCCTCCTTCCTCCTTCCTCCTTCCTCCTTCCTTCTTCCTCCGCCCTCCTCTTTTCTTTTCCTCCCCTTCACTTCACCTTCTTCCTTCTGCCACCTCTTTATCCCCTCCGTTCTCTCTCGCTCTCTTCTTCTTTATCCCTGTGTGTATGGCAGCGTTCATTTTCAATTGTGCTGTTTGTGTTGTTCTATTGTATAATACTATTTCTTTTTATTTATTTGCTTTGTGTGTGTGTGTGTGTGTGTGTGTGTGTGTGTGTGTGTGTGTGTGTGTGTGTGTGTGTGTGTGTGTGTGTGTGTTTTGTGTTTGATGTATGTGTGTGTGTGTGTGTGTGTGTGTGATGTGTGTGTGTGTGTGTGTGTGTGTGTATGTGTATGTGTATGTGTATGTATATGTATATGTATATGTGTATGTGTATGTGTGTGTATGTGTATGTGTATGTGTATGTGTATGTGTATGTGTGTGTGTATGTGTATGTGTATGTGTATGTGTATGTGTATGTGTATGTATATGTATATGTATATGTATATGTATATGTATATGTATATGTATATGTATATGTATATGTATATGTATATGTATATGTGTATGTGTATGTGTATGTGTATGTGTATGTGTATGTGTATGTGTATGTGTATGTGTATGTGTATGTGTATGTGTATGTGTATGTGTATGTGTATGTGTATGTGTATGTGTATGTGTATGTGTATGTGTACATACATACATACATACATACATACATACATACATACATACATACATACATACATATACATACATACATATATACACATACATACATGCATACATACATACATACATACATACATACATACATACATACATACACACACACACACATACATACATACATACATACGCACGCGCGCGCATACAGAGACATCTCTCTCTCTATCTATCTATATGATATATGTATGTATATGTTAATTTTTCCTCCTCTGCTTCCTCTCCGTCGTCCTCGCCTCCCTGGCCTCGCCCGCGCCTGTAAACATGTGTCCTGAGCCTGAGCTCCGCCGAGGTCCCTCCCCCTGAGCCATTTCGCCCCCAGGTTCCCTGCACAAAAGGCACGTGAACTTTAAGGGAACCAAATTTCTTAAGGTTTGTCAAGTTTGTGCTCTGAATTGTGGGGCCGGGGCTGTGGGGGAGCGAGATTTGTGGCGGGAAGGAGCTGGGGAGAAGCGGGGTGGGGTGGGGAAGGAGTGGGGTGAGGAGGGGGAGGACAGAGAGCGAAGGAAAGGAAGGCGGAGGAGGGAGGGATACCGGGAGGCCGTTGGCTGGAAAGGGACGGAGAGGAAATTGCGTTGGGTTGGGGAGAGAAGGGGAAGAAAGGGGGAAAGGAGAAGGTAGGAGAATGAGGAAGAAAGATGGGAAGGAGAAGGTAGGAGAATGAGGAAGAAAGATGGGAAGGAGAAGGTAGGAGAATGAGGAAGAAAGATGGGAGGGAGAAGGTAGGAGAATGAGGAAGAAAGATGGGGAGGAGAAGGCAGGAGAATGAGGAAGAAAGATGGGGAGGAGAAGGCAGGAGGACGAGGAAGAAAGATGGGAAGGAGGAGGCAGGAGGATGAGGAAGAAAGATGGGGAGGAGAAGGCAGGAGAATGAGGAAGAAAGATGAGGAGAAGAAGGCAGGAGAATGAGGAAGAAAGATGAGGAGAAGAAGGCAGGAGAATGAGGAAGAAAGATGGGAAGGAGGAGGCAGGAGGATGAGGAAGAAAGATGAGGAGAAGAAGGCAGGAGGATGAGGAAGAAAGATGGGGAGGAGAAGGCAGGAGGATGAGGAAAAAAGAAGATGGAGGATAGGGCAGGAGGATGAGGAAGGAAGGAGAGGAGAATGGCAAGAGGAAGAAGAAAGCTGGGGAGAAGAGGGTTGGTGGGAACAGAAAGAATTGGGAGAAAAGGAGAAATGGGGTCATTTATACCACAGCAAGGAACAAAGTAGGGGCGAGACGTGCAGAGTATGTGAGTAGCAACCTGATGGTGCTGCCGCGTTCTAGCGGGAGGGGGGGGGGGGGCAGGTGTCGCGCGCTTAGTGGAAGAGCTCATATGCAAAAGGAAGTTAACAATCCGGAGAAGTAAGGCGAAAGAAGCCCAAACTTTCGCAGCGCTGAAGGCCGAGATCCCGCTTGCGCCGGGAAGTTGTGGCGGCGGCGATAATGTTATCATTGCCACTGCTTGGGAAGTTGGGAGTGAGGCTGCGTCGTCGTCTGCGCCTGGCACGGGCCTTCGTGGCTCGAGTGACGATGGTCCGAAGAGGGTCGGGGCGTGAGGCAGGATTGCAGAGGCACAACCGATCATGGTCCACTTGTGCCGAAAGAAAAGAGGGAGGGAAAGAGAGAGGAAAGGAAAGAGGGAAAGAGCGAGGGAAGAAAAGAGGGAAAGAGCGAGGGAAGGAAAGAGGGAAAGAGCGAGGGAAGGAAAGAGGGGAAACGGAGAGCGGAGAGAAGAGGCGGGAATGGAAGCAACCATAAATAATTCCACCAGTAAGAAAAGTCGCGTGGAAGGTGGAAGTGGAGGAAACTATATTACATAAATAAGTTCAGTGAGACCGAGAAAGAGAATGGGTGAAAGGAGAGGAAAGGAAGCAAGGGACGGAGAGAGCAAGAAGGGAGCAAGGTAACTCGGCGAGTAATGTAATATTGAAGCGGGGGATTTAAAGTCGAGCTGCACATGTACCCTCGTATCCGCCGCCGCCGCCCGGCTGTCAGCTGGGCAGGGCGGAGGACGAGGCCGCTCATTCACGGGTCGTGCCCGTCGGTCTCTCGCGGCCGATGGACTGGTGGCCCCGTCGGCATGGGCTGTGGACGCCCGGCTCGCCTTTAGTCTTACGGCCGACGGATCTCCGGCGCTGAC
>NC_061835.1:5368486-5370986 GCF_019202785.1 Penaeus chinensis
TCGTTAACGTTGCGGGCTTATTAATGGTGTCCTATAAATCGTTTTTTTTTTTTTTTTTTACTTTTCCAGTTTTCTTTTCATTTTTTTTTCTTCTTCAGTCATCGGAATAATCCTTTGTTTTATAGGATTTCGTCATGGTAAACATAAATGGTGATTTGCATTTCTTTTTCGCTTGGTTAAGTCACCGCTGCTCAAATCGGTTGCGTGTCTCCGGTTTTCTTTCGCCGACTCTCCGTGGGACAGGGCAGGCGAGGAATTCGGACCAAAGGGGAGGCAGGATGGACACTGGGGGGGGGGGGGGGAGATTCGTTGTCAGTATTCACTCGCTCGCTCTCCCTCTCCCACGCATATGTTCACAGGTTTGTCCCGAATGGATCGATGAATTAAAACGCGTGCTTATCAGTGAAATCCGATTGTAATAAGATTACGGTGTCTCTAATTCACAAGGCGCGGGATGTCCTATTTTTATGAGTTCATTTCCCCCATCGGATTACGCCTGCAGGGGACGCCGCTTCAAAGGGACGCTGACGGAGCGCCCGCCCAGCGCCGCGTCCGGGGAGCGAGGGGCAAGGGGGGGGGGGGGTATTATCCTTGAGGGTATTAAGCGGATGCTGCAGAGACAGAGAGCGAAGCAGGGCCTGCTCTCGTTTCTTCTCGTATATATGTGACACACACAGACACAATTAGATATATACGGACGCATGCACGCTCTCTCTCTCTCTCCCTCTCTCTCCCTCTCTCTCCCTCTCTCTCCCTCTCTCTCCCTCTCTCTCCCTCTCTCTCCCTCTCTCTCCCTCTCTCTCCCTCTCTCTCCCTCTCTCTCCCTCTCTCTCCCTCTCTCTCCCTCTCTCTCCCCCTCTCCCTCCCCTCCCTCTTCTCACGGGAGGGAGGGAGGGAGAGAGAGAGAGAGAGAGAGAGAGAGAGAGAGAGAGAGAGAGCGAGAGAGAGCGAGAGAGATAAGGAGAGATAATTATGGGTAGAGAGAGAGAGGGAGAGGGGGAGAGGGAGAGAGGGAGAAAAAGAGAAAGAGATAGAGAAAGAGAAAGAAAGAGAGACAAGGAGGGAGGGAGGGAGAAAGAGAAGGGGGACGAGAGGGGAACACTATCATTATTATTATTGTCTGCGCCATCCTCTCGTGGGAAAAAAAAAAAAAAAAAAATCCCCTGCCTTTTTTAAAGAAAATGCATTTTTGTATTACTGATTATGATATTTTTATCATCATTGTCATTATTGTTATTGTTATCATTGTTATTGTTATAATTATTATTACTATTATATTTTTATTACTATTATTATTGTTATTATTTTTGTTGATGTTTTTGCTTTTATTGATATTATTATTATTACCGTTATTATTCTTTTTACTAATACTATTTGTTGTTATTATTATTGTTATTATTATTATTGATATTGATATTGTTATTATTATTATTATTGATATTTATATTATTATAATAATGATAATTATTGTTATTGTCATTATTATTCTTATCATTATCATTACCATTGCTATTATTATTATGATAATAATTCTTATCATTATTATTATTATTATCATTATTATTATTATTATTATCATTAATGTTGTTGTTCTATTAATAGTAATATTGTAATCATCATAGTTGTTATTATTACTATTGTTATTATTATTGTTAGTTTTATTCTGTATTGTGATTTTCATTATCATCACTATGATTGCTGTTGTAGCTGTTGGTTTTCTTATAATAATGCTAATAATAAAGATAATGCCAGATGATAAATGATAATGACAATAATAGATTATTATATAATTTTGTATTGTTGTTACTTATTACTCTTGCCATTACAATTAGTACTCATCTTTATCACGATGTTTTTTATTGTTATTGTTATTATTATCTTATTATCTTTTTTGTTATTGAAAAAGCGCGCCTTCAACTACGTAGGCCTACCTGGTAAGGCCGACTTCACTTTTTTTTTTTTTTTTTTTTTTCCTTTTTCAACTCAAAAGCATACCTTTTTGGCTTCCCTGTTCTCGTTTTCGTGTGTTCTGCTTACACGTATTCGTCCTGGTTTTCATATTATTTTGTTTATTTTTATCTTTTTCGTCTTTTTGAAGTGGAAGTGGGCGTGTGAATGTGTCTGCGTGTGTGTATTTTTGAAAGGGAAAAAAAAAAGAAAATATTTAGGATCTGAAGTTCTGAAAAGCCTGGAGTGCCTCTTCCTCGGGGAAAAAACGTTACACGGCTTGGCTCAAAATAGAACAGATGTTATTTTCAGGAGGATGAGCATAAACGCCTACTTGTGTTATGTCATGTTCTGGCGCGGCGCAATCTCGTCCCGGTCGCCCTTATGTCAGCTGTTCCTGGGCTCGCCTCCCTCTAAGCCTGAGCTCTGTAATCTTGTTATCTCCTTACGTTTCCACAAAACTGTGCTCGTGGACGGCAGATACGACGCAACGCTCGCGCACGCTGTTAAACACATGCCCACTAATCGAAGTGGACGCGCACGCACGCACACG
>NC_061835.1:5378486-5380986 GCF_019202785.1 Penaeus chinensis
GTCGCTGATCCTATCTTAGAACCATTGGATACTCCTCTCAAAGGAGTAACCACTGTTTTCTTCTTTCTTGTTTCCTCTCTTTCCTTCGTGGAAATTTTTAAGTTAAAATCCTGTTTTTCGACTGCCTTTTTGTGAGCGAAAGGGCGCCCCAAAGCAGAGAAGAGAATATGCTGCAGGCGCCTCTCGAGTGGCGTGACAAGGCATTAAAGCGACGGCGGCAAGTGTGACGACGGGCGCCGACGGAGGCAGCCATTATGGCACAGGCACGCCGTGACCTGAACAGATTTAAGACCCCCTTTGCCATGTTGTCATCTCCGCTGGGACAAAGACCAGATGGCATGCGATGGCACTGTGGTGGAGGCAGCAGTGAAAGGGCCAACCGTCAAGCAGCAGCTTGAACTCATTTTCAGCGGCGAATGTACTTGCTCTGCCTGAAAGGAACAGAAAGACTTCTGTTTGGAAGTCGGGAGGCTTTTGGATTGCTGTGGGATGTTCACAACAGGTTTGTGATTTGTGCCGCGGAAACGTCATTCACGGATTTGAATAATGGAAACATGTTTGTACACTGTTTGCATTTATTGTTGTGAGTTCCTGCTTTCGTAGCAAAACAACATAATTCAGCATTTATCTAATTTGTATGCTCCCAATTTTGGATGTTTGACCTGAAAATGGATGTGTCGGAGTGTGGCTGGAGCGCTGGCCGGTTTTAGATCAGGAATTTGCATCTAGATGGAGCCGTAACGACCGCCAGCGCCATGTGACGTCACCGCGAGCCGTGCGGTTTGAGGCCCGGAATGCAGATGATGAGGAGTGTTCTTGTAGGCATATGAAAGCGAGTGTGTTAGCCCCAAATATACAAAGGCTTGCCAAAGGATGCCTCTTCGTTGTTTCTTTTTCCCTTTCTCTCACGTTCTACCTTCTTCCGCCTCCCTTCTCCCCCGCCAGCCCGCTCCTCGGTGCCTTTCGTCGCTGCCAAGAGCGGGAGAATTCACGTGAACTGGGTGATCATAATACTGGATTTCAGGCGTGTGCACATTCGCACGCGCACACGACACCTGCGACCCTTCCAAATGGATCACTCCGTCAGGAATATTTCTTCTTTTCCGCTTTCTTCTTATTCTTATTTTTTTCGTGGTTCCTTCACATCCCGAGGAGGCAGGGGACTTGGATCCTCAAGAAAGAGGGTCAGAGACGCTGAAAAATAAAAATCCATTTAGCCACTGTGAGAAGCATTGTGTGGGTCCTCGTCGCTTATCTTGGCTGACGGGCTAAGTGCAGCTCTTTCTTCGTGTTTACCGTTGCTTCCTCTCGCTCGTCGCTTGCCCTTCCGGACTAAAAAGCCTCCCATTTCCGGAAAGCCTTTCAATGACATTTTTTGGCCGGCAATTCACAGTCCTCGTCGGTCGCACACACACACGCACGCACGTTTGCACTCATGTGTTCGGTTGAGAGCCGACACTTCATTAAAGTTTAAAGCTGTGCATTGTTAAACGAAGACAAACTTGTAAAGAGAGGCAGAGGGGATTTGTCAAGAAAATGGGTAGAGAGAAGCAGGAGAGATAGACAGACAGGGAAAACAGATGAACGTACAGAGGGAGTCAGAAGAAATTGACAGACGTAGAGAGAGAAGAGGAAAAAGGCGCGCGAAGGGAGGTAGACAGGACAGAAAACGGACAGCCATGTAGAGGAATGCAGGAGAGATACAGTCAGACAGATGGCAACTACGTAAAGGGAGGAAGAGTTAGAGCGATTCAGTCGTCCGGTTCGGTGGCTCTTGATACTCTCGTTTTCCAAAATTCGGGGACAAAATCTTGGAGATAAATAGTCTTGTTTGTGTAAAACGCTTCAGTAAATCGTGGCCGATGGTGTTTGAGTATAATTAGATGAACGGCGGTGGGTATTTGATAATCCTTGCTTTTATTCGTTGTTTACGCCACGTATTTTGGGGACTTTTATGGTGCTAATTTGTCATGGCGAATGTGAAAATTCATTACCAGTTACCTTGTATTATGTAGTAGCATGTAGTATGAAAAAGACAAGCTATGAAATTAAGATAGCTAAAAAGGTTAGCTATACGTGAAGAATTTGCAGTATGGGAAATATTTGGTAACTCTATGGTAATCCATTCCACGGTTACCAGCTGACGCGTTGCCATGGCGACGTCGACAGAGCGTCAAAGACGCCAGATGCTCTCGCTTGCTGGTGGGAGATCCGAGGCCCGGTTTTTACCTTACCTCCTATGACCTCGCACGCTCTTTTTTCCCTCTCTCTCTTTTATCATTATTTTTTGTTTCTTTGATAATGTTTTTTTGGTTCCTCCTTTCGTTCGTCTTTCTGGGCTCTGCAGCTTTTGACAGACGAGACCTTAACATCACAAGCATTATTTACATGATTTTAACGCTCAGAATGTTGAAGATCATGAACAACATACTAAAGCCATAAGAAACCGCCCAAGTGAGACAGACAGTCAGACACAGACGGACACAGACAGACAGACACA
>NC_061835.1:5390986-5393486 GCF_019202785.1 Penaeus chinensis
CTCTTTATCTCCCTTGCTTTCTTTTCCTCTTCCCCCATATTATCTCCCTTGCTTTATTTTCCTTTTCTCCCTCTTTATCTCCCTTGCTTTATTTTCCTTTTCTCCCTCTTTATCTCCATTGCTTTCTTTTCCTTTTCTCCCTCTTTATCTCCCTTGCTTTATTTTCCTTTTCTCCCTCTTTATCTCCCTTGCTTTATTTTCCTTTTCTCACTCTTTATCTCCCTTGCTTTCTTTTCCTTTTCTCCCTCTTTATCTCCCTTGCTTTCTTTTCCTTTTCTCACTCTTTATCTCCTTTGCTTTCTTTTCCTTTTCTCACTCTTTATCTCCCTTGCTTTATTTTCCTTTTCTCACTCTTTATCTCCATTGCTTTCTTTTCCTTTTCTCCCTCTTTATCTCCCTTGCTTTCTTTTCCTTTTCTCCCTCTTTATCTCCCTTGCTTTCTTTTCCTTTTCTCCCTCTTTATCTCCCTTGCTTTCTTTTCCTTTTCTCCCTCTTTATCTCCCTTGCTTTATTTTCCTTTTCTCCCTCTTTATCTCCCTTGCTTTATTTTCCTTTTCTCCCTCTTTATCTCCATTGCTTTCTTTTCCTTTTCTCCCTCTTTATCTCCTTTGCTTTCTTTTCCTTTTCTCCCTCTTTATCTCCCTTGCTTTATTTTCCTTTTCTCCCTCTTTATCTCCCTTGCTTTCTTTTCCTTTTCTCCCTCTTTATCTCCCTTGCTTTCTTTTCCTTTTCTCCCTCTTTATCTCCCTTGCTTTCTTTTCCTTTTCTCCCTCTTTATCTCCCTTGCTTTCTTTTCCTTTTCTCCCTCTTTATCTCCCTTGCTTTATTTTCCTTTTCTCCCTCTTTATCTCCCTTGCTTTATTTTCCTTTTCTCCCTCTTTATCTCCATTGCTTTCTTTTCCTTTTCTCCCTCTTTATCTCCCTTGCTTTATTTTCCTTTTCTCCCTCTTTATCTCCCTTGCTTTCTTTTCCTTTTCTCCCTCTTTATCTCCCTTGCTTTCTTTTCCTTTTCTCCCTCTTTATCTCCCTTGCTTTCTTTTCCTTTTCTCACTCTTTATCTCCCTTGCTTTCTTTTCCTTTTCTCCCTCTTTATCTCCCTTGCTTTATTTTCCTTTTCTCCCTCTTTATCTCCATTGCTTTCTTTTCCTTTTCTCCCTCTTTATCTCCATTGCTTTATTTTCCTTTTCTCCCTCTTTATCTCCTTTGCTTTCTTTTCCTTTTCTCCCTCTTTATCTCCCTTGCTTTATTTTCCTTTTCTCCCTCTTTATCTCCCTTGCTTTCTTTTCCTTTTCTCACTCTTTATCTCCTTTGCTTTCTTTTCCTTTTCTCCCTCTTTATCTCCCTTGCTTTCTTTTCCTTTTCTCCCTCTTTATCTCCATTGCTTTATTTTCCTTTTCTCCCTCTTTATCTCCTTTGCTTTCTTTTCCTTTTCTCCCTCTTTATCTCCCTTGCTTTATTTTCCTTTTCT
The DNA here is from genome assembly GCF_019202785.1 of Penaeus chinensis. Classification (NCBI taxonomy): domain Eukaryota; kingdom Metazoa; phylum Arthropoda; class Malacostraca; order Decapoda; family Penaeidae; genus Penaeus; species Penaeus chinensis. Next base: position 5,392,455 of record NC_061835.1, read on the forward strand.
CCCTCTTTATCTCCCTTGCTTTATTTTCCTTTTCTCACTCTTTATCTCCCTTGCTTTCTTTTCCTTTTCTCCCTCTTTATCTCCCTTGCTTTCTTTTCCTTTTCTCACTCTTTATCTCCTTTGCTTTCTTTTCCTTTTCTCCCTCTTTATCTCCCTTGCTTTCTTTTCCTTTTCTCCCTCTTTATCTCCCTTGCTTTATTTTCCTTTTCTCCCTCTTTATCTCCCTTGCTTTCTTTTCCTTTTCTCCCTCTTTATCTCCCTTGCTTTCTTTTCCTTTTCTCCCTCTTTATCTCCCTTGCTTTCTTTTCCTTTTCTCACTCTTTATCTCCCTTGCTTTATTTTCCTTTTCTCCCTCTTTATCTCCCTTGCTTTATTTTCCTTTTCTCCCTCTTTATCTCCATTGCTTTCTTTTCCTTTTCTCCCTCTTTATCTCCATTGCTTTATTTTCCTTTTCTCCCTCTTTATCTCCTTTGCTTTCTTTTCCTTTTCTCCCTCTTTATCTCCCTTGCTTTATTTTCCTTTTCTCCCTCTTTATCTCCCTTGCTTTCTTTTCCTTTTCTCACTCTTTATCTCCTTTGCTTTCTTTTCCTTTTCTCCCTCTTTATCTCCCTTGCTTTCTTTTCCTTTTCTCCCTCTTTATCTCCATTGCTTTATTTTCCTTTTCTCCCTCTTTATCTCCTTTGCTTTCTTTTCCTTTTCTCCCTCTTTATCTCCCTTGCTTTATTTTCCTTTTCTCCCTCTTTATCTCCCTTGCTTTCTTTTCCTCTTCCCCCATATTATCTCCTTTGCTTTCTTTTCCTTTTCTCACTCTTTATCTCCCTTGCTTTCTTTTCCTTTTCTCACTCTTTATCTCCCTTGCTTTCTTTTCCTTTTCTCCCTCTTTATCTCCTTTGCTTTCTTTTCCTTTTCTCCCTCTTTATCTCCCTTGCTTTCTTTTCCTTTTCTCCCTCTTTATCTCCCTTGCTTTCTTTTCCTTTTCTCCCTCTTTATCTCCCTTGCTTTCTTTTCCTTTTCTTGCCTCCCTCATTTCTC
>NC_061835.1:5420986-5428486 GCF_019202785.1 Penaeus chinensis
AAGTGTAGCCATCAGTGTGTGAAAACAATTAATAAAGTAAACTCACAGTGGATGTGGGTTAATACAGTATTGTCAAAAGTTATTTGATGATGCCTGAGACATTAAAATGAATCTTTATCTCCACCCCAGGTATTTGTCAGATTGCAATCTTGATTGGTAACCTCGATTACATTGCGCCAATCTTGTCCATGTTCTTCTTAATGTGCTACGGCTTTGTCAACCTTGCCTGTGCCCTCCAGACATTGCTGCGCACCCCAAACTGGCGTCCAAGATTTAAGTACTATCACTGGTAAGTGATGACTCTGGCTGTGATGACAGAGGTGTAGATGCCTTTCCCTCCTCCTCTTCATTTTGTCTTCTTTATCTTTTTGGGATTGATTTTATGGTATGCCTTTATATATACTGTATGTGGGATATATAAATCATATGATAAGGTTCCATAGATTTATAGATAGCTCTTTAACAACCTTCTCCTCCCACCCTCTAGGTCTTTGTCATTCATTGGTCTCTCACTCTGCATCACTGTGATGTTCATGACTTCCTGGTATTATGCGTTGTTGGCCATGCTGCTTGCTGGCATCATCTACAAGTACATCGAATTCCGTGGTGCAGAAAAGGAATGGGGAGATGGTATCCGTGGTCTGGCCCTTTCTGCTGCTCGCTACTCTTTGCTCCGCTTAGAAGAAGGTATGTTGATCATTTATGCTCTCATCTCTTACACTAAGATTATTATTTATTAATTCAGATTATGTTTATTAGTTATCCATTTATAAATGTAATAAGTCTGTTTACATGCACACAGACACACAGGCACACGCACATGCACACGCACACACCAACATGCACACGCACGCACAGGCACACGCACGCACAGGTACACACACACAGAGGCACACACACACAGAGGCACACAGACAAACACACACAGAGGCACACAGACAAACACACACAGAGGCACACAAACAAACACCCACAGAGGCACACAGACACGCACACAGACACACACACAGAGGCACACAGGCACATACACACAGAGGCACACAGACACACACACACAGAGGCACACAGACACACACACAGAGTCACACAGACACACACACAGAGTCACACAGACACACACACAGAGGCGCGCACACACACACACACACACACACACACACACACACACACACACACACACACACACACACACACACACACACACACACACACACACACACACACACACAGAGAGGCGTGTGCACGCGCGCACACACACACACACACACACACACACACACACACACACACACACACACACACACACACACACACACACACACACACACACACACACACACACACATATACATACATACATATACATACATACATATACATACATACATACATACATACATACATACATACATGTACACATATACACATATACACATATACACATATACAAGGTAAATCCAAGAATAAAGCTGGTTCTTAAAGCAACTCATGTAGAAGAGTCCCTTACTCAACACTGTATTTATTTTTAATTTAATGGTCATAGATGTATCCCAATGACAAAAGGCTTTCCTGAGCTATGTGATGAGCATTGCATGCTTAGAAAAGGATCTAACATGGAAGGTATGGATACTAAACATGACAGAACGTAAGCCCAGTTTGCCATGATATGATTGGACATACCTACCACGAAGGGTTGAATAAGATTTAATTATGCAGTTTTATCTAGATAAGAAACACCTTTTATGTAGATTTTAAAGGCAGGTGCCAAAAACTTGTTGAATAACAAGAGAAAAACATTTTCACATGGCCATACCCAAGGGCATTTCCCCTGCCTAGTCATCACTCTGTATACCCTGTAGTAGATGATCATTGTAATGAGTGAATGTATTGACAGATATGAATTTTAAAATGCAGATACTGTATTCTTTATGATAACTTGTTTTATTTTAGGTCCACCACACACTAAGAACTGGAGACCACAGATTGTAATCCTTGCCAAATTAACGAAGGACCTTGTTCCCAAGTATAAGAAGCTTTTTACTTTTGCATCACAGTTAAAAGCTGGAAAGGGTCTCACAATGGCAGTGTCAATTATTGAAGGAGATTATGTGGTAAGTGGATGATATTTTTTGGCATTATCTCATAAATATTTTTTTGTGATATATTTATACGTATATTTAAAAACATACGCTTCCTTGTTAGATAGATAGTGCTGTAATGTCATCCAACCTTCCAAACAGAAAAGTTATGGTGAGGCTTTAGCTGCAAGACAGAGTCTGCGCAGAGCCATGGACGAGGAAAAAGTGAAGGGCTTTGTGGACACACTGGTTGCCAAGAACATGACAGAAGGAATTAGTCATATGTAAGCTTTGGTGATATGACTGTTTACCTTTTTTTTTTTCTTGTAATAAGGGTATTTGTTCTCTAATTGTAGAGTTCAACTTATTGAATAGATTAGGAATAAATGTTTTTATTTAGAGCAATGAAATTATTTTAAAATAATTATCTTCATTTCATATATTCCATTTAATCATCATTTCATTGTAGGAGTAATTTTGAAAGATGGATGGATGCAACTTACAGTTGCATCCATAGTCCAGTAGTATGTGCTGAAAGGGAAATATCATCATCTTATATCTGCATTTTTCTCTATAGCATCCAAACTTGTGGTCTAGGAGGGATGAAGCCAAACACAGTCATTCTTGGTTGGCCCTATGGCTGGCGGCACTCGCCAGATGAGCGTTCATGGCGTGTGTTCCTTGATACTGTGCGCAATGTTTCTGCTGCAAAGATGGCTCTTCTTGTTCCTAAAGGCATTAACTTCTATCCAGACTCTATGACAAAGGTAAGATGACATGATTTTAAATGAAAAAAGAAATAGTGTAAAGGCCATTGTGGCCTACAGAAATATAGTTTGGTTTATTAATTTATAAAAAATATTTTTGTTTTATATTTTTGGGGAATTTTATATGCCTTGGGAATGCTAGATTTTCATTCTGGAAAATCATGGGCATGATTTGCATTTGCATGATTTTTTGCATAAAATTTGTTATATAGACAACAATAGAGTTATGGTACAATTAGGCAAGTTTGAATGGGACCCTATCAGTTTGAGACAGAAAATACAGAAAAATATCCAGAATGGACTTACAGGATGATGACAGTTGGCAGTACACCTAACATGACTGTATCTGTATGTTGCAGACTTTTACATTTTTTTTTTTTTTTTCAAAAATCATCAATTACAATCAGCGGTTGGAAATGGAGTGTTTGTTCTGACAACATAAGGGCTTCCCATGCTTTTCCAAATTCAGATTTGTTATATGGTGATGGATATTTTAAGGGCAGATGTGATGAAAAATGATTATTATGTTAACTTGTTAAATTTATCACAGGATACCAAAGTTATGGCAAATGAGTAAGATTTGTCTCTCATCTGTGGCTTTCAGCTATGCAAAAAATGTGAAATGCTTGTTAAGGACAGTAAATCTCAGTTGAGACAGATGCCCCACAACTTCACATTGAAACACATTGTCACTATTGCTATTGTTTGTTTATCTGCATTTTTAAAAGTATTTGAAATTATATGTAGCTTCAATTAATTTTTAAAAAGAAAGGAAATAAAGTTATATTAAACACAAGTTGCAGATTCCCCTGTTCATGGTACTGATAATTTAGGAAGTTAAATATCCCATGTTAAATGGAAGGTACCAGGAGTATATCCATTTAAGGATAAATTTTCATACTAGTAACTGAATGTGTTCTCTAGGTTTCAGGTACAATTGATATTTGGTGGATTGTGCACGATGGTGGTCTCCTCATGTTGCTGCCATTCCTTCTCCGGCAGCACAAGGTGAGTGCGCCCCAATAAGTGTTCAGCAACACTGACTTTTTCATATTAGGAATTTGGTATTGTAATTATTCAAAAAAATATAGGGGGAAGAATTTATGTAATTGTCTGAGGGTATCTGAGTACACTTAAAAGTCAAGTTTTTAATTTTGGGAGAGAAAAAATGATAGATCATTTCCTGGGATACTGTAGATTTAGTAGTTGAGAAATAAGATTTTATGAAAATAAACGATAGATGAAATAAAGATATGAACACAATTTTTGATGCTAGATTTTGAAATTATATATTATATAATCCTCAGGTCTGGAAGAACTGCAAGATGCGCATCTTCACCGTTGCTCAGCTTGAGGACAACAGTATACAAATGAAGAAGGATCTCAAGACATTCCTGTACCACTTGCGTATCGATGCTGAAGTTGACGTTGTGGAAATGGTTGGTAGTCATTTGATAAATTCAGTGTGTTAATTATGGAATAAATGTACTGTAAAAGGTAATTGGTAATGAACTTTTGTAACTTTTGAAGCCTTTTTTTACCTTATTATAGAAATTTACATATACTTCTTTGCAATATTACAGATGGACAGTGACATCCAAACATACACATATGAACGCACACTGATGATGGAGCAGCGCACACAGATGTTGAAAGAACTGCGACTCAACCGCAAAGAGAAACTCAATATTGTAAGTGTTTCTGTCTGTTTTGACATATTACATTACAGTTAATTGATAAAGGGCTTGGTTAGTTGATATAATAGGTTTTAAATTTAGTAGAATACTCAGATACAATATTCGACCTTCCCATATAGATGTATGATTCTTGTGCTTTCCAGTTTTAAAAGGTACATTTTACTGAGAGATTTCTTTTTTTAATAAATTTAATCCATATCTTTTCAGTATGAATTTAAATTTTGCTTAGTCCTGGAGAACTTCCTTTCCTTGGATCTTATTGTCATGCAGGAAGTAGATCCTTAGTAATACATCTGTTGCTCGTAATTATTCTTTGGCTAAATTATGGTATGAAATTCAAAGCAATGTCAGTAAATTATTTGTGCTATCTTGTAAGGTATTATGTAAGTCTTAGGTTCCTCAATTGTGATTTATATAAAACAACAGTTTTAAAGGCATAGGTTGAAGGAGTAAAAAATGTAGGAGTAAAAAATGTACTCCCGCCCTTTTTCATTACAATTATAATAGAGTTAAGAGTGTGTGTATTGTAGTAGATTTGCTTGCTCTTTATGGCTAAGACAATGTATTTGCATTTATTTGTAAGGGGCATATGATAATAATGATTTAATTAAGTTAAGACCTAGATAGTAATGGATTATATTGAATTTATCCTTTAATGAATATTCTTTTTTTCTCAGAATTTCATATATTTTCATGTTACTTATGCAGATGTATGTAGTTTTAAGGTGCAGTTTCATTATATACGTAGATCTGAAATCTATATATTTGAAACTTCATGAGATGAACATTCTGATAGGTATTAATCATTAATCTTACTTTCTCTTGGAACTTGACATATTTCTTTATACTTTATCTTACCCTGTCACCTCTCTTTCCTGTCATGCGGCAACAATAGTCGGAACTAGGGTTTGAGACTGCCAATATTGAAGACAAACTTCCTCTGGTGTGTGTTAAGTTGATTGTGTTCTCTCTGTCGTACAAGCAAATTGTGTCACTCTTTTAGGGATTGCATGCTAGGTGACAATGTGCATGAATATCCATGAATCACTTTACCAAGCAGGGCTGCCACTAAACTGTACAAATCCACTTCTTTTCATTTGTTTACTAAGGATAGTAACAATCTTATCTGGTAGTTACAGGATTAGATAGGGATAAAGCAGGTTAATGTTCCAATAATGCCCTTTGAAAAGAGTTCCTTTTTTTTTTTTACTTATCTTGTTTGCAGCATATCAAAAAATTTGAAGAATGTCATGATAATGATTCATGTTGATATATAAATTATGTGAATAACTGGTGTCAGTTTGACCGTGATGGTATTTGAGATGGATTGTAGTTTCCGACAAACAACAATTATAGTAGAGTTAAGTGTTAAGTTTAGTCCTAGTGCCTAGAACAAAAGTTTTGTATATCAAAGGACCCTAATGCCTTACCTATTATAGGATAAAAGCAAAACATAAATTGATCTCCCCGATTTCCCTAAGCTGTAGCTGATGACACTGCTAAATGGGAGACTTTACAATAGATTTAAGTGACCAGTGAAAAGATAACAGGCAGTTTGAAGTGCTACTACGCTAGATATTCTGCATCAGCTGTTCTAGTTTCTCAAGTCATGTAGTAGGGACTTAGAGGTATCTGTGTCATATCTGCAGAAGTGGTAAGTCTAGAGACTGAAGCAAGACTGCAGACTTTAAATAGCAGATTAGAAGGAAAAGGCTGCAAATTGACACAGCTCTCCAAATTTGCTTGTTTGCACAACTTCTCTTGATATTGCCATCATGTTTGCTTTTTTCATAAATGCTTATTTGAAATTTGTGCAGGTTTTAGCAGCATATTAAATATGAAGCTCACAGACCATGATACCAGTGTATTTCCTCCTTAATTGCAGTTTATAAAAATTGAAAATGCATTTTCATTAGAAAAATTAATTTAAAAAAAGTAGAAAAAAATAGACATGGCAAGCAGATGTCAGTCTTTGATAAAAATTAAGGAGAGGAAAGATAACACTTCTAGCATGCAAGAGTGTCAGTATATGATTATTTTATGTTAAAGGTTATTATGATATAGTTTGAAATTGTATGTAAAGTTTTATAATTGCTAGTCTCACTTTTGCCATGCAGACCATATTGAGCAAACCTTCATATTAATTTTTAGTGAAAAAAGTGAATTTATCATTGTCACATGCTTAACCATTGTGATAATATGGATGTAGGATTAGACAGTGAAATTCACATTTGTCATCCCTGTTGTATACTAAATGTAGAAGGGATTTCAATTGGTCTGTGAGATTGAATATTACTTGTACTAAGTATATTAGGTAACTAATTTCCCTTCTGAACTACATGAGTTAAAAATATGATAAGAAGCAGGCAGTATGATGTCTTGCATCATTTGAGTTGCTTCTTAGTGTTTACAGGATAAATACAATTTTATCCACTAGCTGGTGATTATTGCAGAAAGCATGAGCATCTTATGTTTATGATAAGTTCATTTAAGTATATTAAAACTAGAAACCTGTTTTATGTTGTGGAGGATTAGTTAAGGTAGATAATGTGAGTTGAAATTTAAATAGATATTTGAAGAGTTCCTGAGAAAGTTCACTTGTTAGTAATTGCTATCATATATTAAGTGAATAGAGTTTTACTTCTGTACTTCTCATGTTTTATTTGCTTTGTTTTGATATTTGTTTAATATCTTATGAATATTTTGTGAAATTATTAGGCATATAGATAGATGTTTTGATGAACATGGCAGTGTATGTGTTATGTTTTTCATGTATATGTATTGTATAAACATACATATGCATGTATGTACTTTAGAATTCACATGGAAATATTCATATACATATGCACATACACACATTTACTTTGAGGTATATTCCTAAATGAGTATGATCATATAGGATCATACAAACAAGCATACATGTGCAGACGTGTACTCGTACAACAAACACAGACATGC
>NC_061835.1:5435986-5440986 GCF_019202785.1 Penaeus chinensis
ATCATTTATTGTATTCATATATAGTAAGTCAAGAAATTTCACATTTTATATGCACCTCTTTTAATTTGATTTATTCTTCAGTAACAAATGAAAACTTATGGAACAACATAGAGCTTGCATATGTGCATAATTGGTATAAAAACCTAAGTGCATTCCTTTCAACACTGGCAAAATGTATCAGAACTGAGATTGTATATGTTGATTCACTCTGTACTTTATAGTGTTCAAATAAGAAAGTGGTGTTGATTTAAAAGAAAAAATTGTAGTGCATCGCTGTTGTGTAAGAACTTGGTTTTGATACATATTTTATGATCTGGAGTAGGTATATGCCATATTGCAGATTCTCCACCCATTAAATACCTTCCCTTCACCTTCTGTCTTGCAATGGATTAGTCTGAGACAACATGAGTGGGATGGGAAAGATGAAACCCAAATAAGGTGTTCTTGGCAGTGATCACAAGGAAGGGGCCAAAGTCTCTCTCAGACATAACCATTGGAAGTACTTGTGTCAACTTGCTAACCTGCATGCTAGTTAGAAATAGAGTGATTGTTAAAAAGTGAAAACTGTCTTTCATAAACAGATCGGGGATTAATGAACTCTTGTCATTCTAAAGTGGAAATTATCATAGAATCTATACAAGTTACTAGTTTTTTTGTTGTTGTTTTATATATATAAATAAGTTCTTAAGTTTCTTGAATCAATTCTCTTCTCATTCATTGGAGATTCTTCACTCTTAGCTGTTAGATCTTGGAAACAGGGCTATGACTTTTTTGTATTTTGCTAAGACTGAGACTGACATCACCTTGGCTTCTTCACCACAGGTTCAGGCCATAGTTGACCATCATCACCCCAGCAGTGAACACTCGGCCAGTAAAGTGCGCTTCAAGGAGGAGGAGCCAGCTGCTGACTCTGACACAGAAGCTGAGAAGGTGCAGAGAAAGGGATGGCTGACTGTTCATGAGCATTACTGAGTATTTAAAAATATGTCTATATACTTGCACCAATACTTAACCTATCATTTTTCCATCACAGAGTGTAGCAGAAGATACAGATAAGAAGGCAAGCAAAAACGAAAGCTTTAAGAAGCTTCTAACCATTAAACCGTAAGTTTTACACCTTTCTTGTTGAATAAAATGTAAACACAAAAAAATTATAGAATGTTTTGATTTACAGTCAAAGTTTGACTGTATACTTTCCATTATGGTTATTCAGTACATCTTAGTGCATAGCTGCATGTCAGTAAATCTCAAAAATAAAAATAATAATAATAATAGTAATAAAAAACAAAAATTAATAATCCCAAGTTGATTGATTGTAATCAGAATAATGCAGTAGTAAGAATTTCAATTTAATGTATCCACCAGATAACCTGATTTGATTTGGTGAAAAGGCAAAGGAACCTGCCACCTCTTCATTGTAAATTTTGCTTAATTTCTCTTGGTGAAGATATATATATCTTACCAGGTTATTCTGAGTAATTTTCAATTGATTTGTTTGTTGTTTTAGTAGAATTAGGCACATGCATTCAATAGGGAAAGTGGAGTTTGACAAGAGCCACTGTGCAGATGTAAAGTAAATACATGTAATGTAAATACATATACACATCTTTTTTTAACAAAATTAAGAAAATTAACATATAACAGATGCAAAATGTAAACTTTTTGTTTGAAATAAGTTATGTAAAGATCAATATACTTATTATTATTATTATTATATATATTATTATTTTTTTTTTTTATGTGTTGACATTCAGAATTGTCATATTAGTCTTGCTAATTTCATTGATTGGAAGTGGCTGTTTCATATTTTAACCCAATGCTTCCAGGGAAAATGAATAAAAAATGGGGGAAATGCTGTGCCCATTTTCTATATTTTTTGTGAAATGTCTCTGCCCATAGATGGCTCTGCTAGTGCTTAGCCGCAAAGGAGTCAATTAGTAGACCTTGTGACCGTACCTGATTTGAATTGGCGGGAAAAACGTATTTTTTACTAGTGCTATGAATATCGATGGTGTTATTTTTATTATAAACATTATAATTATTATAATGTTTTAAACATTAGTAACAGCAAAATAAGATAATGTAAAATATTTTCATAAATCAAAGAAAAGGGTAAACAGGTGAGACAGGCAGTACTCATAACTAGCTCATTTGTGACTTTGTACAAGTGTAGCCATCTATGTGTGAAAATAATCAAACAAGTAACTCACAGTGGGCATAGCATGTACCTACACGTCATGCCTGTCGGCATTGGGTTAACTGAGTATGAAAAGCGAGTATAAAAATATCTTTTATTTCATAAAGTGCATTTTAGGAAGTAAATGGTCGAAGATATCAAAAATAAATATATATATTGCAAAAATGATAGAATGATACTACCTCTGAATTGTATTACATGTTATGTAGACTGTTTGGGAATGTAGCCCAAAACTAATATGAATTCTAATATTGACTTTTCTCTTAACAGTGATGAAGCAAATGTACGAAGGATGCACACTGCAGTGAAGTTGAATGAAGTCATAGTGAATAAGTCCCACAACGCACAGCTAGTCATCATCAACTTGCCTGGCCCACCAAAAACCTCCCGGCCAGAGACTGAAAGTAACTATATGGAGTTCTTGGAAGTGCTCACAGAAGGACTGGAGAAGGTGTTGATGGTGAGGGGCGGAGGCAGGGAGGTCATTACTATTTACTCCTGAGTCTTTGGCACCTTGTGTGTACTTAGAATACACTTTACCATTCTCTTGTTTGTGTCCAACTTGTTTACAGGAGATGGTAATGCTAATGGAAACTTTACAAACAACATTTGCTTACCAGTTTATAGCTTACATATAGGGATTACAGACTTTGGAGACCATTGCATCAGATATACTGGCTGTGATCTCCATTTGTGTCCAATACACATTGTGTGAGATATCTACTTCAGTAAGTTTTATGGAAAAGAAAAATGGAGTATTTTTGTTATTTCTTGACAGGTGTTTAAAATCCAGCCAAGTATGATTGTGTGAATATAAGCAGATCCAGTGATGAGAATTTAAAATAAACTTTCTGCAAATGAAGTAGAATGGTAATGAGGTGAAATAACAGCAATTGTGTGCTGATAAGTGGAGGATACTGCTTCATCTTGTTCAACACTAAAGCTTCAAAGTCTCTTGACTGTATTAGTAAAGATTTTTTTTTACTAGTTGGTTGAAGGATTTTTGGCATATATTTACAGGTGTAACAAATTTAAGGAAAACAACATGGGGGGAAAGTTCACTTTGGAAAGGAGACTACTCATAGTGAATTAGACATTTTAATGTTATAGTCTTCAGTAACAACATTAATAATGATGGCCTATGTCATTGAGACCACCTTCAAACTCTCATAATTTACAACAATGAAATATCTCACCAAAGCACTAGTTTATAATATTACAGAAGATATGAACCAGTCTGCTGCTGATACAAGATGCTTCAGTAATGCAGAGATTTTATGAACTAGGTTACAGTTGGTATTTAAAATGATAAAATGATCCTTTGGTTATTACTGAGGTAATTTTGAAGTATGTTAGACTATTTCATGTAGAACTTTGTTTTAGCAAATTTGTTTGTAGCAGCAATGCGAGTTGTTTAAAAATAAATACATGCATACCTTCATAAAGTTTACATACAAATATACTTACTCTCTAATTCACAGTATTTGACATTTATTTTAATATAAACAGTGTATATAGTATTACAAATATTAATTTATTTTCTTTATGTTTTACTTTCAGCATTAATATTGATAAATTTATTTTATTAACTCCTTTATTCAGAAAAGATGAATTTTAAGAAGTTAACTTTTTTATGTGGGATTCACATATGGAGTGCAATTTGATCTACGCTATTATGATATTTGTATAAGTATCAATCAAAGAAAATATCAAAGAAGTAGATGTGACTCTTTAAAGCAATATTTTAGACTAGAAGCAACATGTAAATGTGATCAGAATCCTTATTTCTGCTCTTAACTTTTTTTTTTTTTATTGAATATGTTTTTAGATGTTATATTTATTTTTTTGTTATTGCAAATAAACTCCTGAGTTGTTTTTGAAATATGTAAACATTTGTGATAGTAAAATAAAGAATAGTTCTTCTTTTTTTTCTTTTTTAACTTTATAGGCTACATCATTTCTACTTAAAGTGGAAGTAGTATAGGTTGTTTTAGAAATGTAGAGGTGTAAGAGAAGTGAAACTTTTTTCCATTTGTAAGTTGACCCAAAGAAAATAAGAATGCTAAAGTCTTGAATGAAGGCAGAATCACAAGGCTGTGAGCTGGTCTTTATCAAGTTCCTGGAAATTCCCCAAAGGTTTTCTAAAGAATTCAGCATATGGAGCAGTTTTGGCCAATTAGTTTTGACTCATAGCATGATAAACCTTCATTTTAAAGTTTAGTATTATTATGTGGCCATGATTTCAAGCTATATATATTAAATTTTTAGTCTAATACATACAAATTACCAAAAGTTGTTAAATAATATTCATGATATTCATATACTGTATTGTTTTTTAACTTCATTCATTGTTTTGATAAAATGTGTAAGCTACTACATCTTAGTTACAGTAAAACTGTAATTTGTACATACTTATGGTATCAAAGGATTACTTATAACTGTTTTGATTTTGTGTTCTGTAACACTAAATAACGGTTACTCTTCATCAAGGAGCTTCCACCTCAGTGACCGATTCAAAACAGACTTTGCTCATATTGTTTCTCGCCAAGCTGTGTGGAATATATTTTAGTATGACTAATGAGATTGTTTTGATTCTGGCATAGCAATGATGAGCAATGTGGCAGTTACAAGTCCCAGGTTTAGTTAACATGTCTTCTGTGCAGTGATATGGAAAGTGTAAGGTACTGCACAAGCAGCCATCTCACCCCTGGTGCTCGTAAAAGCAATTTGTTAAAGAACATAACTTCTCCTTAGATATTTTAAGCATGAATGTTTAATTGATATTTTACCACACTGCTTGTTG
>NC_061835.1:5445986-5447698 GCF_019202785.1 Penaeus chinensis
TATTGATATATATATATATTGATATATATATATTGATATATATATTGATATATATATATATATATATATATATATAGATATATATATACATATATATATATATATATATATAGTGATATATATATATATATATATATATATATATATATATATATAATGAACAAGAAAGAGAGAGATGGAGATGGAGATGAATGCATGTGCGTGTGTGAGCGTCTATGTATGTATGTATATACGCACACACACAAAGTCACATTCTAGTTTGTTTGAACATACACTAAAGTAATGTCTGTAGTAAAACATCTTTACTATTACAGTTTTTCACTATTTACTGGTTGTGATTTACCATTGTGCAGGAGCTGGTGCAACTCTTACTAGAAGCAGTTTTACTTGTGTTGTTAAAATTACAAAGACAGAATGTACAATATATATTTTATGCTGAAAAATACTGTTGCTACAGTTGATATGAAATATATATATATGAATTGATTTACACAAAAATTATATGAATATATCTTATATTTAAGAGTTGAGTGGTGCAGCACACTGCTGTAAAACTGCATAGAGTTAATTAACAAAAATGTAACACCTTTAAGTAGGTGTCTGTGCTGAGTTGTGTAATAAGTGTAAGTATGTACAGAAGAAAATAATGGTAGGATGGCAAACGAGGTATAAAGTGCAGCTGTAGTTGGTACTGATAATGTAAGCTAATGCATACTCTACTTCTGTCTAGAATATTTATTTTTAGATACCAGATAAAGGATAGCTATTATCAAATGAATAACTTATCTCTTACATTGTATTTATCTACATTTCATATACCATTACTCAATTCATCATTGTTTACCATTGTCTTCGAGAACCGACCAAAGCAACTGGACTGACAGTGGTGAGCCTTGAGGTCGGGCTTCCGTAAAGCTCAATCATTCTATCATGGCTTTGGAAACTACAATTTAAAGAAGGATCAGACATTTCCCTGATACTTAAGAACTTGTAACATGATTTACAACTAAGGAGTCTTGGGCAAAATGACTGTCAAGTAAATATTCTTCTTCTACTTCTATATTTTAATATACTTAAGAATTTCCTTATTCCATTTTGTTAGGCATAGTCTTGTAGTTTTGATAAATCATATATCCATGCATACATACTCCATTTTTATCAAGAAACCAATAAGCTTATATTCATGATATATAATAACTATGATAAAAACAATTACTAAATTTCCCCATCAGCTCATTTGACAGTATATGCAGCTTGTACAAACCTTTTCAAACTGCTAAATGGCCTTTATTACTCCACTCAAAATATCCAAAGAATATTATTCAAGTACTGAAACTGCAGATAGTCAACAACTTATTTATTTGAGATTACATGCAGATTATTTGCGTTAGTTTCTCCATACAAAAGATGTGTGCAGAAAGTTTTGTTTGTGCTCAGTGCACTACAGATATTATTTAAACAGAGCAGAACTCCTCATGAATTTTAGTCTCCTTTACATGGAATATTATGATGACCTTTTACGATCATAAATGCCGATTTTGATATTGGTAAAGTTTCTTGAATTCCTCTTTTCAACCAGCGATTCCTCTTTAAAAGCCAATTAATCATTCATAATTCATGTAATCATCATTTTCGTAATAATTCATTCTGGAAAGCTTGTAACTCATTTGGTAACATGACCTTCACCTGCTTGACATTTGGCAAGTCTCTTG
>NC_061835.1:5447798-5475298 GCF_019202785.1 Penaeus chinensis
ATATATAGTTTATATATATATAAAATATATATATAATATGTAGCATCATCGTCTGGTGTGTGTTCCAACGCGCTTTTTAAAAATAAGGGTCTACTTAAAAAACTGGGGGGTTATCTCTGGGAAAAAGGGGGTTTTAAACTTGTTTTGGGATTAAATCATCAAATTATTTATTAAAAATATTCCCCCCTTTATCAACCTTTTTCCCTTCATTTAATTTCCATGTTTAAATTTAAAAACGTTTTATATATCTGTCCGCTTTTTATCAGGTTCATATGTTTAGGGTGTATATACCTTAAGGGTTAAGGGTTTTAAAAGCAAAAAAAATGTGCAGACATCTAAGGTCATTAGCCTATATTTAAATGGAAGGAAGGGGGGTTTGGGGTTTTAGTGATTAGTTTTAAAGCTGGGTTAAGGAATTGGTGAGTAAAGGGGGTTTTAGGGTGGGATAAAGGTAATAAAAAGGGGGGTTGATCAAGTAAAGGTATATATGCTTTGGGGAAGGAAAACAGGTTGTCAAAGCAGGAAGTGTGAGATTCTGTAAGGATGTCTGATAAGTTGGGATGTCTATGTAGGGAGGACATGGGCATGACAATAGAATATGTGGGACTGAAAGAGGAACATTCGGAAACCGCGAATGTTCCAATGAAGGATAGTTATACTTTCGTTGATTTACTGGCAAAGATTGCAGTGGGTGTTGGAGAATTTAAAGGGGAAGGTGCTAGAGGGTGGGATAAAGAATGAGGTTGGGGAGGTGGTGTTGTATCAGGAGGGGTGTCAGGAGGTAGAGGGTCTGGGGAAGAGGGTACTTGTGACATGAGGGTTTCACGTGTGTATCCAGGAGGGAGAGGAAAGGATAGAGGGGATAGTGGGAGGGTTAATATAGGTGGGGCTGGAGTCAGGGGGAATGGGTTTTGTTGGGATGGGGTAGGAGGATTGGGTGTAGGGAGAATATGAGTAGGGTATATACCTTATTCCATTGTTAATATAATTATATGCTTTGTTGTTTATTATCTCTATATTCTAAAAAGCTGACTGGCTGGACTTCAGTATAGGATTATTATACTCAATTACTAGTTAACATTTTATCAAAGAATCATAAGTTACAAAAAAAATATATACATATATATATTTCAAGACATTACTCATTTGGTATTCTTTTGGATCAAATACTTAAGTTTCGATTATTTTTACGGCTCTGATTGGCTGGGGCCACACGTCCGTTAACCTGATTGGTCTATATGTAATTCAGGGGTATATCTTTTAGAAATAAAATTAAGTGGAATAGGGTACTAAAAAGTAATGCAGAAAAAAGTGGCAATAAAAAGCACCTTACAAAACATCTAGGAAAATAGATAAAAACATTTATACAGAAAAAAAAAAAAGCAGAAATTAAATTGTGTATGCTTAAAATAAAAAGAAAATGTAATGTAATTCTCAACAGAGAACAGATGTTAGCCATTTTAGGCTAAGTATATATCTTTATATATATAATGTATATATGTATGTATGTATGTATGTATGTATGTATGTATGTATGTATGTATGTATGTATGTATATATATATGTATGTATGTATATTTTCATACACATATTTCACATACACACACACAAACACATTCATATTGCATATATATATATATATATATATATATATATATATATATATATATATATATATATATATATATATGAAATAGGTGTATGTAAATATACATACATACATTATATACATCATATATATATATATATATATATATATATATATATATATATATATACATATATATGTATATATATATATATATATATATATATATATATATATATATATATATATAATATGTATGTATATCTATATACACATACTTAATATATATATATATATATATATATATATATATATATATATATATATATATATATATATATATATATATGCAATATGAATGTGTGTGTGTGTGGAGGGGGGGGAGAGGAAGAGGAAGAGGGAGAGGGAGAGGGAGAGGGAGAGGGAGAGGGAGAGGGAGAGGAAGAGGAGAGGAGAGAAGAGGGAGAGGAGAGGAGAGGAGAGGGAGAGGGAGAGGAGGGGAGGTGAGAGGAGAGGAGAGGAGAGGAGGGAGAGAGGGAGAGGAGAGGGTTAATGGTTAATGGTTAAAAGCAAAATAAATGTGCTAGACATCTAAGGTCATGTAGCACTATAGTAAATGGTAGTGAAGGGTGGTTGAGTTAGTGATTAGTTGTCAAAGTTGGGCAAAGGAATTGACGAGTAAATGGGTTAAGGTTGGGCAAGGTAATGTATAGGGGTTAGATCAAGTGAAGGATGTATATGCATTTGAGGAATGAAAACAGGTTGTCAAAGCAGAAAGTGTGAGTTGTTGGAGGGATCACGAAAAATCGGTCCCATTTGGCTGGGCTAAATAGATTATTTAGGAATTTTGTAGAGATGGGGGTAGTAGAAGGACGGGGGCATGTGGAAGAGGGAGTAGTGTTAAGGGACGTAGTGTTATGGGGAGGTGGACAATAAGGTTGTAAGGTAGTAATAAGGGAGGATGGGGTAGTTGATGAAGAAGGTTGTGGGGGTATAGTTGTTGAAGTTGAGCATGTTGGGAGTAGAAATGTCTCCTGGGGTGTTGATTATGGTGGATACTGTACTAGTCGGCATTGAGGAGGGGGTATTAGTTTTAGTGTTCAGAGCCGTGGTCAAAGGAGAGCTTGGGGTCAGGGAATCAGGCGAGTTTGAATTGGTGGAGCTATTTGATGAAGAGGCAATTGCCTCTAATAATGGTATGGTTAATGGTTATTCATTGTTGGCCATGATAAGCCTGGAGTATGTTGGGGAGAGAAATGGTCCACCCCTCAGGGTTGCTTGAGGGGTAAGGGCTAGACAACTAAAGCAGGGGAATACCGTGCCCATGGCTCCCTCAGGCCGTTCCGGACTGGCACAAAGTCAGCCTTTCATCCTTTCAGTACGGCTCTCACACCTTAGGAAGTGGATAGTAGAAGTTGTGGTGAAGGGACAGAAACGAAAAAGTAGGAGGGGAAAAAAAAAGACCATGCAAAATTTGTTGAGTCGAGGGCTGAGTCCCAAGGTTGGGGAGTTCCCCAGCATTGGGTCCCAGTCTCCGCCTCCTAAGCCCCCCCATGACAACAACGGACAAGGGATTGGGGGGGGAGGGAGAGGAGAGGGTTAATGATTAAAAGCAAAATAAATGTGCTAGACATCTAAGGTCATGTAGCACTATAGTAAATGGTAGTAAAGGGTGGTTGAGTTAGTGATTAGTTGTCAAAGCTGGGCAAAGGAATTGACAAGTAAATGGGTTAAGGTTGGGTAAGGTAATGTATAGGGGTGAGATCAAGTGAAGGATGTATATGCATTTGAGGAATGAAAACATGTTGTCAAAGCAGAAAGTGTGAGAAGCTGTGGGAGATATCACGAAAAATCGGTCCCATTTGGCTGGGCTAAATAGAGTATTTAAGAATTTTGTAGAAATGGGAGTAGTAGAAGGACGGGGGTGTGTGGAAGAGGGAGTAGTGTTGAGGGAGGTAGTGTTATGGGGAGGTGGACAATAAGGTTGTAAGGTAGTAATAAGGGAGGATGGGGTAGTTGATGAAGAAGGTTGTGGGGGTATAGTTGTTGAAGTTGAGCATGCTGGGAGAGTAGAAATGTCTCCTGGGGTGTTGATTAGGGTGGATACTGTACTAGTAGGCAATGAGGAGGGTGTATTAGTTGTAGTGTTCAGAGCCGTGGTCAAAGGAGAACCTGGGGTCAGGGAATCGGGCGAGTTTGAATTGGTGGAGCTATTTGATGAAGAGGCAAGCCTCATTGCCTCTAATAATGGTATGGTTAATGGTTAAAAGCAAAATAAATGTGCTATCTAATAATGGTATAAAATCTTCATTGTTGGCCATGGTAAGCCTGGAGTATGTTGGGGAGAGAAATGGTCCACCCCTCAGGGTCCTTTGAGGGGTAAGGGCTAGACAACTAAAGCAGGGGAATACTGTGCCCATGGCTCCCTCAGGCCATTCAGGACTGGCACAAAGTCAGCCTTTCATCCTTTCAGCATGGCTCTCACACCTTAGGAAGTGGATAGTAGAAGGGGTTGGTAAAGGGACAGAAACAAAAAAGTAGGAGGGGGAAAAAAAAGACCATGCAAAATTGGTTGAGTCGAGGGCCGAGTCCCAAGGCCGGGGAGCTCCCCAGCATTGGGTCCCAGTCCCTGCCTCCCGAGCCCCCCCACAACAACAATGGGCAAGGGATTGGGGGGGGAGAAGGAGAGGGAGAGGAAAGACACAGACACACACGCACGTGATATATCTATTTATCTATGTATGCTGATATGAAATATAGGTATATATATGAAATATTTGTATATGTGTATGTGTGTATATTATTTTTAATTAATTTATTGAAAATTTTATGCTGCATCAACATCTAAGGTCATTAGTGGTGTATTTAATATAGAGATAGTATGAGGCTTCCTCCTGTTGAGGAAGTGCTTATTTGACATCAAAGGTCATATGGCGGTTTGGTAAAGTAGAGTAGCGAGGAATTAGGAATGAATTAAAGATTAGTTTAAAGTTACAGGTTAAACTGCGCTAGAGGGTAGTATGGTAGTGAAAGGGTAGAGAGAGGGAGCTGATGGGGCATGACATAAGGTAGAGGTTAAAGGTTGTTAGATGTAGACACGGTTAAAGGAGTAGGGAGCATTATGATAAAGTATAGTGGACAGAACAAGGGGATGAAGAAAAGGAAAAGGAAAGAATAGGAAAAGACCATGCAAAATCAGTTGGGGTGAAGGCTGAGAACCAAAGAAGGGGTGATCTCCCACATTGGGCCTCAGTCCCTGTCTTCCTAAGCCCACCCAGAACAACGAGCAAAGGACCAGGGGGATATATATATATATATATATATATATATATATATATATATATATATATATATATATATATATATATATATATATATATATATATATATATAGATATATATATATAGATATATATATATATATATATATATATATATATATATATATATATATATAAAAGAATAACTACTTTATTTGTATTGTTTGTAACAGCATGTATGAGATGAAGGAAAGGTTATATATTAACAGAATTTATTTTGTGTTGATTACTCAGGCTTGTTATAGATATATAGCCTTTCATTCTCACACACAATCAAAATCAAATACAAAAGTACATTTCTCAAGATATATTCTATAAATATAAAAACTTTACATTTAAGTTAGTAATATCATAGCCTAGTATCTATCAGGTACTATGAATATAAGAAGACCACCACACTTCACACACAACTTTTGTAATACCTGTGGTGCAATACGAAGTCATATTCGAAGGATAAAAGCCAGAGTAACATTCTGGATATTCTTCTAGAAACTGTGCATTGAGATGATTAAGTTGTATGGGTAAACTTACAATTTCTTCAGATCTTGTTTTTTATATTTCAACTGCTACTTTTTCATCTTAATCCAATTTTCCTCCTGCTTAATATTCTCAAATTTGATTATCAGTTCTAGTGAAATTAGCAGACATATAGGATGAGCGCAGCTCTGTCCTTGGTTCTGAAGGACCTACTAAATCTTCACTCGCCTCTAAACTGCTATTTTTATCAGGGCCTTTAGTTCTGTCAAGATATATGAAATTCTTTAAAATAATTTAACTTTAATATAAAGTTATAGAGTAATATTAGTTTCTAGCATCATAAAAACCAGGTACTATGAATATAACAAGGCCACACACTTCACACACAACCTTTGTAATAGGTGTGGTACAATACAAAGTCACATTTGAAGGATAAAAGCCAGAATAACATTCTGGACATTCTTCTGGACACTGTTCGTTGGGATAATGAACTAGTAAATAACGACCATCCTTGGGTAACTTTACAATTTTTTTCAGATCTCGTTTTTTAAATTTTTGATGGTGGTTCCTTCTTTTAATAAGATCTTCCTCCTGCTTAATACTCTTAATTTCATTTGATTCTGTTTTGTTGATATCAGAAGTTCCAGTGATATTAGCACACACATAGGATGACTGCAACTCACTCACTGTGGCACACTCTATCCCCTGGCTCTGTTGTGAAAAAACTTTCTTTTCAGGAGCTACTAAATCTCCACTTGCCTCTAAACTGATATTACTATCAGGGTTTTTAGTTTTAATTATAGTTTTTTTTTCACCACACAGGTTACTTAAAGCAATGAATTTGTCATCACCTTTTCTCTCATTTCCTTTGAAAAGTTTCAGAATACAACAATTTGGGGGCTTTAATTGGCTCAAAACTTTTTCACAATATGCTTTTAGCTCTTGAAAGGCTGATTTCCAAGGATCTACTTGTTCTAAAGATTCCAAGCTTTTCATGTATTTTGAGATTTCACAACAGATCTCAAATTCATTTGGCTCCACCTTTATGTCATTACAGACATTTCTGATGGTTATTTCATTTTTCATGGTAAGCAACACATATTGTAGGCAAGAATCCCACTGCAATATACCATGTACATTAGTTGGACTTTTCGAGCAGTAGCCGTTGGGCTTCAGTATTTGGTTGGCAAAATCAGTGCATTTTTGTACTGGATTTAAACAAAATCTACATTTCATTCTTCCAAAGAACAAATGGGAATGGAAATCTTTTTCAGGAACCAGCACATGACAAGAGAAACATGTCACATATCTTTGCTTTGTAGTCCCCATTTCATCCATTTCCATATAATATAAATCTTTGGTTTCTGTTAGAGGCATCTTCCTCTTCATCTTTACTGGCTGTTTAGGCTTTGTAATTTGTGAAGAGTTAAATGGAGAATTGATTTTTCTTTTCTTTTTCATCTTAACTTGGACTTCTGATTCTGAGTTCTGTCTTTTCCTTTTACTAATGGTTATCTTGCCCTTCAGGTCTGGAGACTTCATCTTTTGCTTTTTAGCCAGAGACTTTGAGTTCTTCTTTTCCACAACTTTCTTTCTTTCTTTTGCTGCCTTCACAGGTTTGAATGGAAATTTTATCTTTTTTTTCTTTTGCTTTTTGACTTCTGACTCCGATTTCTTCTTTTTCTTTTCATTATAGTCTCTTTTCACCTTCTGGCTCTTGGGTGTGGTCAGCTCCTTCTTCGTAAGTTTCTTGTGTTTGCCAACTTTTGCTGGCAAAGTTGACTTTTTCTTTGATTTGTTTTGCGTTTTAACTGGTGGCATAATAATGTTTAGAACCTAAATTTAGCAATCAGATCTCAGTGGTTACCCAGAGCACTCTTCTGTTCTTGCATCTGTTCCAAGGCAAAGTCCCTATGGCCTTTACTATTAAAATATCTTCTCACTAAAGCTGTTTGATTTGCTGCAGTTATTTGGTCCTCTCCTAACAGCACACCAGTCTGGAAAAGAAAGCTGATATCAATTTCAAGTTCCTTAATTATTTTCGTGTGCTGGTGGTTGCACTTGTAAGAAAGAAACAAAGAAAGATAGAATGAAAGAAAAAATCACCACCCATCACACAGATGGTTACTTTCATATTATTTAATAACAAAAAAAATGCACAAGAAGCAATTTTTTAAATATAGAATACAATATCAATTTAGAATATAAGCCATAAAGAATAAGTCAAGAATAAAGTTAAAAATATGAAGTAAACTATAGAAAATAAGTTCAGAATAGACAGCACACAAAGTAAAGGTAGAAGATACAGTATACAAAACAAGTATAGATGATAAAGGATGTGCAGCATTATCACAAGTCAGTAAAAATAGTGGAAGAGGAGTAAGGGAGAGAGTATATGTATTTTAAGGCGAAAAGGAATGCTTCCAGTTCTGTAGTAAGGACACTGGACTCAGGAGGGAGGGGGTATTTCATGCATGAGCTGGGAAGACTACTGCAAAACCAGCACCAAAGGTATACATGTAAACATAAATACTGGAGGAATGAGTGGAGACATGGTCAAGGAAATAGGTAAGAAGGACATAAGAGGGGATATCTGTTTTTTGGTGGGTAAGGGAAAACCGAGGAGCAAATACAGGGGTAAGGTATAAGCCATGGAGGAACAGAATGAACAGAAAAGGGAAGAGACTGGAGATGGTGGAGAGGGGACATGGGAGAGAAGAGTATCTATGTGAATGGAGAAAGGAGTAGATAAGTGTGGAGAAAAAGCAAATGTATGGAGTATATATCAAGGGATAGTTAGGTTGGTAAGGGAAAATTGGTGGAACAGCATCAGAAAGAGAGAAGGGCATGGCATGGAGAGAGAAGTGGCATGCCTGACTCAGCATACAGGCTCTCAACTGGAGAGTAGCAGGAGGCCTAGGCTAAGTGAAGACCAAGATGAGCTAGAAGGGGGATAGAGGCAGAAGAGTACATGTGGCATCCATTGTCAAGGTACCATGAAGATGGAGGAGAGTTTTGTAATCTGAACCCCAGGATATATGGGAGAGAGTCTGTAAGAATTGGAGGTGGTGGTGCGCTCTTTCTTTTATGGGAAAAGATATGGTTTTGCTAGGACAGATTGGAGGAAGAAATAACATCATGGAACTTGCCAGAAGAGCAGTATTGGAGTGGAGCATCATATAAATAGAGTGGAAGTTGGGGACCTACATGTGCACGAGAGACAAGGACGGAGAAGGATTTAGAGGTAGAAAAGTGAAAGCCATGATTAATGGCCCAGGGAGATACTGATGATATTGCAAATGTGAAGGAGTTGGTGGTGAGTAGGTATGGATGGGCCAGAGCCAATGAAGAACTGAAATAATGTCAATAACAGCAATAAAGAATAAGGTGGTGCAAACCTAGAAAACCTGATGCAGAAAAGGCAATTTTGACTTGGAAAGTGTGTTAGGAGAGGAAGGAGTTTATAAAGACACCCATCCTTCCATGCTTAATCCATTGGCGACGGGTATAGAAAATTAAAAAAAACTCTACGCTCTGGCGAACAGAGCGTGTGAATTCGGTACATCAAGCCGAATCATTGCCTCGGGGCGCTTTGGCGTGCCGCCGCGGCGGACAGCCGCACGCCACATTTTGGGCCTATTGTTATGACGCCTATAGGCGTGACCCGTCGCCTTTGGGTTAAAGAGGATAATTGTTGGAGAATGTGGTGCTATATGCTTTTTCTAGGTCAAAGAATATGGCTAATATGGTATGCTAATATGGTAGTCATGGTATGCTAATGCGCATGTAATTTATGTCTCCAAATGAGCAAATGAGTCAGCTGTACTTCAGGTACGGCAGAATCCAAACTGGGAAGGAGAAAGAAGATTGAGAAATTCAAGATAACACATTAAGTAGAATTTAACCATTTGTTCTAGTAATTTGTACAAGCAATAATCTTGAAAAGGGGGGGTGGGGCTTGATTTACTGGGTTTTAAGGGGAGGTTAAGAGCTTCACACCAGTGAGGAAGAAAATGTCCTGTCATCCAAATGTGGTTGAAAATAATTAACATTAACGATAAGGAAGAAGCTGAAAGGTGTCTAAACATATGGTAATGAATGCTGTTAGGGGATTCATAGGCGTGTGGCCCAACTGTAAGGCAACATGAATTTCAGAGGAAGAAAAAGGAGCATTATGGGATTTACCAGAGGACAGGGAGAAGAATGTGATGGGAGTGCATTCTCTGGTGGCCTTCATGAAAGAGATGTGTGGAGAAAGGTGCAAGTCAGTACTGACATGGCTGAAATAGTCACCCAGTTAATTAGCGACTTGAAGAGGATCAGAGATGAGAGTATCTTGTGTATGGAGGATGGGGGCCAGATGGGGGTAAGCCAGACAGCTGAAATATATGTAGAAATAATCAAGGAAACTTAAATTTTGTTTTGCTATTCCTGACTGTGCAACAAAGACAGGCAGATGCTCCTATTCAATTGAAGGCCATTATTGTGACATAAGGGATTATGTGATGGATATGGAACTAGGGGGGACGGAGTGTGTTGGGAGGGAGTAGGAGGGGTGTATGGGGAACATGAGTAGGAGGAGGATGGATATCAGCAGTCACTTTGAATATTGAGGGAGTGGGAGTAGTGAAATTGGAGGGGTTTCAATGTCGATTTGGGACATAAGCTGAAAGTTGAATATCTTCAAGAGTTTCTGCAATGCAGTTGGTTGGGGAGTTTTGAGAAATGAAGATTGAAGAGGAGACTAGTGTCTGAGGAGTTGAGGAAGAGATAGGTGGAGATGAGGTGTGGTGGGAAAAGGGTGGAACATTTAGACTGTCTGTTACGGGTTTTGCGAGGAGGGAGAGGGCTAGGTGTCAGGGCAGTGGAGTGGACTAGAGTGTCTGGATTTAGAATGGCAAAAAATTTGACTGGGAGAGATATGGGTTAGAAGTGGGAATGTAAGATGGAGGAGTAGGTACTTGGGGGATGTAGAAACATCTTGCGAGGAAGGGGGAGGGACAGAGCGAACATTATTAGAGTAAGAAAAAACCTTGACGTGCTTCCTGTTTGGCCTCGCATAGAGTGATGCAAAAAATTCAAACTTGTGGGTAGGACAGCTCCTATAAAATACATTATGGGAGCCACTACAATTGACATATGTGCATGACAGTGTATAACAGTTTGATTGATTATGACCAAGTTGGGCACATAGAGGGCATAGGGCTGTTGAGTGGCAGTGTTTGGCAGGGTGGCCAAGATGCCAACAATTCTGCCAATGTAAAAATTAAAGGGGAGGTCATGCCTATGGAAAGTAATATTGGCAATATTGGTGGGAGTCTTACAATGGCCTCACTAGTGGAATGGTATAGTATTGTACTGATACTGCATCATAGTCCATGAGGCAGGCAAGTAAGTTTTCTCTACAACCTGACCAACCTTTGTCATAGACAGGGCAGTTTGTTGGGGAGATGTTGACAGTTCTGGTACAGGTATTGAGGGAGGGATGAGGTTAGGGAAGAATGGGTTTGACAATGAAGTCTGTCACAGTTGATAATACTTTACCTTGGATTTTGGATGTAGCTATGACAAGGTGGGAATGATCAGGATGGCTGCAGAGGGAAACTTTGCCTACTCGTTTCTGAAGACATTGCTGGAAGAGGAGAGTGTTGTCAGAGGAGGGGGCTTATAAGGAGATCACAAAAAAAATGATCCCATTTGGCATCAGTGTTACCATGATGCCAAATGGCAAGTATGTGTGCCATGCACTGTCTGCCCTAATCTGTGTGTGCTAAACAGCTGTTCAATTGTCCTGACTGCAGTCACTGGTGTGGTACTGCCTCTTAACCCCTTGCCGACGGGTATTACATGTAGACACGTGCTTTGCCCAGTGTGAGTACTTGTTTGATTGTTTTTACACATAGATGGCTACACTTGTACTAAGTCACCAAAGAGCCAATTACGAGTACTGCCTGTCTCACCCGTTCACCCTTTTCTTTGATTTACGAAATATTTTACGTTAGCTTTTGCTGTTACTAATGTTAAAAAACATTATAATAATTATAAAGTTTATAATAAAAATAACACCATCGGTTAACCCAATGCCAACACATGTATGTACATGCCATGCCCACTGTGAGTTTACTTTAGTCATTGTTTTTTCACATAGATGGCTACCCTTGTACTAAGTCACTAATGAGCCAATTATGAGTACTGCCTGTCTTGCCTGTTTACCCTCTTTCTTGATTTACAAAAATATTTTACGTTATCTTATTTTGCTGTTACTAATTTTTATAACATTATAGTAATCATAATGACTATAATAAAAATAATACCATCGATATTCATAGTATTAGTAAAAAATATGATTTTCCCCCCAATTCAAGGAAAAGTGAAATCAGGTAAGGTCACAAGGTCTACTAATTGACTCCTTTGTGGCTAAGCACTAGCAGAGTCATCTATATGCAGAGACATTTCACAAAAAATTAAAAATGAGCTCAGCATTTTCCCAGCACATAATATTTTATGTTTTTGAGTGTAGTCCTTCCCTTTCTTTAAGACAGAGTCATTAGATTTTTAGATGTAAGTGTATAACAAATGCATACTTTCCTATTAACTTGCAAAAGAAATACCATGGATGAAAAGTATCTAATTTTATGCCATCATCCATTACAGGCAAAGTTTACTTTGTACCATATGGCAATGCAAAAGTGAAATTAAATCTTTCCACCTCATAATAATGGTACAAGTTTCCAACAGTACCACACCAGAGTCACATGCAAATGAACCCATTCCTAAATGTACAAACTACCACAAACATTACCATAGGAACCTAAAACTTAATAAAAGGAAAATCCTTCTCTAATATCAAAGAATGGAGGTGTGAGAATAACAGTTATATTACAGGTAATTCTATGGTTTCACACAGCCATCCAACCTTGTTATAATTATTTCTTGGGCAATTCCTAACAGCGCTGATGCACTCAACAGAGTACGTCACTAATTCCACGTCACATAATTTACTCATCAACCTAAGTCGTCATTCTTGGGCCTGAACTGCGAGTACTGTTGATGAGGGTTGATGGTAGGCTCTATCCCCCAATTTCCCTCTTCCTGAGAGCTAAAATGTCCACACATAAAAACATATCAACAAAAGTGTGACGAATGTGGAGACAATTTTTTGAGAGAGAGAGAAAAAAAAAAAAAAAAAAAAACAAGGCAAGTATGTGCTGGTGCTCATCAAGCTGCTTTCACCTCTTGGCTACGCTATCTTCGCTCATATGGATAAATAATTCCTACCACACCGACACTATTAGTGTATAAAGAATGAACTCTTTAATAACACACAATTAATACTCTGTCCTTTGAAAATAGTGCTACTAAAAATCGCATGTTCAAACTTTTCATTTTGCACGAATTCCTTTATTTGTTTTTTTCTGATTATCATCAACCTCTCTTTACCCCCACGACTAATCAAGAGAACACTAGGTTGGCCTTAATCTTATGCTTACTTTCAAAAGGAGAGATACAAGGTTGTTTCTTCCCCTCGCACCAAATCAAGGGCCTGGTCTACGGAAGCAATTTCAAACTATTGAAAATATAGACAACTGTTATGTCAGCTTTCCGTTTAGAAGGAGGGCCTGCGTGACGGTTTTCTCAAAGCACAGACGAACAGAAAACCATGGTTATTGATGGGGGACTAAACAAGAAAAGATTGTTTATACAAAAGGAATCTAGAGATGAAAATAGTGGCTTTTAAACAAGAACAGAAAACAACCATGTACAAACTGTAATCATGACTGCCCACGCCTGAGCAGATAGCCAGGTTGGTAAATAAACTTACTTAACTTAACTTATAGCCAGGGTGGTAAATAAACCTCCTTAATTTAACTTAACTTACAGCCATGGGTAGCACAGAAGTCAAACCAGACAATGTGACATGGTTACTGACAGAATACGTTTAGGTTACAGAATGTATTGGCAACTGCACGATGCAAGAACTGCAGATGAATCTAGATGTAGTCTGTGCAACGAGGAAAAAAAAACTTGAACACTATATATCTCGGAATGTCATGTGCTAGAGCCTTTCAAACTACCGAACATGAGTTATAGAGAACTATTCACACAAAGAGTTATGTGAATATATCATTTCGTCAGATACATTGGAGGATATACTCATACTTTATCCTAAATTTACCATTTAAAACTGCCGTAATCATAGTAGAGTGTTATGCAAACAGTGGCAAAACTTAATATTATTTTGCATAATGTGTGACTTACATTTTAATTTTGTCATGTGCAGTTACAGCAAATAAAGAATACTATGCTTTGTCGAATATATGTAAAACTCTGTAATCACGATTGCCCACTATAGTAAATAGATATGTGGCCATCTACTATGTTAGTCTGGTGTCTTATCTCTTTAGGGAGTGACTGTGTGGGTGTGAGTGCCCACAGGTTTGGCTGGGTGATGAAGGCTGAAGTTGGAGTCGGCTAAGGACTGGGCAGTCCTTGTGTGCTGGTGCTATGCTCTTGGTCTGCTGGAGGATCGGGGAATGGTGATCTCGAAAAAAACACGAAAAACACATAATAAAGAGGTGAATAATAGAAGGGGGGAAGGGAAGGTAAAGTGGTGAAAGTGAAAGAAGTAGTAGATTAATAGAAGGGGGGCGACACCCCTTGCATGTCGTTCTTTGTTTCTATTGACATCATGAGGTGAGGAAGGAGGCAAGTTATGGTAGAATTGACAATTTATTTATGATTTTATTTTTTCTACTTTATTTTTATTTTTATGCTGACGAACGAGTGAAAAGGAATTATTAACAAGAACAAGAACAAGAACAGGTATCTTTTTTTTTCTTTTTTTTAAATTTATATAGAACAAGAACAAGAACAAGTATTTTTATTGGTTTTATTTTTGTTATTTTGTATTTTATTTTTACTTAATGGTTGAACAAAATTAACTAAAACAAATATTTTGGTTTTATTAATTTCTACTTTTTAGTTGGTTTTTATTTTTAGTATTTTTATATTGTTTTTATTTAGATGTGTCAGAAACATAGAAATGACATGGCAGATAAAAATGGATGATGAAGGTGAAAAAACAAAAACACTAAGAAAGTAAAAGGTAGAGGGTGATGATGGTAAGGTGCAATGGGTGAGACAAAAAAAAAAAAAAAAAAAAAAAAAAAAAATTATAAGGATATCTTGCTATGGAACCGGATCAAGTGTATGAAATAACATCTGTGGGGAATTGATGCTGTGACAACTGGGTCTGACTTCAAAGAGGGAGGGGACGAAAGGAGAGCACGAAATAATGTTAAACGTAATATAATAATGGTGATATGGGTGATAAACAATCAAACAATAATCAATAATCAGTAAACAAACAATAATTAAAGAGGGACAAAAGATACGGACGAGAAAACAAAGAAATAAGTGACTGAATATAGCATAAAGTGGGAACAATAGTATAATATAATGTCAGTAATAATAAGGCTTTTTTTTTTTTTTTTTTTTCTTTTTCTTTTTTTAGGAGTATGTTTTTTTTTTTTTTTTTTTTTTTTTTTTCTTTTTCCTCCTTTTTTCCGTAGAACATTTCCATACTGCTCGTCCTCTGACTCGCGTGTCTGCCTTATGCAACTGCACGTGTGCACTCCCATAATCACAGGCAATCGAGTCAGAGTCCGTAGTAAGTTTGTAAAATGTTCAGTCCTTGAAATCTCTCGGCTGAAGTAGGCGAGCGCTGTGTAAGCGCGCAGGGAACGAGGGGAGCCCGCTGTCCAATGAGCGCGGACAAGGCGGCGGACCTGGGCATGACCCTCTCCTTCCATAAGGAGGTCCAGTACCTGGTTGACCGAACCAAAGCAAGACTGTCTGTCATGAGAGCAATGACTGGGAGACGCATAGGGGCCAGACACAAAGTACTAAGATCATTCTATGTACATGCTGTCCGGCCCATTGTGGACTATGCCTCAGTCGCTCTAATTGCTGCAAAGAAAAAGCACACAGACAAATTAGAAACAGTCCAAAATGAAGCTGCCAGGATGATTCTGGGTGCCCCGGGCACGGCAAAGGTCGCGGGCTCGCGCCACGCAGCCGGCCGGGGGCCGCCGGGGTAACCATTCCCCGTGCCGCCCCGCTTCTCGGTCGGTTTGTGGCCCTGCCCTTCACACAGGCGACCGTTCCCGTCTAGACGTCCGGAATGGTTTTCGAATACCGGCCCCCCCCCCTCACTGAGGTGAAACAACCTTTGGATGGTTGCTTCAGAGGGATGAAAGGAACCAGCTGACAAAAAGGACAAAACCCCCTTCCCTCACTGAGGTGAAACAGCCTTTGGATGGCTGCTTCAGAGGGAAGGGGGAAACACTTTGAAAAAACACAGGTCCTTTCCTTCCTCACTGAGGTGAAACAACCTTTGGGTGGTTGCTTCAGAGGAATGTAAGGAACTGCCTGGCAAGAACGCAAAACCTCCCTTCCCTCACTGAGGTGAAACAGCCTTTGGGTGGCTGTTTTAGAGGGAAGGGTGAACTACTTCGAAAAGACACAGGTCCTTTCCTTCCTCACTGAGGTGAAACAACCTTTGGGTGGTTGCTTCAGGGGAACGAAAGGAAGTGCCTGACAAGAACGCAAAACCTCCCTTCCCTCACTGAGGTGAAACAGCCTTTGGGTGGCTGTTTTAGAGGGAAGGGGGAACTACTTTGAAAAGACACAGGTCCTTTCCTTCCTCACTGAGGTGAAACAACCTTTGGGTGGTTGCTTCAGAGGGATGAAAGGAACTGCCTGGTAAAAGTGCAAGACTCCTCTTCCCTCACTGCGGTGAAGCAACCTTTGGGTGGCTGCCTCAGAGGGCTGAGCAAAAGGGCTCCAAACAATGTCTCGTAGGTGGAAGGGCATCCCCTCTGGTCTCTCCCCAGGGGTTTACACCTACCCACGCGTTTGGCGTGCGTGGCAGCCTTGTGCGCTGTGGAGACGGGAGTCCTGGAGGTTGAGCGATGCCGTGAACGAGTACGCCCTGCGGCTAGCAACACGCCTCTTTGGTCCTCTATTCCAGCAAGACAGGCGGCCTGATCCCGGCCCGGTCACGGTCAATCGGCTGGTCTCCCCCGGGAGGCTAGGGTCAAGCAGTCATGCCGCCATTGGCACTCACAATGGTCCGTGAGTGCCGTCACAATGGCTATTGGCTGCGTATATCCTCTCATCACTCCTGTTGCTGTTAGACACTGGTTCTGACACTCAGCTTCCCCTTGTTGGACTCCGTGGTGGGTGGGGGCGTGAGAGGATGAAGCACTTACCAATTCATGGAAAAAACAATCAAACACCCCCCACAGACTGAACTTACAGTTGACGAACCGCGCAAGTCACCATGAAGGCATATGTGCCTTCCGGTGGCAAAAGAAAGCCCCAAGCACAGGATGACACTGTCACCCCTGCTGCTAAGGTGGATAAGACCGAAGCCAATGGGTCTGTCCACCGAAAAGTCAAACATCTTGACTCGCGAGCTGGCCTCTCCAGGCCAGCAGCTAAGCCAGGGAGGCCCCTGAGTTCACAGACGGCCTCCCCGACTGAGAGGGGAGAGCAGGCTGAACCAGCCGCATCAGCTCCTGCCTCCTCAAACAAGCCCGAAAGCCGAAAGGGCGGGCCGAAGCGTCCGAGGCCGGATACCGACTCTGATGAAGAGTCGGGACCCCCTAAACGCTTCACCCAGTTCAAAGTGCCAGCTAAATCCGAAGGCTTCGACAATGCCTACCAATTGGTCAGGGCATTGGAGTTGCAACGGAAAATCCGGTTGTCGATCCGGGTCGCCCGAGATCAGGGCATGATCATAATGCCCAAAGATCAAGCTACCTTAAATTTCCTCCGGGAAACGAAGGAGCTAACTGATGGGAGAAAAGTGAGTCTTTCCCCACTAAGTCCCGAGGAAAAGAGAACCAAGATGGTGCTACTTGGCTTCTCAGTCTCGTACGATGTGGAGCTGATCGCTTCACACCAACAGGTCGTGCAGGCTTCCCGAATGTCGAAGGGGAAGACCCCAACCAGGCAAGTCCTGGTGACCATGAAAGGTGCCCCAACCACTACCCTTGATCTGGGTAACTGGGGCACCTACAACCTTCGAACGTATGTGCCAGAACCACTTCGGTGTTTCAAGTGCCAGAAATACGGTCACCACAAGGCTAACTGTACAGCCAAGCCTAAATGTGGTGTCTGTAGCAAGGCACACAACACAGAGGTATGCCTCAAGGCATACAAAGAGGAAAAGAGGGACACAACAGCCAAATGTCCCAACTGTGCCAAGAAGCATCATGCCTGGAGCCTGACTTGCTCTGTCAGGAAAAAGGCGGCCCTCAGGCGACAAGAGGTTGCTCAAAACCGACCAGACTTTGTTCCTGCCCCACCGGGCACCCATGTCTGGGGAAGGAACAAAAGCGAAAAGGCCCCCCAACCTCCTAAGAGGAAGGAAGCCGCCCCCCAGCCGACACCGGATGTCTCCAACAAAAAGAAGTTTCCGACAATGCCAAAGGTGCAGAAAAAGAAACTTAAGAAAAAAGGTTCTAAGAGCACCACAAAAACAGATGATCATCTTTTCTTTGACGAGGACGATATGACTCTCCTGTTAACTGCTGTTGTCACAGCAGTAGCAACAGCCCTGGGGAGGTCGAGTGAGCAGGCCGAGAAGGCAGTTTCGGTCGCCATGACGGCAATGACCCAGACTGTCGCAGCCCTGAAGGGAAGAAAGCTGGCTAGAGAAAAACCAGCCTCACCCTCACCCCAGGACGAGACTCCCCTCCCCACTCCAAACCAGGCCATGCCTTCACAGGCAGAGCCAAAACAGGCTGAATCTGTGCAGCCAGAGCCAGATCACGCTGACCTTGCCCAGGCAAGGCCAGCAAGGCCAGCCAAGAAAAAGCCTGAGAGAAAAGACGAACCAACCAAAGTCAGAGCTACCAAAGGCTCTCCACCCCCCAGTGGACCCAAGGATAGCCTGACAACAGACGAGGAGCCCTCAACCAGCGAGGACCTCGCAATGGAGTTGTCAGACTCCGACGATGTCTCTGATGTAACTATCACTGAGTAACATCATGACACACCATCTAAGCATCCTACAGTGGAACATCAATAGCTTCTCTGCAAAGAACGCTTTTCTCCAAGCAGTAGTGCGATCAAGGAACATTGACATTGTCATGCTCCAGGAGACATTAACAGTGGACACTGTTCGCTTCTCAGGGTACCATGCCTTCACACTGCCACGAACACCTGGCAAGAGAGGCTTGATCACCCTTGTGAGAGCAACAATCCCCTGCTCCGCAATAGCCGATGCATCGCACTGTGGAGACGATGTTGAATCCCTTGCCGTCGAGGTTCACCTGGCCGGGGGGCCCCTCAAACTGTACAATGTGTACAGCCGGCCACGCTGTAAAAGCTTAGACATCAGCCAGGTCTGTGCTTCTGCTGCACACGACCGAGTGATCATAGGGGGAGACTTCAATGCACACCACCCCATCCTTGCTCCCTGCCGGGCACCGGATGCGGCCGGCTATCACATAGCCGACGTGCTAGAGACATTCCCTGAGATCGCTCTCCTCAACACCCAAGAGCCAACGCATGTCAGAGGAGGGGTCCTAGACCTCACCCTGGCCACTGCGACTCTGGTGGGGAGGATTGGCTGGTGTGTCGATGAGACCGTCACAAGTGACCATTACGGCACTATAACTACCCTCATGGATGCTGGCCCAGCCGAAATCCTAAGACCAAATCCAAGATGGAAAACAGACAAGGCCAACTGGCAGGCGTTTCAAAACGCCTTGGCCCTCTGTCTGAGATGCAACAATCCCCCACAAAGCGAAAATGTGGAAGTGCTCGAAGCCAGCCTGCTAAACGCCATTAATGAAGCAGCCTCACAGACCATACCCAAAACTCGGCCTGGGTCCAGAAGTCACAAAGACGCCTGGTACTTCAATGACGAGATCAGGGAGGTCAACCACAGGGTGAACATGTACCGAAAACTATTCCGAAGGCAAAGAACCCCTGACAACCTATCCCTCCTAAGGGAAGCTGTCACGGATGCCAAGGAAACTGCCAACAGAGTCAGGCAGGAAAAGTGGCTGGAATGGTGTGAGTCCTTCGACCACCAAACCACCCTTTCAGAGCTGTGGCAACGGGTCAAGCGAGCTACCAGCCGCTCAGCCCCGAGGTGCACCCATCACGACCCCCAAGCAGAGGCTAACAGACTGGCGCACGAGTTCTCTGCGAGAACGAGCAGCAACAGTCTGCCAGCCGAACTGAGGGCAAGACAAGAGCGTCTACAGCCAGACAGACACGCTCAGATCAGAGAAAGGGCAGCCGAACCCGATAACTCAGACGTTATCTTTTCTCTGAGGGAACTAAGGAAAGCCTATAAAATCAGTTCCAACACAGCCCCGGGCTCTGATGGGATCTCGTACCCCATTATCTCCCACCTAGGACTAGCAGGTGAGCGTGCACTCTTGCAACTCATCAACAAGTCCTGGGAAACTTCCACTCTACCCCAGAGTTGGAAGAGGGCTACCATAGTTCCCGTCCCAAAACCAAAGGAGCCGGGGAAGTACCGCCCCATCTCTCTGCTCAGCTGCCTGGCCAAGACGGCTGAGAGGATGGTACTAAACCGGCTTCAATGGAAAACGGGACCCCCGCACGAACACCTTCACGGGTTCACAAGGGGCATGGGCACAGCACACAGCTTAGCCACGCTCTTAAGCACAATCAGCAAGGGCCCAGCTGTGGTGGTATTCCTTGACCTGGAGAAGGCTTTTGAACTGGCAAGTCCGCTTGCCATTCAGGAAAGCCTGATCCAGAAGGGAATCAGAGGAAAGCTCTTGGCTTGGATAGGTGACTACTTCAGGAACAGGACTGCCAATGTCAAATTCCAGGGTCACCTATCGCAGCACATGCCGCTCGAAAATGGAACGCCACAGGGTGGGGTTCTCAGTCCAGCCCTATTCAACACTTTAATGTCCTGCATCCTCAACATAAACCTCCCAGTGGGGTGCCAGATCATCTCGTATGCAGACGATCTCGCTATCACCTCCACTGGACCACGCAGCCAGAATAAAGCCCAGCGTTGTCTGGACCTCGTGTCAGAGGAGTGTTGTAGGACGGGACTAAAGATCTCTGCTGCCAAATCCAAAGCCATGGCTTTGAGACAGAGAGTTCGAGGCACAAGACTGAAAATCCAGGGAGTGGAATTAGAATGGGTCAAGGACTACCTATACCTTGGGGTAAGGATAGACCGGACCCTCTCCTTCCATAAGGAGGTCCAGTACCTGGTTGACCGAACCAAAGCAAGACTGTCTGTCATGAGAGCAATGACTGGGAGACGCATAGGGGCCAGACACAAAGTACTAAGATCATTCTATGTACATGCTGTCCGGCCCATTGTGGACTATGCCTCAGTCGCTCTAATTGCTGCAAAGAAAAAGCACACAGACAAATTAGAAACAGTCCAAAATGAAGCTGCCAGGATGATTCTGGGTGCCCCGGGCACGGCAAAGGTCGCGGGCTCGCGCCACGCAGCCGGCCGGGGGCCGCCGGGGTAACCATTCCCCGTGCCGCCCCGCTTCTCGGTTCGGTTTGTGGCCCTGCCCTTCACACAGGCGACCGTTTCCCGTCTAGACGTCCGGAATGGTTTTCGAATACCGGCCCCCCCCCTCACTGAGGTGAAACAACCTTTGGATGGTTGCTTCAGAGGGATGAAAGGAACCAGCTGACAAAAAGGACAAAACCACCCTTCCCTCACTGAGGTGAAACAGCCTTTGGATGGCTGCTTCAGAGGGAAGGGGGAAACACTTTGAAAAAACACAGGTCCTTTCCTTCCTCACTGAGGTGAAACAACCTTTGGGTGGTTGCTTCAGAGGAATGTAAGGAACTGCCTGGCAAGAACGCAAAACCTCCCTTCCCTCACTGAGGTGAAACAGCCTTTGGGTGGCTGTTTTAGAGGGAAGGGTGAACTACTTCGAAAAGACACAGGTCCTTTCCTTCCTCACTGAGGTGAAACAACCTTTGGGTGGTTGCTTCAGGGAACGAAAGGAAGTGCCTGACAAGAACGCAAAACCTCCCTTCCCTCACTGAGGTGAAACAGCCTTTGGGTGGCTGTTTTAGAGGGAAGGGGGAACTACTTTGAAAAGACACAGGTCCTTTCCTTCCTCACTGAGGTGAAACAACCTTTGGGTGGTTGCTTCAGAGGGATGAAAGGAACTGCCTGGTAAAAGTGCAAGACTCCTCTTCCCTCACTGCGGTGAAGCAACCTTTGGGTGGCTGCCTCAGAGGGCTGAGCAAAAGGGCTCCAAACAATGTCTCGTAGGTGGAAGGGCATCCCCTCTGGTCTCTCCCCAGGGGTTTACACCTACCCACGCGTTTGGCGTGCGTGGCAGCCTTGTGCGCTGTGGAGACGGGAGTCCTGGAGGTTGAGCGATGCCGTGAACGTAGTACGCCCTGCGGCTAGCAACACGCCTCTTTGGTCCTCTATTCCAGCAAGACAGGCGGCCTGATCCCGGCCCGGTCACGGTCAATCGGCTGGTCTCCCCCGGGAGGCTAGGGTCAAGCAGTCATGCCGCCATTGGCACTCACAATGGTCCGTGAGTGCCGTCACAATGGCTATTGGCTGCGTATATCCTCTCATCACTCCTGTTGCTGTTAGACACTGGTTCTGACACTCAGCTTCCCCTTGTTGGACTCCGTGGTGGGTGGGGGGGCGTGAGAGGATGAAGCACTTACCAATTCATGGAAAAAACAATCAAACACCCCCCACAGACTGAACTTACAGTTGACGAACCGCGCAAGTCACCATGAAGGCATATGTGCCTTCCGGTGGCAAAAGAAAGCCCCAAGCACAGGATGACACTGTCACCCCTGCTGCTAAGGTGGATAAGACCGAAGCCAATGGGTCTGTCCACCGAAAAGTCAAACATCTTGACTCGCGAGTGGCCTCTCCAGGCCAGCAGCTAAGCCAGGGAGGCCCCTGAGTTCACAGACGGCCTCCCCGACTGAGAGGGGAGAGCAGGCTGAACCAGCCGCATCAGCTCCTGCCTCCTCAAACAAGCCCGAAAGCCGAAAGGGCGGGCCGAAGCGTCCGAGGCCGGATACCGACTCTGATGAAGAGTCGGGACCCCCTAAACGCTTCACCCAGTTCAAAGTGCAGCTAAATCCGATGGCTTCGACAATGCCTACCAATTGGTCAGGGCATTGGAGTTGCAACGGAAAATCCGGTTGTCGATCCGGGTCGCCCGAGATCAGGGCATGATCATAATGCCCAAAGATCAAGCTACCTTAAATTTCCTCCGGGAAACGAAGGAGCTAACTGATGGGAGAAAAGTGAGTCTTTCCCCACTAGTTCCCGAGGAAAAGAGAACCAAGATGGTGCTACTTGGCTTCTCAGTCTCGTACGATGTGGAGCTGATCGCTTCACACCAACAGGTCGTGCAGGCTTCCCGAATGTCGAAGGGGAAGACCCCAACCAGGCAAGTCCTGGTGACCATGAAAGGTGCCCCAACCACTACCCTTGATCTGGGTAACTGGGGCACCTACAACCTTCGAACGTATGTGCCAGAACCACTTCGGTGTTTCAAGTGCCAGAAATACGGTCACCACAAGGCTAACTGTACAGCCAAGCCTAAATGTGGTGTCTGTAGCAAGGCACACAACACAGAGGTATGCCTCAAGGCATACAAAGAGGAAAAGAGGGACACAACAGCCAAATGTCCCAACTGTGCCAAGAAGCATCATGCCTGGAGCCTGACTTGCTCTGTCAGGAAAAAGGCGGGCCCTCAGGCGACAAGAGGTTGCTCAAAACCGACCAGACTTTGTTCCTGCCCCACCGGGCACCCATGTCTGGGGAAGGAACAAAAGCGAAAAGGCCCCCCAACCTCCTAAGAGGAAGGAAGCCGCCCCCAGCCGACACCGGATGTCTCCAACAAAAAGAAGTTTCCGACAATGCCAAAGGTGCAGAAAAAGAAACTTAAGAAAAAAGGTTCTAAGAGCACCACAAAAACAGATGATCATCTTTTCTTTGACGAGGACGATATGACTCTCCTGTTAACTGCTGTTGTCACAGCAGTAGCAACAGCCCTGGGGAGGTCGAGTGAGCAGGCCGAGAAGGCAGTTTCGGTCGCCATGACGGCAATGACCCAGACTGTCGCAGCCCTGAAGGGAAGAAAGCTGGCTAGAGAAAAACCAGCCTCACCCTCACCCCAGGACGAGACTCCCCTCCCCACTCCAAACCAGGCCATGCCTTCACAGGCAGAGCCAAAACAGGCTGAATCTGTGCAGCCAGAGCCAGATCACGCTGACCTTGCCCAGGCAAGGCCAGCAAGGCCAGCCAAGAAAAAGCCTGAGAGAAAAGACGAACCAACCAAAGTCAGAGCTACCAAAGGCTCTCCACCCCCCAGTGGACCCAAGGATAGCCTGACAACAGACGAGGAGCCCTCAACCAGCGAGGACCTCGCAATGGAGTTGTCAGACTCCGACGATGTCTCTGATGTAACTATCACTGAGTAACATCATGACACACCCATCTAAGCATCCTACAGTGGAACATCAATAGCTTCTCTGCAAAGAACGCTTTTCTCCAAGCAGTAGTGCGATCAAGGAACATTGACATTGTCATGCTCCAGGAGACATTAACAGTGGACACTGTTCGCTTCTCAGGGTACCATGCCTTCACACTGCCACGAACACCTGGCAAGAGAGGCTTGATCACCCTTGTGAGAGCAACAATCCCTGCTCCGCAATAGCCGATGCATCGCACTGTGGAGACGATGTTGAATCCCTTGCCGTCGAGGTTCACCTGGCCGGGGGGCCCCCTCAAACTGTACAATGTGTACAGCCGGCCACGCTGTAAAAGCTTAGACATCAGCCAGGTCTGTGCTTCTGCTGCACACGACCGAGTGATCATAGGGGGAGACTTCAATGCACACCACCCCATCCTTGCTCCCTGCCGGGCACCGGATGCGGCCGGCTATCACATAGCCGACGTGCTAGAGACATTCCCTGAGATCGCTCTCCTCAACACCCAAGAGCCAACGCATGTCAGAGGAGGGGTCCTAGACCTCACCCTGGCCACTGCGACTCTGGTGGGGAGGATTGGCTGGTGTGTCGATGAGACCGTCACAAGTGACCATTACGGCACTATAACTACCCTCATGGATGCTGGCCCAGCCGAAATCCTAAGACCAAATCCAAGATGGAAAACAGACAAGGCCAACTGGCAGGCGTTTCAAAACGCCTTGGCCCTCTGTCTGAGATGCAACAATCCCCCACAAAGCGAAAATGTGGAAGTGCTCGAAGCCAGCCTGCTAAACGCCATTAATGAAGCAGCCTCACAGACCATACCCAAAACTCGGCCTGGGTCCAGAAGTCACAAAGACGCCTGGTACTTCAATGACGAGATCAGGGAGGTCAACCACAGGGTGAACATGTACCGAAAACTATTCCGAAGGCAAAGAACCCCTGACAACCTATCCCTCCTAAGGGAAGCTGTCACGGATGCCAAGGAAACTGCCAACAGAGTCAGGCAGGAAAAGTGGCTGGAATGGTGTGAGTCCTTCGACCACCAAACCACCCTTTCAGAGCTGTGGCAACGGGTCAAGCGAGCTACCAGCCGCTCAGCCCCGAGGTGCACCCATCACGACCCCCAAGCAGAGGCTAACAGACTGGCGCACGAGTTCTCTGCGAGAACGAGCAGCAACAGTCTGCCAGCCGAACTGAGGGCAAGACAAGAGCGTCTACAGCCAGACAGACACGCTCAGATCAGAGAAAGGGCAGCCGAACCCGATAACTCAGACGTTATCTTTTCTCTGAGGGAACTAAGGAAAGCCTATAAAATCAGTTCCAACACAGCCCCGGGCTCTGATGGGATCTCGTACCCCATTATCTCCCACCTAGGACTAGCAGGTGAGCGTGCACTCTTGCAACTCATCAACAAGTCCTGGGAAACTTCCACTCTACCCCAGAGTTGGAAGAGGGCTACCATAGTTCCCGTCCCAAAACCAAAGGAGCCGGGGAAGTACCGCCCCATCTCTCTGCTCAGCTGCCTGGCCAAGACGGCTGAGAGGATGGTACTAAACCGGCTTCAATGGAAAACGGGACCCCCGCACGAACACCTTCACGGGTTCACAAGGGGCATGGGCACAGCACACAGCTTAGCCACGCTCTTAAGCACAATCAGCAAGGGCCCAGCTGTGGTGGTATTCCTTGACCTGGAGAAGGCTTTTGAACTGGCAAGTCCGCTTGCCATTCAGGAAAGCCTGATCCAGAAGGGAATCAGAGGAAAGCTCTTGGCTTGGATAGGTGACTACTTCAGGAACAGGACTGCCAATGTCAAATTCCAGGGTCACCTATCGCAGCACATGCCGCTCGAAAATGGAACGCCACAGGGTGGGGTTCTCAGTCCAGCCCTATTCAACACTTTAATGTCCTGCATCCTCAACATAAACCTCCCAGTGGGGTGCCAGATCATCTCGTATGCAGACGATCTCGCTATCACCTCCACTGGACCACGCAGCCAGAATAAAGCCCAGCGTTGTCTGGACCTCGTGTCAGAGGAGTGTTGTAGGACGGGACTAAAGATCTCTGCTGCCAAATCCAAAGCCATGGCTTTGAGACAGAGAGTTCGAGGCACAAGACTGAAAATCCAGGGAGTGGAATTAGAATGGGTCAAGGACTACCTATACCTTGGGGTAAGGATAGACCGGACCCTCTCCTTCCATAAGGAGGTCCAGTACCTGGTTGACCGAACCAAAGCAAGACTGTCTGTCATGAGAGCAATGACTGGGAGACGCATCTAATTGCTGCAAAGAAAAAGCACACAGACAAATTAGAAACAGTCCAAAATGAAGCTGCCAGGATCATTCTGGGTGCCCCGAGGTGGACGAAGGTTCTCAACCTCCTGATGGAGGCAAACCTTCTCCCCCTGGACTCACGAATCGATCTAACGGCAACACAATTTCTGTCAAAGGTCATCCAGGCTCCCAGGAACACAAGCCTAAGACAAAAATTTGTCAGATGCCTCGAACAAGACAACGAGCTCGTTGCAAACAACTCCTGGCTGTCTCATACAGCCAGGGTGTTGATACGCCATCAGCTCAAAGAACAGCTTCTTGCTAAGGGCATGGACTCCCCCCACCCCGACTTTGCCGAAGCCCCGCCGTGGGCACTGAGCCTGATAGAGTTCAACATAATGAACCTGTCAATGAAAAAGAGCCTATACCCCATGCCTAGCCTAAAGGCAGAAGCCCACAGGGTCATTGCAGCCATCACTCCTCCGGGTAGTAGAACATACTACACGGATGGATCGGTCGATCCCTTGAGCCACACTGCAGGCGCCGGCTTTGCAGCTAGGGATGCTACGCGATCCATGAGGGTAACAGACAACGCCTCCTCGCTACAGGCAGAGGCAGTTGCAATCATGGGAGCCCTAGGCCACGCGTCCCTAAGGGAAGGACACGTGGTCATACACACAGACTCCAGGGCAGCCATTGACTGTCTTCAGCACAGCTCACCCACAGACAACATCTACCTACTGACCACGATTCTCACAATGGCACAGAGAATTCTTGCTCAGGGTAGAAGAATTATCATCAATTGGGTCCCAAGCCACATCGGCATCAGAGGGAACGAGCTTGCTGACAGACTAGCCGCCGCTGGCAGGGGTATGCCCCCAAATCCCATGACGATAAAACCGAGCCGAAAATTACTTATGGAGAAGTGTGCCTTGGTCGGTCGTACCTTCCTACGGCAGCTCCACAGAGAGGAAACGAGAACCTCCTCCTCGGCCAGCTGGTACTCAGACGCCACAGGCTGTGAACCACTGGCACTCTCTGAAGTAAGCAACAGAGGTACCGAAGTCATTCTTCACAGAATGCGCCTAGGTTACCACTGTGCATGGCAGATTATCCCAACAATTGAACGCGATGAATGGTGCTGCAAGCACTGCGGCGAGCCGAACGCCACACTAGTCCACTACCTAGAAAATTGTAACCATACACAATTCCTGAGACATGGACCGCCCACAACAGCCGCCGTGCTGGTAAAGAGGCTATGCGAAATGCTTACACCATGGCGGCAGGAGCGCTTGCTGGCAATCCCGCCGCCACGGTAAGCACCGA
>NC_061835.1:5480298-5495298 GCF_019202785.1 Penaeus chinensis
GAAAACCTTGATATACAATATTCGAAATTCGAAGTCTACAGAAACAGAAAAGAATAATTTGTATCAATATTCAAAACTGAAGCAAGAAATGGCCAAAAGTTGTCCAATGCTAAATGCAAGAAAATCAGAAAAGACAAGCAGCTCCTTTGGAAAAGGTTCAGAAGGCATACAACTCAGGTAGCGTATGAAAGGTATAAATAAGAAGAAATAATTATACCCAAGCCATGAGGGAAGCGAAATTAGACTTTGAAAAGGATATAATCAATAAATGTACAAATCAACCAAAGTTTTTTTTTAACTACATAAATAGTTGGACTAAAATTAGCGCCATCAAAGACAATGACATCGTTTATCCAAAGGATAGGTGTGAAATCCTTAATGAGAAATTTCAGTCAGTGTTTGTTCAGGACTCGTACTTTGACTCATACTTTCTGATTTACAAAAGTAAATCAGAACATCGCAAAAAAAACAAAAAAAAAAAAAAAAAAGACCTACTGAAAGGGACCGGGTGAGATTTCAAACTGAAGAGTTATGTACTCCGTTATTTCAGTGAGACGAGGAAGACTACCAAAATACTGGAAACTCGCCAATGTTACACCTTTAAGAGCACACCCATAAGAGCAGCGACAAACAAAATCCATTCAACTATAGACCAGTTTCGTTAACTAGTGTAGTATGCAGACTGTTAGCAAAGATAATTAGGAAACAGTGAGTTGAAGTATTTGAAAAGCACTATATAATATCTGTCAGTTTAATTAATCATGACCCTTGGGTGATTAACCAAGTCAAGGAGAAGATAAACAACTAAGTTGT
Source organism: Penaeus chinensis (assembly GCF_019202785.1). Classification (NCBI taxonomy): domain Eukaryota; kingdom Metazoa; phylum Arthropoda; class Malacostraca; order Decapoda; family Penaeidae; genus Penaeus; species Penaeus chinensis. Next base: position 5,481,112 of record NC_061835.1, read on the forward strand.
TTTTATGAACATATTCACAAATATATACAGAGAGTGTAGTATAGAAACACTGGAACAGCCGTAATTCATCGGAACAGCCGGGATTCACCGGGAGAGCCGTAATACACCGGGGCAGCTATTAATTCACCAGGGCAAAAATTGGAGGACAAGTGCACAGGTGTAGAGATCGGAGTCAAGTGCACGGTCGACCTCGGGTTCTCACCGACCACGAGTACGAATGTCTCGAAGGAGGTGTCGGATTCTGGTTCGGCGGAGGCAAGAAAATGGCTCACCCAGTCCCACCACACATACAGACACTAACACTGAAAATAATCTCAGGAGGGAAACTACCACCGAAACCCTGTACAAAATCCCATTAACAATTTGGCCTTAGAGAAGGAAAGTCATGCGTAGCAAATTTCGTCTGTTTCTATAATACAGTTTCTGAAATATTACAAGAGACGGCAGAGTGGACTGTGTATACTTAGACTAAGAAGGCATTTGGTGGGGTGTCTCGCAGATGTTATAGAAATTAGAACACTTAGGTAGTGTGAAAGGTAAACTCCTCGAATGGATGACTTTTTCATGAAGGACAGATGAACAGCATAATTAGAAGGAAATAAGGCATCTTCTATATGCCCCATAAAGGTTAATCCAGTATTAAAGTTTAAGCTAGACCTCAAATGCGCATGCGCATTGGCAGCGTCTAGGATTAAATTCAATTCACCTTCGGACCAGACTACTTTTCAACTCGTCTTAATCCTGCACATGCGCAGAACGAGCTTGTTAATCCTATCAGTCATGTATTGATACGTCATGACAACGTCTTCAACTCCATAGAAAAGACGTTAAGTTGGCATTAATATTTATAATAAGCAATAACGAAACAAATTCTGACATTTTCGTGTCTAAAATGTTTGCGAAAACTTATCAACAAACATTTTTGTTGGATATTCAGACTCTCAACATTGAAAAGAAAAAACACAAAGAAAATCCCACAGAGAATTGCAGAGTTTACAGACACAACAAAGGCAATGTTATTTCCAGATTGGAAAAACATTCACAACTTATGCAATATATTTATCAAATAAAAAAGAAAGCCTTTTATAACATCGCGATTCGGTTTAGACTCAAAGTAAAACTAAAGTGACGAAACTGCGTAGGCATTTGTCATCATGATCCTCGCTAGCAACATCCTGAAAAAACTGCCTTCACCGTGCCCCGCGATACACACAAGAAAGAGCTCTCAGAGAAAACTCCCGCGAATATAAATTGATATTACGAGTACCTCATTCTTGTTTGACACCTTCATTTCGGCTGTCTATAATATTTATAGGCTATTTGAAGCCATTTATATATTTCTAAGGATCGGTCTTGGCGCCGCTTGTTTACTATTTTCATCCGTGGTTTAGGGTCAAACATTATCCCAGGTAGTATCTGACTATGCAGACGACGCGAAATTACAAAAAAAAAAAAAAAAAGATGATAGACGATGTCTCATGCCAACGCCTCCAAAGTGACACTGAGAACTTATTCGTGTGGACTTGTGCTTGTACACTTCTACCGGTTCCTTCATTATCTAACTAACTTGATCTGCTACGGAGGATATATTGATAAGTTAAAAAGAATAAGTTAATATACATATAAGTTGATATTCAAATATGTTTTTATATACAATATACATGATAAAATATTTTTCAAAAGAACTTTATATATATGTTAGTTCTGGTGTTATTCCTGGGCCCGCACTCGGATGGCGCCAGGTTTGTTTACATGGGCACTGAGTTTGTTGCCTTGCTAGTCGATAGGTTCAGTCCATTTGCATACAGACAGTTCATACGGTACCTCAAAAATTGACGGAAATAGTGCCAGTGGATAAACATTAATAGCACCGCGAACTTCTGGCGGTGGACAAATTATAACTTCTGACCATAATTGTAATTGTTTTTCGTCTCCAAGCAAATTCGCGCCCCGCGAAATCACACAAAACATCCATTGAACAATAGTATGTGTGTGTGTGTGTGCGCGCACACACACACACACACACACACATACACACACACACACACACACACTCACACACACACACACACACACACACACACACACACACACACACACACACACACACATATATATATATATATGGTAGAAAAACCCACAATGTAAAACTAGATTTATTGAAAGTGAAACTCACTAAATGCCTGTCTCAACATAAGTACGCTGTATCCAGGGGACACAGGCCATCAGATAGATTGGTCAGCGGCGCGAATTGTCTTTCCTTCCGCTGACGTCCACGCCCGCAGACTGGTGGAATCCTCCTTAGCTGCTGCCTAATTTCAACCTAAACAACGGCCTTTCTCCTGCTGAAAGTCTCCTCGCCCACATCCTCCGCCTTCTCCCGTACGCCGGCCACCCTGCACACAGTCCGTCCGACCCTCTGACCTCCCTTCGTTTCCGTCCATCTGTCCTCACCTGCCCCGTGTTACCGCGTTGCCTTTCCTCTCTCTCTTTTATACCCCCTCCTCTCCCTTTCCTCTTCAGACCAGAGGATGGAATCCAATAAATCTAGTTTTACATTGTGGGTTTTTCTACCATAGTATCAACACGGTAGAGTGTTTTCACCACTCACACACACACACACACACACACACACACACACACACACACACACACATACATATATATACATATACATATATATCACATATATATATTTATATATATACATATAATATATATATATATAAATATAATAAATAATATATATACATATATGATATATAACATATTTAATATATGTATATATACATATATTATATGTATATGTAATATGTGTGTGTGTGTGTGTGTAAATATTGAGAGAAATCAAATGTATGCAGAGAAGTGACATATACAACATAAGTGTACAGCCACGGACAGAAGCGAACGAGGTGAATAGAGACGTACATATGCGCGCGCGCGCGCGCGTGTGTGTGTTGTGTGTGTGTTGCGTATACACACACACACACACACACACACAAACACATATATAAATACGTTTATGTAGAGGCATTTGTTATAGATATACATGAATGAATGTGCTTTGCTAGATGGATAAGTGGATGGACACCGACAGATGACTGAGTAATTACTTTCTTAAAACTGTATACCTTGTATACAAATATACAACCTAATGGCCAGGTGAGTGAGAAGGAAATGCTTGAATGGGTCAAATATGAAACAATGAAGCAGTGAAACAAATATATGAATAGATGGAGAAAAACAACTGAAAAATAAGATACATGGATAAATAGGCACAATCCTTCACCTGTATTCGCAGACGTTTTTGTTAATAAACTAAGTAAAAAAAACAAAAAAACAAGCTTTTATGTCCCCGTTCATGGAGCAAAGAAACGTGATTTCCTTGACTTTAGGAAGTAATTTATCTTCTATACAGAGATAAATGAGGGTTTTTATCTGTATCTGTCGAAAGAACAAAAATACAAGGGTCTTACTTCTGAGATTTACGTCTCTATTCACCTCGTTCGCTTCTGTCCGTGGCTGTACACTTATGTTGTATATGTCACTTCTCTGCATACATTTGATTTCTTACTTGGGTAAAGTACATCTTCACCGTTGACATTATCCGTTTCTATGAATCGCTCGCGCGCACACACACACACACACACACACACACACACACACACACACACACACACACACACACACATGGAAGGAATGTGATATATGCCTCAAAACCTCTAAGGCAACGTTAGTTCGGCCAAGACCTCCGAAGGTTAGACACTGCCTGACCTCCCGCGAGTTGTCCCTAAAAGGTAAACCTAACTTGTGAGTTTATTGTGATGAAGATATAGAAAGCGTATGAAGAAGTCTTCCAAACGCAGTCATACAGTCTGGATTTAATAATTCACTATTTCTTGAGAGTTTAGAGAAGTAGAGCTATTAACAAGATACAAATTGATGACAAAAGCAATAACACGGTATTACGTTGCAGGCACTACTAGCACTTGGGAAAGTATAATAACCATGATAAGTGATGATAGTGGTATAAACATTTATTAAAAAAGCAAGATTTAAAGATGGAAATTATCACTGACACTTCTAATAAAGTCATTGTGTGTTTTAATAACAGCTATCACAAAGATGATGGAAATTATTAAGATAACACTACTTCTAATGATGATGATGCTGTTGATGGTAAAACTGATTCTGATGTTAATACTGATGATGGCTATTGGTGATGAGTAACGATAGCTTTAATAAAATCACTTAACTAAAAATGAAAAATATATAACATAGTTATTAATATTATTATTAATAACATTAATGAAAATGGTAATTACATAATAAAAAGGACAATGATAAAGGCAGAAATAACAATGTTATGACAGTGATAATAATAACAACAGCAACCATAATAATATTAATGATAACAGTTATTACAAATATAATCTTGACAGTGATAATAATGATAGTAATAATGATAATAATAATAATAACAATTACAGTGATAATAATAATGATGATAATAATGATGATAATGAAAATAATAATGATAGTAATAATAGTAATTATGATAATAATAATATCATAATAATGATAATAATAATATCATCATAATGATAATAATAATAATAATAATAATAATAATAATAATAGTAATAATAATAACAATGAATATAGTAATAATAACGATTATATTAATGATATTAATAATGACAATAATAATAATAATAATAACACTAATAATAATGATAATAATAATAATAATAACAACAACAACAATAATAATAATAATAATAATGATAATAACTATAATAATGATAATAATAACAATAATAATAATAATAATAACAATAATAATAATAATAATAATAAGGATAATATAATGATAATATAATGATAATGAAATTATAATGATAATAACAATAATAATGATAATGATAAAACAAAAATAATGATAATAATAACAGCAACAATAACAATGAATATAACATAACAATTCAATAATAATAATACTAATAATGATAATAATTATAAAAATACTGAAAATAGTAATACTGATAATAATAATAATAGTAATGGTAAGAATTTATGACAATGAAAATCATGTAAGAAATGACAACAATCGCAATGATGATGATGATAATAATAATAATAATAACAACAACAATAATAATGATAGACTCCCCTCAGTGACCGAGAGGAAGTATAGAAAATGAAAAGTTACAATTTGAAGGGATAAACAGATTTGTAACGTATGTCTGGTCACTACAATAATAATGATGATGATGATGATAGTAATAATAATGATAATAATAATAATAATAATAATAATAATAATAATAATAATAACAACAGTAACATTAATAATGATGATAATAGTAATAATAATGATAAGTGTAATAATGATAATGATAATGATAATACTAATATGAAAAATTACATTGATAGCAATGATAACAATAATAGCAAAAATAATGATAATAAAAATAACAATGACAATAATAACAAAGATGATACTAATACTATTAATAACAATATGACAATGATAGTAATGATAATAATAATAATAACAATAATAATGATGATAATAATATTAATAACAATAATAATGATGATAATAATATTAATAACAATAATATGACAATGATAGTAATGATAATAATAATAATGATAATAATGATAATAATAATAATGATAATAACAATAATAAAAATAATAATAATAATAATAATAATTGTAATGATAATAACAATAATAATGATAATAATAGTAATAATGAACAATAATAATGATGTTGATGCTAATATTAATAATAATAATAATAATAATAATAACAATAACAACAGTTATAATGATGATAAAAGCAACAACATTAACAATGGTAATTATAGTAATAAGAGCAATGATAACAGCAATGTGTGATACTGATAATAGGGATTATAATGATAATGATAATGATGAAAATAAACGACAATCATTATTATGATAATAGTGATGATGACAATAATGATAATAATAATACTATTGATAATAACACTGATAATAATAATAATAATAATAATAATAATAATAATAATAATAATGATAATAATAATAACAATAGTAATAATAATGATAATGATAATAATAATAATAATGATAATAATAACGATAATAGTAATGATAAAAATAATGAGGATGATAATAATGTTAATGATGATATTAATGATGATAACACTGACGATAATGATATTATCAATATAAGTAATAATAGTAATAATAATAATAATAATAATAATAATAATAATGATAATAATAATAATGATAATAATAATAATAACAATAAAAATAGTAATAATGATAATAAAGATGATGATAGTAATAAGACTGATAATAATAATAATAATAAATAACAACGATAGTAATAATAGTAGTAATAACAACAACAACAAAAACAGTAACATTAATAATGATAATGATAATAATGATAGTAATGCTAACAGACAAAATAAATAATAAAACTGTAAAATAAATAATGATAGAAAATTTGATAATAATAATAATAATAAATAATAATAATAATGGTAATAGTAATAGTAATAATAATAGTAATAATAATAATAATAATAATAATAATAATAATAATAATAATCATAATGATAATAACAATGATAGTGACAATAATAATAATAATGATAATAATAATAATGATAATAATAATGATGATGATAATAATAATGATAATAATAGTAATAATAATAATAATAATAATAAAAGTAATAATAATAATAATAATAATAGAAATGATAATAATAATGATAGTAAATATGATAATAATAAAAAAAAAATGTTTTACTATGATAATAATAGAATGATAATAATGATAATGATAATAATAATAATAGTGATAATAATAATAATGATAATAATAATAATAATAATAATCATCATCATCATAATAATAACAATGATAATGATAATAATTATAATGATAATAATAATGATGATTATAATAATAATGATAATAATAATAATAATAATAATAATAATCATCATCATCATCATAATAATAATAATGATAATAATAATAATAATAATAATAATAATAATAATAATAGTAATAATAATAATGGTAATGATATTAATAATAATAATAACAATAATAATAATAATAATAATAATAATAACAATAATAATAGTAATGATAATAATGATAACAATAGTAATAATCATTAGCATCATCAGGATAATATTGATACTTGTAATGATAATGATTATAAAGATAATGATGATAACAATGATAACGATAATGATGATACTGATGATGATGATCAAAAAATAATAACAATAATAATAATAACAATGATAATAATAATAATAATAATGATAATAATAATAATAATAATAATAATCATAATAATAATCATAATGATAATAATAATAACATAGATATAAAAAATTATTATTATCATAACTGAATAACTCTGAAAGCACCAAATAAAGGTATCATGTGCAAATTATGATAGTGTAGAATGACACTTCACACATATAATCTATAATTGTATTTACTTTTGCGTCTTCCTCCTAATAGGAATAGACAAAAGACAGTCAGGCATTTAATACGCGTCACCAAAAGGTTTTTGAAAGTGTCTTAAAAGGTATTCACCCTTTCAGTCATTCTAAAGTAACTTCACTATGTGCTTTCATTTTGCTCTTGTGGCGTGCATTTAGTTTCCTAAGCATTCATCAAATCAAGTTTATGTTTACATCTGGTGGAAATGTATCAAGATATCATGTACAAATTATGATAATGTAGGAAGATACTTCACTCATCTAATTTATAACTCTATTTGCTTCTTCATTTTCCTTCAAATACGAATAGACAAAAGCCAGTCAGGCACTTGATCTACGATCCACGAAGAGGTTTTAATATATGTTCAGTACGATAGTGTCTTTGCTTAATTTCTTTTTTTTTTTCATTTTTGCTGAGTGCATATCACATCATTAATCACTTCCTCTGAACATTCACTAGAGTAAAATTTGTAAATTAACTGTATCAAGGTGTCATGTACAATTCATGGTGATGGAGAAAGACGTTTCACACCTTTGATATATAATTGCATTTGCTTCTTTATCCTCCTCCGAAGACTAATGGACAAAGGGTAGTCATGAATTTAGTTTAGTTTAGTCTTAAAAGGTGTTCGGTCCTTCTGTCTTCGTAAACTAATTTCACTATTTGTCTTCTTTTCACTTTTTGTTGCGTGCATTTCTTTTTCTGAATTTTGTCTTTTTGTTTTTATTCATGAAATATATTAGAAGTCAGATACTATTAATTAGACGCCACTATTGTCGCTGCCTTAATGGCTATTTCTTACCTCGATTCAAACGGTATTATCTTGCGGTTTATAGCGCGTATCTCTTCGCACAGTATTTATACAGTTTATCTGGCTCTCCCCCTTTTCATTCTTTTGCTTATACACTATTTCGAAATCAGAAGATGAAGGCATACCAAAAACCAAACATCCAACGCTTTTACGCAATATCCAATTTCCATTTTCAACAGATGTCTCAGAAGCTCACTCTACAGCTGACGGCGATCATGGCAATAGCGGCCAACGCGACGGCAATCACACGGACAACGAGATTTTACCAAATGGGGAATACCTCTGCTGATGGAGACGTCTTGTCTACCGTGAACGTGAATATCTCGCGTGATAGGAAAATACAGAGAGAGAGATTGGTGGAGAGAAGGAGAAGAAGGAGAGGGAGAGGGATAGGGAGAGGGAGAGGGAGGAAGAGAAGAGGGGGTGATAGAGATGGAAAGGGAGAGGGAAAGGGAGAGGGAGAGGGAGAAGGAGAAAAAGAGTTAGAGGGAGAGTGAAAGGGAGAAAGAGAGGGAGAGAGAGAGGGAGATAGAGAGGGAGAAGGAAAAACAGAGGAAGAGGGAGAGGGGGAGCAAAGGGAGAGGAAGAAGGAGAGAGAGACGAAGACGGAGAGGGAAAGGGAAAGGGAAAGGGAGAGGGAGATAGATAGATAGATTGATAGCTATATAGATAGATGTATAAATAGATATAGAGAAGAGATAAAAAGGTAAATATATAGACAAATACTTAGACAGATATATAGAGATAGATAGATAGATAGTGATAGATAGACAGATAGACAGGTTTCTATTTATCTATCTATCTAGATAGATAGATAGAGAGAGAGAGAGAGAGAGAGAAAGGGAGAGAGAGGAAAATAGAGATGGACCAACCAACTAATGAAACGAGAGAAAAAGTACAAGAAAATACCATATTCTAGACAACTGGTATATTCCTCAGGTCGGGAGTAGCATTCAGTGCGGGTCGACCTGTTCCCGTCCTTCTTGTGTGGGCTACAACCTTGAGGTCAGGGAAGGCAGCTTACAATGCACAAAATTCTCCTCAGTTGCCAACTTTACCGACCAAAACGGCACGAACTTCTACTGTGCAGGTGATTTGTAAAATGTATCGGTATATTTGTTTAAAGGCACACAAAGCTAGCCACCTACCCACGTACAGCGGATACGAAAACAAAAGAATAATCGAATGGAAAGTAGGTAGATACAGCTCATCTGCTTTGTGTGTGTGTGTGTGTGTGTGTGTGTGTGTGTGTGTGTGTGTGTGTGTGTGTGTGTGTGTGTGTGTGTGTGTGTGTGTTTATTACTCTCAGTACAACGCATAATGAAATAATCTTTAACACAACTACACTAAAATTCTGAGCAAAAAGGAAGTTAAGTGAATAAGTTGTAGTAATGAATTGGCAGTTATTGCCACTTAAAATATACCAGGTGATGACAGAAATCTAAAAAGCTACAAGATTGCTAAAAACCGGATATTTGAACTAGACATCTATATTATCATGAATATGGAGAAGTTTCAAGAGGGAGTTATAATTTAGTGAGAAAAGGGAAGGAATGAGTAGACAATAAGAGAGATTTGTGGTATAATGTAGAAGAAATAACAGCTGAACTGTCTGCCTGCCCTAGACTGCCAACAGAAGGGCGAGAAGTGCAGCAGTGACGACCAGTGCACGACCCTGACGGAGCGCTCCCACTGCGACCCTGCCTCCCTCTCCTGCCAGTGCCAGTCGTGGTGCCTGGACGAGGGGCCAGAGTGCGTGCCCCGTAAGTGCCTCTCACGCTCATGTTGCAGTCCTTTACTTGTGGTCAGTGAGGAACTGAACATTTCTCTCTGTTAACACAGTATTACGGTGCTAACTACCTTGCCTTGCTATTCCACACCACTGTCGATTTTTCAAATTAGTTTGTGTTATGGGGAACGGTACTTATTTTTCTGACTATACCTCCATTTTGTGAATTAGATACATAGCTTGTTTATGATATTCAATTCTTTGATTTGTTTATCATCTTTAAAGAGTTTTCAATGGTTTTGGTTCAAAGGTCTTCAAGGTCTTTAACATGGGCGATTTCTGGGAATAAGTAGTCAGTTGTTTATTTTTGTTTATTATCTCTTTAAAGTATTTCAAAGTGGGCGATGACAAACGGTGACATGTTTGTACCTCATATAATTGATGCTCAGATGGTCCCGCACAGAGGATATAAGCACCCTCCCTGTGGCTCTTCCCGCCAGGGCCCGTGGCCGTCGGCGGGGCGTGCGAGGCGGACGAACAGTGCCTCGCGCTCGACGGGAACGCGCTCTGCAGCGGAGGCGTTTGCGCCTGCGCGACCGGCTTTATCCTGGAAGGCATCTTGTGCACATACGGTGAGCTTGGATTAAGGGGCTTGTCTTGGGTATGGTGGCTATGGGGTTGCGGCGGAACGAAGGTGATACCGATAGCGTTTGATATATATATATATATATATACACATATATATGCATATGTATATATACATATATGTATACATATATATGTACACACACATACACACATTATATATATATATATATATATATATATATATATATATATATATTTGATATATATCTACACACACACACGTAAACATATACATATATATGTATACACATGTATACATGCATATATACATATACATGCATATATATATATGTATACATATGTATATATATAGATAGATAGACAGATAGATGTAGATATAGATATAGAAATAGATATAGATAGTTAGATAAATAGTTAGATAGGTATATAATGTAGACATATGTATATGTATAAATTTATATATGCGTACATATATATACATATATACAAACATATGTGTATATACACACATGTATAAATATATATATACACACATATATATATGTATACATATATATATATATACACACACACACACACACATCTACACATGTATACATGCATATATATATCATATATATATATATATATATATATATATATATATATATGTGTGTGCATGTATATATACATACATATACATATATATATATATATATATATATATATATATATATAGTGTATATGTAGATAGATTGACATATAATGTAGATATAGGTGTATATATAAATGTGTTTATATATATAAACACATTCATATATATAAGTAGTACTAGAGAAAACAGACCTAATCACCGTATGTACGTACATGACGTATCATAATAGGAAGTAGGCATCATTAATGAATACCGAAAGTAATTATCATAATCAGTGATCGGAACTGGAAATCATTAAACTCTCCCCTCTTCTGCAGAGCAATGATGCCTAACACACACACACACACACACACACACACACACACACACACACATACCTGAAGGGTGCCCCTCGCCTCCCCTCCAAAGCAATAATAATAAGAATAAGGGGAAGAAGCATAAGAAGCAGACAAACAAACAACATTCATCCAGCTGCTGACATACGCAAAGGTCCTGATACCAGGTGCTACAAAAGCCCCCCCCCCCCCCCCCATCGCATAGCAAAATTCACCATGTTTGAACTAGTAACTGAATCGATAACTGACCGAGTGATCATCCCCCTCCTTTTTAATGAGACTCATAATCAATAGCAAAAAAGGGAAAGAACCGCCACCGCCCCACATTCCTCCATACCCCATTACAAAGCAATCATAGCAAGAGGAAGAAGATGCAAACAACAAATAGCACAATAGACCGATGGACATATTAGCCTATCCCTCCCCCTCCCCCTCACCGCCCGACAGTGTCCTACCTAAGGAGAAAATACAGCCCTGCACTGGAGTGTTACGGGTGAGCGATCACACCTATAGCAAATGAGCGTGACATGACCAATAATCGTGACAGGGAGAGGGAGTTCCCATTCCCTCCCGTCCTCACCCCTACCTCTCACCCAGACGCAGCGTACCCATCCACGGGTCACCGCAAGAGGGTAAAATAGATCTCAGCCGCTCTCCGGATGCAATACGGGTCAAGGATATTAATATGAAAGGGATAATGGATATTGATCCGATAATTACATTTAGCCCTCCGACATGTCTTGATACGTTGCTTACCTTAAATCGCTAAAGTACCCCAATAATACGAACTAAATACAGTCAAAAGTATTACAATGTCGGGTGGTGAGGGGGAGGGGAAGGGGTGAGCTAAAGTGTTCATCAGTCTATTGTGCTATTTGTTTCTCTGCTGCTTCTTCCTCTTACTATTGTTGCTTTGCAATGGGGGAAGGAGGAGTCACCTGTTCTCGGACCATTAGCTTGAATTTGGTCCTTACCTTAACTGACTTTAATCCGTTATGAGCCGGCCTGAAGAGGGTGGGGGGGGGGGGGGGCTTTCCCTTCTTTGCTATTGATTATGACAGTCTCATTAATTACGAGTGTGTGTGTGTGTGTGTGTGTGTGTGTGTGTGTGTGTGTGTGTGTGTGTGTGTGTATGTGTGTGTGTGTGATGTAAGTTTCAGACATCTGTCCCCAGTAGTTTTCGGTCTTTGTATGTGATATGTATATTTATACACACACACATATATACATACATACATAGATATATGTGTATATATATGTGTGTGTGTGTGTGTGTATGTATGTATGTATGTATGTATGTATGTATGCATGTATGTATCTATATATGTGTGGCTGTGTGTGTGTTTGTGATGCTCTACGTTAGCCCCCACCTCCCATATATTATTAATATTATTAATTTTTTTTTTTCAAACGTCAGACCAAGTTGTCAACTGTCAATGCCCCAAGATGACCAAAACACGCCGCCTGATTCGTCCTTCGCAATGTCATGTTTTTATAATTTGATAATATTTACTCTTCCGACTATCACCTGCCCACCAGCCACGTCACTCACCTGCTCACCTTATCTCCACCCAGTGCTCTTCCTTGCCTCTGTCTAGTTCCCTTCCCCTTCGTCACCCATTAACTCATGTCTTGTTTTTGTCTGTTTTAGTTCACCTTTGCCTGAGCTACATATAAAATAATAAAACAAAAATCAAATCAAATCAAACAAAAATTAAAATTAATTAAAAAGATAATAATAAAACAAAACAAAAAAAATCTCCCTTTGTTTCTTGTCTCTGGCAATTAAAATAAATAAATAAATAAATAAATAAATAAATACACACACACACACACACACACACACACACACATATATATATATATATATATATATATATACATATATATAAACTAAAAACCCTAAATAGTGTTCTGGTTTACGTCGTTCATATACAGTAGTTATTAAAAATATATGTAGAAATATATATAGAATAAACAAAAAAGTAAATATATATACATATATATATATATATATATATATATATATATATATATATAAAGCTCCTTAAATTAATCCTTTGCAGCTGCATTGGATGCTAAGGCACAGACATGACAAAAATAAAACAAATATAGACATGCAAGGGGTTTCGCCCCCCTCTTTTTCAATCTCCTGCTTCTTTCAATTTTCACAAGTTACCTTCCCCTCTCTCAATCTTCGGTTGCTTCTCCCCCATTTACTTATTATTATCATCATCATTATTATTATTATTGTGTGTGTGTGTGTGTGTGTGTGTATGTTTGTGTGTGCATGTGTGTGTGTGTCTGTGTATGTATGTATGTGTATATATAAATGTGTATATATATACATATATATATATATATATATATATATATATATATATATACACACACACACACACACACACACACACACACACACACACATATATATATGTATATATATATATCTTTTTTTTTTTCATATACAGCCATTCATTCCACTGCAGGACATAGGCCTCTCTCAATTCTCTATTGAGAGGCTCGAAC
>NC_061835.1:5510298-5512798 GCF_019202785.1 Penaeus chinensis
GAAGATGGTGACAATAATAATAATAATAATAATGATAATACTGATGATGATAATGATAAATATGATTTTGGCAGCTAAAACAATATTGATAATAATAGTGACAATAATAATAATGATAATAATAAAATAATAATAATAATAGTAATAACAATAGTAATAATAATAATAATAGTGGTAGTAGTAGTAATGATAATAAAGATTATAATAACATTACAACTGCTACTACCACTATTACTACTACTACTACTACTAATAATAATAACAATAACAAAAATAATAATAAAATAGTAATAATAACAATAATGATAATAATGATAATAGAGATGATAGTAACAATAATGAAAATGTTAAGAAGTAATAGTAAATAATAATAATCATAATAGTAACACTAGTGATAGTCGTAAAAAAAAAACAATAACAATAGCAATAGCAGTAACGATAATAATGATAATAATGAGATTGATAATAATGAGAGTAAAAATAATGGCAGTAATGATAATAATGAAAATGAAAATAACAACAAGGACAACAATAATGATAATGATAATAGTAATAGTAATTGTTTGTCTTCTACTTGAGGGTGAAGAAAACACCGATGAAAATTAAAGTAGGTTCATTAGAGATCAGCTCTGACCAAATAAATACGGAACTCTTCCTGTTCCTCTGCCCCACACGCCAGGCTCCGTCTGCGAGTGTTTACTGCCAGACGTGTGACTACAGAGACAAACTAAAATGTTGTACTCTATAAATCATACAGAGAGTCTCACTCTTTCATATAGGTGATATGCTACACATCAATATAAACTAAACATAATCTTCTATATTCAACATGGTATAACATATCACACAAAAGGAAGTGTATGATATATAATCACATAATTATCACTAACTACGTACGATAATACTGGCATCACAATCCGTATGCACTGGCATCACAACATGGCACTGACAACTCACATCATTGTCATAACTCACTTCATTATCACAACCCACAATAATAATAATAATAATAATAATAATAATAATAATAATAATAATATTAATATTATTATTATTATTATCATCATTATTACTGTTATTAGTAGTATTACTATTAATGATAATAATATTAATGATAATGATAATAATAATAATAATAATAATAATAATAATAATAATAAAAATAAAAACAATAATAATAATGGTAACAATAACAACAATAATAATAACAATGATAGAATAGAATATAAATAATTTAAAAAATATAAAAATCCCTTATTATTATAGCTGGACCATTTTTCTCTCTGAGGCAAACTGAAGGCAAAGAAACCATATTTTCATGCCGAACAAACAAACAACCAAAGCTATCCCTTCACTGTCCACATCCTTGGACTCGGACGACGCAACAAATACACACAAAGAGGATTAGCCAACACCTTGGGTAAACTGTGTAATCCATTGGGAAGAGCCATTCCATCCATTCTCGTTGGTAGGATGATTTGCCGGAAAGCTAGGGGTTGGCCCATGCTATAAAGGGGTTTGGAAAGGATTCACGACCTAAATCCTTTAAATAATCGAGATCTACTTCTCATAATAACAACAAAGCTTGAACTGTCAGAAGCTTCAACTCAAGATGTATGTGTATGTATTTTTATCCAAAAAGCAGACTTCAAGAAAGGCCTTTTTTCGCAGACATATCATTGGCTTTCGAGGATCGCTATTTCGCCCCCATCCTGAACGCGTTCCGAGCCGCAGCCGATCGAGAAGCGCCGATCAGAAGGTGAGGTCTGCTCTCAGGATATTTCCCTGTGTATCCATGCAGATAGCTGGGGATAAGAGTCTGTTCTGTTTATTTGTACATTTTGTATTGTTGTTTCTGAATTAGATTTACATCGCTATTATTATCATTATTATTGTTGCTGTTATTATTATTACTATTATTATTATCATTATACTGTTATAATTATTATCATCATATTTATCATTGTTATTACAATTATTATTTTTATTACTACTACTACTAGCACTGCTATTTTTATCTTTATTATCATTATTACTGATAGTATTATTAGTATTAATATCAAAGTTATCATTATGATAATTGTTATTATTATTGTTGTTGTTATTTTGTCATTATTATTATTGTTGTTATCATTACTGTAATTATCATATTTTTATTATCACTGTTATCAGTTTCATCAATATTATTATGCTCATTATTAGTAGTAGTGTTATTTTCTTTTTCTTATTATTCTTCATATTATTATTATTATCATTGTCATCATCATTATTATCCTTTTTCATTGTTATCGTTATCATCATTATTATTGTTATCCTTGTTGTTGTTGTTAGTATCATTATCATTATTATCATTATTATATCATTATCATTACTATCATTGTCATTTTCATTATCATTATTATAATTATTATATCATTATCATTACTATCATTGTCATTTTCATTATCATTATTATAATTATTATATCATTATCATTACTATCATTGTCATTTTCATTATC
>NC_061835.1:5532798-5550298 GCF_019202785.1 Penaeus chinensis
CTTCATCCCCGTTTGTATAAGGAGCCTTACTGCTCCCGCAAGACCCAAGTAAAGGGCGGGTCAGAAAGGCTGAAGGTGAATTTTTTTTCCCAGTGATAATTTTTTCCAGGTGAGGATTTTTCTCGATAATATATATGTGTATTTGAGTGTGTATGTGTGTCTCCATGTGTATGTGTATGTGTGTGTGTTTGTGTGTGTGTGTGTGTATGTGTGTGTGTGTGTATGTGTTTGTGTGTGTGTACACACACACACACACACAGATATATATATATGTAAGGTCTATATAATATATATATAATATATAATATATATATGTACATATATATATATATATATATATATATACAAATATATACACACAAACAAACACACACACACACACACAAACACACACACACACACATATATATATATACATATATACACACACACATATATATATATATATATATACATATATACACACATATATATAATACACACACACACATTTGTATATATGCATATATATACATACATATATATATATATATATATGTACATACACACACACATTTATACACACACACACACATACACATATATATACACATATACTCATTGGCAAGATATAGGTACTGCGTTAAGTGAGAGAAAGGTTTGAAATAAATTTGATACGATTTGGATGGACCCAGCACTTGCTTTTCACACTGAAAACCCTCATTTTGTTACCATATTTAAACTTCTGTAAACAATCTAAATGTGTGTACAAAGGTTATCATTCAAAATCCGGAACAACAACGTTACAGCTGCCACTCACTGGATCTAAACTTACTGCAACTGTATATAGATTTGTAAAAAATATTACCATCCCTACGAAATAAATGTTCTACACTGACGTTCCTTCTGATATTCTGACAGGGATGGAACTACTCGTTAATCTGCGATCCTTGTGCACAGACCCTCGATTAAGTTCATGATTATGCAACACCTGTTGGTCACCCTGAGCACACACACACACACATACATATATATAATATATATATATAATATATTTATATATATATATAAATATATTTATATACATATACACATAAAGTTAGAAGTTCCCTTTACAAAAGCCTAAAAGAAATGCTTTTTTCCTTCTCTAGGGTACTTTCACTGTAGGTATAGTATCAATAGTATTAGTGGTAGCGCAGAAGCTTTTGGCAGAAATAAGGGTGGTAGCACGACATATAACAGGGTCAATAGAAATAGAAACGTAAGCAATAATGTAGAACATTGAATAACCAATAGTGAAAGTTAAGTTCAAAAACGAAGGAATACGCCTACAAGGTAAAAGAGTCGGAAATAAGGGTAAAATAACGAAAAGAAGAAAAAGACAATGTAAAGACACGGGGGGCGCTCATTAAAGATTTCCCTGACACACTTTCGCTTATGCTAAGAGGTTGAAATTTCACATGCGAAATTATACATATCTCTATAGGTCATGAGGATTTCAAGACCTCAACTCATAGCACATGTTTCTGTTAAAACAGGACTTGTAGAAGTCCACAGGTTGCATTTGAAGCCATAAACGACTTCAGAAACCAGTTTCATCATCATGGAAACGTTTGCTCTTCAAAAATGACTTCATGGACGGAAGAAGGTGAAAGTCAGATGATAGAAGGTCAGGAGAATAAAGAGGATGAATAAGGTTGTCGTAGCCAAAGGACCGTGTTTCCATCTGAGCAATGTAAGAGTTGTGAACAGGGGCGTTGTCTTGCAGGAGGCGGACACCTTTGGTTAACATTCCGCACCTCTTATGGCAGTGAAGCATAGTAAGTGCTTGTAAGTGTAGTACCTTTTGCCCGGAAATCCATCATCACTACTCCATGCTGGTCTCAAAAGATCTTGCCTGCCGAGGGTGTGACACATGCCTTTTTTAGGAAGTTGTGAGTCAACGTGTTTCCATTATTCTGACTGGACCTTAGTTTCTGGATCATAGTGATAGACCTAAATTTAATTCTATATCATTAGGCTGTCAAAAATATCCTCCTGGTTTTTCCTTGGAACAATGTACTCGTTCCTGCTTCTGGAAAGCTGTTAGTAGTCTGGGAACCAATCAAGCAGACAACTTTTCCATATGCAGATAATCATGAATGATCTCCACAGACCCAGCACAAATCTGGAGTCGCCCTGGGATAGGGGCCGTTTCCACAGATCTCCAACCATAAGTTTGTCAAAGGTCTTGAGGTGTGCGACCCTTCAAGTATAAAAGCCTGATCACTACTCGATACTCCACTGGTTCCATTTTCACACTTTACTGCACTTTCACCGCTGTAACAGAAAACATGTTATAAGTTAAGGACCGAAAATTAACACAGGCCCATAGAGATGTGTACCATGGGCCAGGGGAAATTTTGAATGAGCGCCCCTCATGAAATACCGATAGCTCATTAAAAAACAGTAAAAAAAGATTAATGTCCAGTAGAAGATTAATTCAAAGATTAGTTAAAGTACAGTATGGTACGGTAAGAGTTCATTAAGAGTTAGGCAGAGTTCAAAATAAAAGTAAAATTCCAAAAATCCTAAGTAAAAGGCAAACACTCAGCAGTAAAAGCTAGGAAGTTACGTTACTTTTATACTAAAATCAATGTTACATATATACACAGCTAAGAAGATTAAGAATGACCAAAATGACATGTAGAAAGACCTAGTATATAATGTGATTTCAACCAATCATGTTATTTCAACCCAATTTTCGTTATGTATTTTTTTTTTAATTGCGTTCATTCGTACTTCGCTACCTCGTCCAGCATTATTCAAGCCTAGGCAAGCAAGAAAGAACCAGTACAAGGAACCAGGAACTCATGGCATCACAGCAGAGCAAAATTAATCAAATAAGATACATTTGTTTTCCAAAGGATTCATTATTTAAAAAAAACTAGTAGTATTATTAGTAAAATAGTCATAAAAGCTAGAATTAAAAGTTTAAGAATAAATGATAAACCGACTAAATTCCTAAAACAGTAAAACTGAGACCTGTGAGTTTGTTCAGCATTTCAAAACAAAAAAAGATGATAAAATAAGTTCTTAGTAGAAGGTAAAATGATTAATTAAAGAATGCATTCATAAAGTAGATTCTTCATCGTCACAATTCTCATTGTTATCATCACCATTCTCATCATTATTTATTATCATTATCATAATTGTTGCTATTATTATTATTATTATTATTATTATTATTATTATCATTATCATATTATTATCTTATATTTTATTATTAACCATCATTATGATAATAGTAATGTCAATGATGATGATGATATTAATAATAGGAATAATGATAATGATAATAACAGCAATAATGATAATGATAATGACAATAACAGTGATAATAATAATGATAACAATAACAACAACTACAACCACAACAACAACAACGACAATAATAATAATGATAATAAGGATAAATATTATTATTATTATTATAACATTAATTATAATAATGATAATGATAATAACAATGATTTTAATAATGATAATGATAATATCAATAATAATAATAATAAAATAATATTAATAATAATGATAATGATTATAATAATAATAATAAAATAATAATAATAATAATAATAATAATAATAATAATAATTACAGTAATAATAATAATGATAATAAAATAACAATAGTAACAACAACAACAAAAATAATGATAACAGTAATAATAATAATAATAATAATAATAACAACAGCAACAATAATAATAATAATAATGATAATAATAACAATAATAATAATAATAATAATAGTAGTGATGATGATGAAAATAATAATAATAATAATAATAATGATAATAGTAGTAATGATGATGATGATGATAATAATAATTGTAGTGTACGGCTGCGCACTCGCCGACTCTAAGGTCGATCTCGCCTGGACTGACATCGTCCTCGGGCGCCAAGTGGTTGAGGCCACATGCCTGCCTCCTCTACCACGGAACAAAGGACGTGGGGAACTCTGCGATGCTGCCATTGACTGGGATGAAACGTCCCGGGCTCCGCTTCCACCGACGATGCGGGCGCACTCACTGTGCATCCGCACGAGGCTGATGCTTCACCCGCCATTTGCGTCTCGCCCACGTAACTCTAGTGCATCTTCATAATCTGTGACCTAAGCCATACGAACCGCCAAAGACAGTGTTAAAAACGAATGTGAACATGGTTATAAAAATAACCAAGGAACGTATTTTCAACCAAGTCTCGTTACTTGGATGGCGTTGAAGTCTTCGAGAAAAAAATAGAGATTTATTTATTTTCTAAGTCCAATACCGTAGAGAGTTACAGCCCGAAATGCAAAATTTTCACGCAAATTGTACATTGCTAGTTTTCCTATGTATTCTTTCCTTTATTATTATTTTTTGAATATTCTATCTCTTTGGTGACGCTTCCAAAGTGTCAATATAACCCCTGAAGAGAGTACTGGTTGTTACATATTTTGGCTGTTTGTTTTTCTCCCCCTCTCTCTTTTCATGGTGGTTCGGGTCCTTTGGGTTGTTTGGACTACCGAACTATCGGGTTGGTCTTCCGAAGCTTTGCCTATCTTCTTCTTTTCGCGCCATGCTTATGGGGAAGACAGTTCGGTCCTGACTTCTATGCTGGACAGTGGTTCCGCTCCCGGTATTGTGCTCGCTTTGGATTTTCTTCGTCTTGGATTTACCTTGCTGTGGATTTGCCTCGCTTCACGCCAGAATTAACGAATCCGTGATTTGTTTTGCAAGATAAGTATTCTTATGGTTGTGTGTGGAAGACACCTGGTCTCTGTTGGACTTTGGCGTGTGTCATGCTGCATTACTATTTGCAGGGTGCACTCTCTTCCACAAAAACCCAAAGCAGCCCTTTGATCACAAAGGATCAGAGCATAAAAGGACCACTCACATAGAAGGGACACTGCTTGAGGATCCGTACCTCCAGTGTGCCATTTCCTATTTTTAAGCTAAGTTATTACTTAGTTTTTGTTGTTGTTTTTACGATTGGTTGTTTCTTGGTTTCTATTTCCTTTCCCCCAGCTTGAGGATCCGTACCTCCTGGGAGAAAGATCTTCCACATTCTTGCCCGTATTTTTAGGGTCGTTTTAGCGTGTCTTTGCCGTTCTTTTGTTTTTGTTTGACTTTGCCTTGGTCGATTCCTGCCTGACCTTGTGGGTGTTCAGGCAGTCTTCGTGATATATGCTCTTGTGTTGTTTTATTTTTCGATTTGGCTTCCGACGCTAGATTGTTTCTTACACCACGTTTTCCTTTCGTTATACAAGTGTTTTTATTCAGAGTTCCTCAGCACTATTCTTTTTATGTTAATCTTCATTCTGGGTTGGAGATTAACTTGTTTAAATTAGGGTTAGTGTTTTTTTTTTTTTTGTGCTAATACTTTGATTAAAATACTTACGAGTTGGGACGCTAACTTAGGGGTAAATGTTCGTGAGTTATTCTTTTTAACATCTGGTGTTGATATCCACGTACATCACCCCCGCTGTGATTAAATTGATGATGTACGCAACTATCAATTTCTCATGACTGAATCATTTGTAGACCTCCCTAATGAGTGTAAACCGCTAAATAAACATCATACCGTCATAGAACTTTCACTCAGTCCCAGTCAGGAAAACAAACGACATCTGTGTTAAGTTCTGGTTTTGACTAAAGCTGAATGCTTAACGTTCTTGGACTTGGGTCTCCTAAACAGCACATTGCTGGTTACTCTATCTCGCAACCCTGAAAGGCTGTAAAAAGGCTAGACAAATCAGAGTATATTAAGCTGATATCCTAGAATAGATTATAACTTTGCTACACCTGGGTTCCCACTGCCAGCAGGTGGATGCTCAGCCCGAAAGGAAGAGGAAGAATTTTATGATCTTGCATTTTTCTTCCATACACGTCCACGCAGACGCTCAGCCTACGCTATCTCCCTTTTCACATTTACACACTTACACATCCAACATTCAGCACACATATTCTGTATTTTCCTTCCACCCCTTCTCATACAACATTCACACCCCCATACACAACACGCACGGTTCCCGAACCTACTAATCGGGTGGTGGCAGCGTGACGTAGGCCTGGAACCTTACATCTGTTCACTGCAGACGATTTTTTCCTGAATAATTTTATTCATATTCTCGGTCGAGCCCGAACTCAACCAGACACATAAAAATCTACTTGGTCTACGCCCCGCTACAATAATATTAATAATAATAATGATAATAATAATAATAATGGTAATGATAATAATATCTTTATCAATTATAACAATAATAACTTATAATCACAAAAATACAGATAATGATAACGACAATGATAAATAATAACAGTAATAAAGATAATAATAATGATATTTATAATAATAACAATAATAATAATGATGATCTATCTATAATCTGAAGGATGTTTCCTTTGTCTATAAGAAAATGAAAACAATGATGAAAAAATAATGATGTTTATAGTAATAACGATAGGAATGATAACAGTAATGGTAATGATGATAATAGTAATAATAATGATGCAAATAATAATAACAGTAATCATAGTGAAAAAAACAATGATAATGATGATAATAATAATTATAATAACAAGAATTATCGTTATCATTATAATCATAACGATAATATGATGGTAACAGTGTTAACAATAATAACGATGGTAATGATAATAATGAGCATGATAAAAAAACTATATAATAGTAATAATAATAATAACAATGATATTACTACTACTGTAATGACCTAGATTGCAGCCTCCACGTCAAATGACCATCCGAGCGGCATCCGAACGTTTGGCGCCACCGAGATATATCAAAGTATGCCTGGTGCCGTAGACACAAAGAGAAGAGATGCTGAAACCCCCATATTTTATTAAATTCTATTTTATTATCTATCGTAAATTCCATTTCATTTCCATTTATCTGTCCACGATCTAGGTGCAAAATTCCGATCTACAGTATATCATATCGTATTTCAAATGTCCAGTGCGCATCCCTAATTCTAATTTAAAGTTCCCACAATCCCCACACCCACGTAAATAGCCAGCGCTAGTTTCCTCACAGGGGATTCTGCAGCCTACCTTTGTTTCGAAAGCGCCGCTCTGGACTCTGTTGATTGTCGGAAACCGGTTGTTTGTGAAAACAAAAACCCCACTGTGAATCGGCCCACCTCAACCTCCGGTCGCCTAAGTACAAATGAAGATTTTTAGGATTCAGTAATCAAGAGTTTAGTTGTCATTCATGATTTTTATTGTAACGTGGACACACACACACATACACACACACATACACACACATATATATATATACATATATATATATATATACATATATATATATACATATATATCTGTGTAATATATACACGCACCTCTGCTCTGAGCATATATGTATATATATATACCTATATATATATGATTTATATATATACATACATATATATAGAATATTTATATTTGCATATATAAATATATATATATATATAGATAGAGAGAGAGACAGTGAAAGAGAGAGATGTGTATATATATACATATATATATATAATTACACACACACACACACATATACATACATATATATATATATGTATATATGTATATATATATATATATATATATGTTTATACACACACACATAAAAAAAAATATATATATATATATATATATATGTATATACATATATAAGTATATATATATGTATATATATATAAGTATATAAATATATATATGAACACATATAATTATATATATATAATTTATATATATATACAATATATATTTTCACATAAAATAACATATATTTATAAATGTATATACATATATCTATATATATACATATATACATACATACATACATGTATATATATAGGTAGATGTGTGTGTGTCTGTATGCATATATATATATACATACACACATATATGTATATGTAATATATACATATATATTATATATTTTTATATAATATATTCAGTTATTTATATTTATATAAATTAATAAATTAATAAACAAATAAATATATTTATATTTATATAAATTAATAAATAATTATATAAACAAATAAATATATATATTCATACACACACACACACACATATGTACATATGTATATATATGTATATATATACACCTCTACTTTGAGCATTTTGAAGTTATGAGTGATATTTGAATTCCATTTAGCTTAATAGTTATATTAAGCTCAGATGAATTTATTTATTTATTCTTTAATTTTTGTTTAGAGAATTCAGTCCAACGAAATTTCAAAACGAAGAAATATCACCTCGTTGGGGAGAGTCCGAACACTTCTTACTTTCCTCCCGAAATCCATTCCGTCTTGTGTGCACGTCTGAGTATAAGTCTAGTTAACCCTTTCACGACGGGCATGGCATGTACATATATGCGATGCCCACCGTGAGTTTACTTGTTTGATTGTTTTCACGCATAGATGGCTACACATGTACTAAGACACCAATGAGCCAGTTATGAGTACTGCCTGTCTCGCCCATTCACCCTTTTCTTTGATTTACGAAAATATTTTACGTTATTTTATTTTGCTGTTACTAATGTTTATAACATTATAGTAATTTTAATGTTTATAATAAAAATAACATCACTGATATTCATAGCACTAGTAAACAATACGTTTTCCCCGCCAATTCAAGGAAAGGGGAAATCAGGTAAGGTCACAATGTCTACGAATTGACCCCCTTGTGGCTAAGCACTAGCAGAGCCATCTATGTGCAGAGTCATTTCACAGAAATATGAAAAATGAGCACAGCATTTTTTCCATTTTTTATTCATGTTCCCCGTTGGCAATGGGTTAAACATGCTAAGTGTTGGCGCGCTGACTTGCATTAGTGTCCTCTGCGCCTTCCAACGATACAGGTCGCTCGCCGCTCGTCTGCAGAATAGGGTGCTCGAGGTACAGACTTTTATCTTCTTTGATATCTGAACAAAATCTGTTTGTCTTGTCTTTCGTTAGGGATATGGATGAAGTTTGCTTGAGTGGAGTGGGAAAACAAACTGTATAGGAAACGAGCTAAGGCCTTTTATTTATTAGAGTCAGTAATGCCTTTTGCTTGTTAGACTGACTCAGGTGCATGTATCTGTTAAATTTGCCGCACTTCATCGAAAGAAGGGTAAGAGCATTGGATGTTGCAAAAAATATGACAATTCCTTTTTCATATCTCCTGATTCTGGTTAAACCAACAACGAAAGCAACAGCAAAAACAGCACCAGCAAGACGAACAACAATGCAACTATTACCAACAACTACAGAAAACGAGAGTAAAATTGCGATATTCACTGTGGTATATAATTTGGTTCACTTGCCGTATGAATATCCACTGCCATTCAAACCAGTCAAGAGTTTAGTTAAAAATAAAGAACCGATAACCTTTCTATTTGTATTAGTATTCAGGAAATTATTATTTTTTTGTATTTATATTCCTACTGATAGTCCAAATGATAATGATTATAATGAAAATTAACATTAAAATATTAATGGTAATGGTATTGATAGTGACACTGATAGCGATGGTGATAATGATAACGATAATGATGATAATAATAATGGTAATGGTAATGACAGTGACACTGATAATGACGATGATCATTATATATGATAATAATGATAATGATGATGAAGATGATGATGACGATGATGATGATGATGACGATGGTGATGGTGATGACGATGATGATGGTGATGATGATTATGGTGAATACGATGATGATGGTATTGATGACAGGGCTATAATTCCCTTCCAAGTGTCAAGGAAATTATAGCATGAACGTTGTCCATTCAGTGTGAGGGACGGCGGTAATTAGTACCATCTGCGAATAATAATCACTCTCATCTCGAACAGTAATGATATTCTAATGAACCTGTATTGCCAGTCCACTCACGACCGTTCTTTTTCTTTATCCTGGGTATACTTTTATCCTTGATTATATTGAGAAAATAGATTTTTCTATTTTTCTATTATGGAAGTATTGATACTTATTTTTTCTTTTCGTTTCAAGATGAAAGAAATACGCACGTTCAGAAAATTAATTTGCACGGAATTAGATGCAAAGTAGGTATGAACAAATCATCGGGAACATTTAATGCCAGAGTTCGTAATTATATCATTTAACGCAATAGTTTAAATCAATATCTTGGACACGTGTGAGAGAGAGAGAAAAAAAACTTTACTAGGTTTAGTTGAATATTGTATTACTCCAAACTAAATATTACTCAGTAGCTTTGTAACGATGATGATGGTGACTGATGCCGATGAGAAATTATATTGTTAATTGTGATATTAGTCTCGTGTGATGCTGGTCATTGTAATTTTGATGATAAGGGATAATGATGATGATGGTCATTTTTGTTATTATTATTGTTGTTGTTATCATCATGATCTTCTTCATCATGATCTTCTTCATCATGATCTTCTTCATCATCATCATCATCATCATCATCATCATCATCATCATCATCATCATCATCATCTTCATCATTGTTATCATTATTATTATCTTCATTATTATTATTATTATTATTATTATTATTATTGCTATATGATTATCATCATTATCACCATTATTATTGTTATTATTATTATTAATTTTATCATTATTATTGCTATCATTTTTATTTATATTACTTTCATTATCACTAATATTGTTATTATCATCAACGCCATTGTCATTATTATTATTATTATTATTAACCTATATATTAATATTAATAATAATATCATTATTATCAACCTTTATATTATCATCAATATCATTATTGATACTGTTATCATTAATCATATTATTATCATCATTACTATTATTGTTGCTGTTGTTGTTTTGTCACTGATATTATTGTTATTATTGTTATTAATATCATTATCATTACCATTACAATTATTGTCATTACTATTATTATCATCATTATTATTATTGCTACCATTGTCATTATCATTGCCAATTGTTATTATTTTACTGTATTATTATCATTATTATTATTATTATTGTCACTATTATCATTGTTGCTATTATTGTTATTATTATTATTATCATTATTGTTATTATTATTATTATTATTATTATTATTATTATCATCACTATTATCATTATTATCGTTATCACGTGATTATTGTCATGTAACAAATAAAACAAACGTAACTAACGCTCTGACATAAGCACAAACGCACATATGCATGCATGAACTTTATTTATGATGAAAATGATGATTAACCTTAATAGGTCAGTTGCAGCGTCCGGAAGACTATGAGAATATGGCGCCTCTCCAAATACGTGAAGCCTGTCGTGGTGATAGTGTTCTGTGCTCTCTCACTGCTTGTAAGGTAAATTCGTCTCGCAATATATGTTTATATATATATATATATGTATGTATGTATGTATATATGTATATACTTATGTATATACACATATACATATACATATATGTGTATACATTTGCATATATATATGTATACACATACATATATACATATATGCGTATACATATGCATATAAATATATCCATATTTCACACACACACATATACATACATGCATACAAGCATACATAAATACTTACATATATCTATCTATCTATCTAACTGTATACATATATATATTCACACACAGATATATATGCTTAATTACATAATCATTTTTGGCGTTGACCATCATTAAGAAATATCGGCTTCTCTACGTCCTATTAAATACGCAACCATTTAAAAGCTTTGGTAAAATTAGCTAGTATCTAATAATAACATGCATGCAAAGTGTCTACGATTAGGTAGTGACAAAAGGAAACATAAATCATGAGTGTTTTCGTGCATGTATGTACCCGTACTGATCCATCACTGTCTGAATCTACAGCAAGACATCCGAAGAAATGTACGAGATGGTCTACAAGCAGGTCAGCTCTTTGTCAGTCAAGGAGCTCGAGGAGGAACAAGCTATTTCTGAAGGTTTGTAAGGACGCACGCAGACTCATGCTGTTAGAAGTATTGTATTGGTATATCCATATATTGTATGTGTATGTATATATATATATACATACATATATATACATTTATATATATATATATGCATATATATATGTATATTTAAACACGCACACACACACACACACACACACATATATACACACTGATTCTGGCCCACCGCAAGCGCCCAAGCACTCCCTCCCGCAGACGTGCCTCTGGACTTCAAGGACCCCTTATTCGCCCCCATCCTGGACACGTTCAAAGAAGCGGCTTCGAAGACTTATCAGGATGTGCCGAAAAACAGGTCAAGTACATTTCAGTTGTATTGCATAAGTGATTAAAAAAAAAATAAGTATTTTTTGAAGGGATGTTTATGGCCGATCATTTTAGGCGTTTTGTGTTTAAAAGAATCCTGAATGTTAAAAAAAAAAACTTTGTTTCGAACAGGGTACAGCGAGTGAAAAATCGATAATGACATTTCATAAATGTTTGTATACACAGTAGCAGCTGATATATCATGAAGTTTCATGTACAAAAAACAACAAAAATATATGTATATACATATAGATATATGTACATATGTATATATACATACATAAATATATATACATATATGAATATATATACATATATAAATATACACGCATATACATATATATATATGTATATATATGTATATGTGTACATGTATATATATATATACATATATATCATATATATATATATTCATATATATACACATATATGTTTAAATGTATACATATACATATATGTATATATATGTATATACATGCACACACACACAGACACACATTTATATATATGTATATATATGTATATATATACATATACATATACACAGAGGGTGGCATAGCTCAGTGGTAGAGCGCTCGCTTTGCTGTCGCAAGGTCATGGGTTCGCGCCCGGCCCCTCTCAGTCGACTCAGTTGTGAATGAGTACTGATGTGCTGACGTCAGCATGTTGGGGTCAAAGTCGGGGAGGAAAGGAACTGGCTATCCTACCGCATAATCCCGCGGCTTAGTATGTGTGTATACATGTTTATATATATATACATATATACATACATATATATATATATGTCAGTGGGGGATTTTGGTTTGATTTTTTCCATGTAATAAGACAGTGCTTCATCTTCTCACGCCCCCACCCACCACGGAGTCCAACAAGGGGAAGCTGAATGTTAGAGCCAGTATATAACAGCTACAGGGGTGATGAGAGGATATATGCAGCCAATAGCCATTGTAACGGCGCTCACGGACCATTGTGAGTGCCAATGGCGGCATGACTGCTTGACCCTAGCCTCCCGAGGGAGACCAGCCGATTGGCCTGACCGGGTCAGGATCAGGCCGCCTGTCTTGCTAGAATAGAGGCCCAAAGAGGCAGGGCGTACTCATTCACGGCATCGCTCAACCTCCAGGACTCCCGTCTCCACAGTGCACAAGGATGCCACGCACGGCAAACACGTGGGTAGGTGTAAACCCCTTTAATGATCTCTCCCCTCTGCATACCCTTGAAGCAGTGACAACTTTAACTACAACTCCACTTCACTTCTTCAAGTACCAAAGCGAGTCCCATACAAGTGAGAGAGGATAAGGACCACCACAGTACAGTACATTAGACTGGTGGCATAACGCTGGGGGAAGATACCGCACCACAGTGTTATTACAACCCCTGGGGAGAGACCAGAGGAGATGCCCTTCCACCTACAAGACATCATTGTTTATTTACCTTTCCTGGACACTCTGATACATCGGGGAGACGACAGCCTACGTTTCTCTGTATACAGGAAGCCTACAAATAAAGATGATTATATCCGCCCACAGCAACAAAACAAAATCTGGCGTTGTAATCGGCTTCTTCCTCAGAGCACTGAGGATCTGCAGCCCTGAATTTCTTGAGGACAAGGTTGCCTATATAATTAATTCCTTCATGAAACATAAATATCCCAGAGGCTTCCTACTAAACCTCAGAAAGAAGGCGGGAAGTATACTCACAAGATCAAACGCTGCAATTTCTTCTAATGATTTTCTCATATTACCGCCGTGTAACATTTCCCAGGCGATCAGCAGATACTTTGGCAATACAGTGAGAATCGCCAGCACATCCGGGAAAAAGATACATGACATGATACGAGACAAGAAGCAGCCCGAAAGCAATCCTAACAGTGCTGTATATCGCATACCCTGCACCAGATGCGATACAGCATACTTTGGTGAAACAGGCCGTGGTTTCAGCACCAGGATCAGCGAACATCGAGCTGACATCTGTCACCATAGGACTTCCAACACCATGGTGGTACATATAAATGAAGCTGGACATCTACCCAATCGGGAAGAAGTGAAAATAGTCCATGGAGGACTGAACAGGTAGAAATTTATGGAAGCTGCTTACATCGCCGACGGTCGCGGCAGCAATTATACGAACAACGAGTGGGAGTTCACAATCGTCAGGTGGTTCGTCAGCTCATATCTGATATATATATATATATGTATATATATACTCTGTAATTCCTTTGATGTATGTATTTCCGGTCAAATACATCTCTTGTATTGTGAAGATATTCATTCTCATTCATACCTTTTCTACATTTGTCAACATGAATACGGTATATACATATATATTCATATATAAAAAAAATATATATATATGTATATAGATATGTTATATATATCCATATAACTATATACATATATTTGTACACACACACATATATATATATATATGTATGTATATATGTATATATATATATATATGTGTGTGTGTGTCTGTGTGCGTGTGTGTGTGTGTTTGTGTAGTAGTAGTAGTGCTTAAGTAATGTGTATGTGTCTGTATGCATACATACAGACACACATACATGTGTACATATATATACATATATATATATACATATACGCATGTCTGTCTGTGTGTATATATACCTATATATACATATACATATAAGTATGTATGTATGTATATATAAAACTAAATGGAGAAATATATATATATATATGCACACACACACACACATATTTGTGTGTGTGTGTGTATGTATGTATGTATATACATGTATATGTATATATATACATACATACATACACACACACACATATAATTATAATTGTAGTGATAGAACTTCTAGTCGGGAAACAAAGGCGTATAAGGAACAGAAAAACTAGGCTTATTGGGAACAGCATCTTTATTTTCATTTCCAGACGAAGTTAAAAATGGTTAGCTGTAATAATGTAATAATTTATATAACATATAAATATAAAATATACAGAGAATGAAGCGAACGCACCTGTTATTTGTCATTTCCTGTTTACGTATGGTGATATTATTGGAACATAGGGATGTATAGAAAATGTAGGAGTGTTACAAACAGGGTCAACTATTGTAATTACGAGCGGAGCAATTCTATGTCAGTGGAGGCTAAATATCCATTAAGCTTCGGTCGTCCCTTCCATATCCACATACTTTCTAATATGGAGAGGTCAGAAGCAAAGAATGATGAATCTATCATTCTGAAATCATGTCTAGATAAGCTATGGTTATTTTGTTGGCAATAATCACGCACTGGCGAATCCTTGGATTTCAGTGGTAATCTTCCCGTTCTGTAAGAAACACCCTTTTGTTTATCAGCTGCTGCACGTAAATACGATGGGAATCTTGTCTTTGACTTTAATATGCATGCATGTATGTGTGTATGAATGTATGTGTATATATACATATATATAAATATATATATGTATATATATATGAATATGTATGTATATATATGTGTGTATTTATATATATATATATATATATATATATGTTTATATATTATATATAAGTATATATACATATATACATATATATGTATATGTATATATATGTACATATTTGTGTATACACTCTTACCACACGCACACTTACACACACACACACACACACACACATATATATATATATATGTATATATATGGATATATGGATATTTACACATATATATGCATATATGTATATACACACATATATATACGTATATATACATATATATCTAAATATATGTCAACACATACACACACATATATATATACATATATGTATATCTATGTATATATACATATATATACACATGTGTATATAAATATGTATATATACATTGGGTTAAATACATATGTATATATACACATATATATGCATATATATACATATACATACACATGTATACATACGTATATATACATATACATATACACATGTATATATATAAGTATATATATACACATGTGTATATGTATATATATATATATATATTTATACACATATATACATGTGTGTATATATATGTACATATATACAAGTATATATATTTATATACATATGTATAAATATATATACACACAGAGTATAACATTAGGCATGTGTCATATCAGATAAGCAAGTTTCGTTTCTTATATTTCAGATTTAGAAATGGGCCTGTTCCCCATGTGTTCGTTTACTCCTCGACCCGCATGGCAAGCACCTGGCTTCGAGCGCACATGGAAGACATTGAAAACCGGATGTGTCCTCATACCTGCACCTTCACCAGAAATCCTAAAATGGTATGTCCGAGGCGTGTGAATTTAATAAGAAAAGGAAGATGTCTGTGTGTTTGTATATATATGTGTATATATATGTGTGTGTGTGAATGGATAGATAGATATAGACATAGTTATAAGTGTATATAATAATGTATATATACATATATACATACATACACTACACACACACACACATGCATATATATATATATATATATATGTATGTATGTATATGTATGTGTGTATGTATGTATGTATGTCTGTATATATATTATATATATATGCATATATATTCTTATATATGTTTATACCTATGTCTATATCTATTTATCTATCTATATGAATGGAGAGAAAGATTGATAGATATAGACTTAGGTATAAGTATATAAGTATATATAAGAATATATATATATAGATATATATATATATATGGAATATATATATATAAATATATATACACATATGTATATATAAGGTATATATATATGTATGTATGTGTGTGTGTGTTCGTGTGCAAGTGCGGTTAATGTATTTGTATGTGACTGCTTGTAATCTACGATTTATTTTCCGTGGCAGCTATGGCCATAGTTTTACATCAGATATATTTGCCATAGCATAATTTATTGTTCGATATTAACACAAGTGTTGTAATTTACTCGAGGAATCGTTCTGCTCAAGTGGCCCTTAATAGGGGACAAATTCGTAGCTGACCGAGAAATACGAATTGTACATAATATATACAACACTGCACTGATGACAGGGCAAGTTAAGTAGCTGTCAAGTTAATTTGGGCTCTTAGTCACCGACTATTTTTCCACGGTTACTAATCTAGTGTGTGGTATTTTATAAGGGACGAAAGGAGAGGAGAGAGAGAGAGAGAGAGACCGAGAGCAGATTGTCTTTAAAACGTAATTCCAGAAAATTATGTAAACAGGTTAAATCTAACTATTTTTTCTGTGTAAACTTTT
>NC_061835.1:5555298-5582798 GCF_019202785.1 Penaeus chinensis
CGTCTGTGTATGCGTGTGTTCAGTGGTTCCATGCTGTATGTTCTGTGTAGTGTTTCTGCGGAAATTCGGTCTTGATATGTTACGACGTGTACCCAGAGTAGTGCTTTATTTTGTACTGATTGCATTCGGAGTTTTTGTGTGTTTGATATTGCAACCAGCGGGATAGCTGTGTATTCAAGATTAGGTCTGACAGTTGTTTTGTAAAGTCTGAGTTTTGTTTGTGGTGTGCAGCATGTAAAGCGTTTTAGTTTGGTTTGTGTTATTTGTGCTTGTGTTATTCTGTGTTTGACGTGTGTGAGGAAGCCTGTGCTTGTGAACTGTAGTCCGAGAATGGTTCCTGTGTTAGTGTATGGAATGTTGGTGTTGTTGATTGTGATTGGTTGTGAATTTCTACGTGCTATGGGTATGAGTTTGAATTTGTTTATGTTTGTCTGTATTTTCCAGTGGTGCTCAAAGGTGTTGATGTTCTGTATAGCTCTTTCTGTTGTTCGTTTCATGAAGTGTTGTGATTTAGAGGGGTGTGTGATAATCTGTGTGATATCGTCTGCATATGAAATATAGTTGCTGTATGGTGTTGGTTCTGGCAGATTAGCTGTATACAGGATATAGAGGGTTGGCGATAAAACGCCTCCCTGTGGTACTCCACTTCTGAGGTGGATGGGGGTGCCTAGGTGGGCTCCCAGGCGTATCGTGGCAGTCCTGTCATCCAGGAAACTACAGAGAAGGCGCGTGAAGTGTGTGGGTAGCTGTAGTTGTGTTAATTTGTACTTGAGACCGTCATGCCAGACCTTATCAAAGGCCTTGCTGACGTCTCGCAGTATTGCGTTCGTCTGGTGCTTGTTAGCGAGACCGAGAGCAATCTCCTCATAAGCGAGGGCGATGGCACTCTCAGTCCCTCTGTGTGGGCGAAAGCCGTATTGCTTACTGTTGTGTATTTGGTTGTTTTCAAGGTGTGGGATGAGTCTTTGTGTTATTACCCTCTCTAGCAGTTTGCCTGGGACTTCTAAGAGTGAGATGGGGCGGTAGTTCCCCACCTCATGTGTAGATTTCCCTGGCTTGGGTATTAAGGTGAGAGTGGCGTGTTTGAATTTATCAGGGAAATATCCTGTTGCCAGTGCTGCATTGAAGATATGGCGTAGTCTGCTGATCATTCTGGGTGGAAGATGTTCAATGATTGTTTTGTTTATGTTGCTTGCTCCTGGTGTTGTGTTTTTGGTGCGTTTGATTGTATTTGTTATTTCCTCTGGTGTGATTGGTGTGGAGAGGGGACTGTCCTCGGTGAGAGTGTTTAGTCTGATGGTGTTCTCTGGGAGAAATCTGTTTCTATGTTGTTGTATGTAGTTTGTAACCTCGGTCTCTGTGGTGTGGTCGAATCGGGCGTTCTCGGCGGGGGAGATTTGGAAATTCTGTTGCCAGAATTCCCTGTGGAGAGGCTACATCTCCTCCACCGTGTCAACCTTCTGTCTTTGCGTGTTGTATATGTATGTGGTTGTCTGTTTGTTCGATCCCATAAGCATTTTGAAGTTACTCCAAAATCTCTTGGGGTCTTTTGTGTTTTGACATAGTCTTTGCACAAGTGTTTCCCAGTGTTGTTTGTTCATTACTTTAGTTTCGTGGGTAATTTGTGTTCGTATTTCTCTGTATCGTGTGCGTAGTTGTGCGTCCCAGCCCCGTGTTATTGCAAGGTCGTGTAGGTGCCTGTATTGTATTTTAAGCAATTTCAGACGATGTGTTTCTCTGTAGTGAGGGATTGTCTTGTATGCTGTTTTGGGGATGTTGGCCTGCCGAGCCGTCTGTATGTCTGTGTACCACTGTTCAAGGTGGGTGTTTATTGTGTGTGTGGGTTGCCCCTCGAGATCAATTAGTTGTGTGTTTTCAAGTGCTTGTTTGAAGCCCTCCCAGTTTGCATGTTTGAAGGATTCTCGGGGTTGTGTTGGGATCATGATGGGATTTGTTGAAAGTGTTAGGATGACCGGGAGGTGGTCGCTGGTTGTGACATCGTCTGTTGTGATGTGGTGGTGTAGTTGTGCTCTGTGATTTGCTAAGACTATGTCTGGTGTTGTTGCCGTGTTATAAGCTATATATGTTGGTGTGTGTGGACCGAGGTGTGTGAGTCTGCCTTGTTGTATGAGAGAGGCGAGGCCTCTGCCTACAGTGTTTGTGCGGTTGTAACCAAAAAGAGGGTGGTTTGCGTTAAGGTCTCCCATGATGTATATTGGTTTATTGTGCCTCAGGAGCTGCAAGATGTCAGGTTCTGGTATGTATGGTCTTCTTGGTGGAATGTATAATGTTGCTAGTATAATGGGTCCTTGTAGTGTGTTTTATTTCGACTGCCAGTAGGTCTGAGTGAAAGTTATTAATGATTTTGTGTGTGATGTCATTTCTGATCGCTATAGCTACGCCATCGCTTCTTTCCTGTGATTTGTTGGAAGAGTAGGTGGTGTACATGTAAATCTTGAGTGGGTTGATGTTATTGAGCCCATGGCTGTTAATGAGTATGATGTGAGGGTCGTGTCTTCTGTATGTGTTGCACAGTTCAGCTTTCCTTGTTGTCCAGTGTAATACATTGTGTTGTATTATGGTGAGGCGTGAGTGTAATGTATGGTGTTGCATGTGTATTATGTTGTTATTCAATAAAATAGCCGTTGTTTAGTGTGTCGAAGTCTTGGCTATATTCTATCATGGCATTGGAAATGTGCAAGTCGCCCCTCTTGAGGTGGCTGTGAAGCTTCAGAATTGTGACCATGTTAGAATGCTCTCTTTTCGTTGTTAACCACTTTATTCGGTTATTTTTGATTTCAGTGCCAATTTCAGTGGGGTCAGAGTACTGGTATCTTTCAGGGTTCTCTGAGAAGAGGCGGATGCCATAATAGGCAGGGTGTATTGCAGTCCCGTCCATGAGGCGCTCCACTCCTTCTTTGTCAATGTAGGTTTCAGCGGGTTCTGTAAGGTTTGGGGTAGGGGGGGGGGGGTGCATCAGGGGTATCGCAGAGGATATCCTCTGAGTCGGCTACTGGGGATATTCTGATGTATTTGGGTCTCACTGACTGACGAAAGGGGGAGGCCATGGCGGTGGTGGGTGCCGGTACGTCTTCGACGTTTTGGGGAACTGACTGGGGCTCCAGTGACTGGGCCCTTTGTGGCAGGGGCTCAGCTGATTGAGCCTGCAGAGGACGGGGCTCCGTTGCCTGGGCCTGTACGGGCTGCGGCATTGGTGCCTGGGGTTGTTGCTGTTCAGGCAGGTCCTGAACTGGCATGGATGGTGGTTTGATTACCTTAAGGATACCCCAAGAGTCAGATTCCCCAAGGTCGAGAGCAGGAAGGTTATTAGCCTCCAGTGCTACCCGAGCATGATGCCTGAATCCCTTTTCAGGGGCAATGATATTTTGCATGTGGGCATGCAGGAGGACCACAAGGATCTCCTTCGAGAGGTCGTTAGGGAGGGCTAGGTGAATGGACTCTGCCTTCACCTGTTTAATTTCTTGACGGACCTGGTTAATGAGTGGTTTCCAGGTCTTCGTCGTTGCATGTACTGCTTCCTGAGCAGTTTTCTGGGCCACAGCTCTAAATGGCTTAGCCTCAATCTCAATTAGCTTCTCCCTAAGCTTCTCTTGGGAAACCTTCATGGCCTCCTTTCGGGTGGGGCAACTGTTAGCAAATGTCCTGTGGGCACCACTGCAGTTTAGACATTTTTTGACTGGACTGTTACAGTCCCTGTATGAGTGAGTGCTGGAGCCACACTCGGTGCACCGCGTCTTCTTCTCGGCCTTACAATGGTTTTTAAGGTGGCCGTAACTGAAGCAGTTCATGCACTGCTTAAGGGGCGTATACCTCTCAAATTCGATTTGCCAGGGGGCAACATAGAGTTTGAAGAGGTATATCCCCTTATCTTTGATTTTTTTGGCCATGGCGTGGTCAGAGAACTTAACCTTCATGATGTATTTGAGCTTCATTATGAAAATGTGCTCAACTTGGGCGTCGGGGAAGGAGGAGGTGATCTCTTCCACAATGTCTAGCTCCGACTCGTTGACAACTTGTCGGTCTAGCTTTTTGAAGACTAGCGTGAGCTTCGCCTTCATGTCTACGGGGAGTACAGGGGAGAAACCAAGCTTCTCCAAGGACTGGACGACGTCCTGCGAGAAGAGCTTCTCGGCATGGGCGTCGTCCTCAATTAGGGCCAGATAACCATCATGAAGGGTGAAGTACCGAAGTACTCTGATCTCTGCACTGAAAAGTGCATTGGCAAGAATATCTCTTTTTCTCGGGGAGGGGCCACCGAGAGCTTTGATTTTAATTTTAGGCATGGTCAAGGTGCATTGGTCAGGGGAGATACCGTGTGGGTGATGTGATTGAGGTGCGAGGTGAATGGAGAGATGATGAAGAGAGAGAGAAAGTATGGGGAAAAAAGGAGCCTATACTCGACCCCCCCTAGTAGCAGACTGGTTGCGTTCTCCAGTGCACAAGGGGATTGGAGCTTTGTGTTGGGCTGCTCCCTTATTGCCAATCCTTGCTACAAAGGGGCAACAGGTAAGTAGCACACCACCCAGACGAATACAAAAGCCCTCGAGGGACTTATGCAGGTCCAGGTGACCACAAGAAAAGGAAAGGAATTCAGTGGAAGAAAAAGCACACCTATATGTCAGCTCAGACTGCTGGGCCTTTCTTTACAGGTTTCCCTGTGATAGAGAGAGCTGCGGGTCTGAGAAGAGGTGTAATGTTCCCTTATCACCGTCAATGGTTGAAAAGAGACTGCTGAATGCAGAAAGAAAAAAGCAAAAAATCTCTGGGAAAAAGAGAGAGTATTTACTGTACATTTACTTCGAGCACAATAACAGCAGGCGAGTTCGCGGCGCGATTGAGGCCTCGGCAGACCAAGGTGGCTCAATGACACTTTGAAGTTTCGTTTGCTATTATGGTGACTCGTTTAGCTTTGACTGGGTGATGGTGGGATATATATATATATATATATATATATATATATATATATATGTGTGTGTGTGTGTGTGTGTGTGTGTGTGTGTGTGTGTGTCACAACTGCGAGATTACTCTGGACCGTCGGCGGTGTTTACCTCACTCTGGGCGGCGGGCTCAGGCCTCTCGCGATTGGCTCGCTCACCGTGTTGGGGAACGAGGGTATCGGCCTAAACATCGGCGGGACACATAAAAGGAGCACCTGCTAGAAATTCAGTAGTTGTCCCGTGACTTTGACGTGTGTGCTTTTTTCCGCCATTTGACCTCGCCTGCTCCGCTGGATCCTTCTCCTGTCTGTTTGTACATATCCTGTGTTTGTAGTGTACTTAGTGCCCTTTAGCATTAAACCTTATGTATGTTTTCCTCTGGTGTGTTTCCGATGACCTGACCGCTCTGATTCCTTAAAACGAACCCTGACAATATGTATGTATATATCGATATAAATGTTTATTCATATATATATATTTATATATAGAGAGAGAGGGAGAGTGAGAGGAAAAGGGGGGGAGGGAGAGAGAAAGACAGAAAGAGACAGAGAGAGGGAAAAAGAGAGAGAAACCGAGAGAGATACACAGAGACAGAAAGGGAGAGACAGAAAAAGAGATCTGTAGATACACACGTGTGTGTGTATTTGTATATATATAGTATTTGTGATTCACATAAATCCGTTCGCAGATCCAGTCCTCCGACGCCGTCCTGATCCACCTGTGGAACGTTAAAAGCCGCAGGTCTCTCCTGCACTTCCTCGGCCCCCGCGATCCTTCTCAGCCTTGGATCATGTTGGAAAATGAAACTCACCTTCGCGCTAATATAAAAACCGGCTTGGCATACTCGACTTTAAACGGCATCTTCAATCGCACCTTTTACTTCCGAAGCGACGCTGATATAAGAATGATTCACGGGTTTATCGTTCGCCGTGGGAAGGAAGCAAGCTTGTTGCCGCCACACTGGGTGCGCCAGCCCGAAATGAGAAGGGAAAACGCCACTCGACAGATGGCTGTAGCGTTCATCTCTGATTGCATCGATCACAGTGGTCGCTTGAAGTACATCGATGAGCTTAAAAAGCACATTCACGTAGACGTGTATGGGAAATGCGGATCCATGCAATGCGGAGCTTCAAGAACCGCCGCGGCCCGCGTGCACGTGGACATGGACACGTGCCTGAGTGATGCAGCACGAAACTACCACTTCTATCTTGCCTTCGAAAATGCTATATGCAAGGACTACGTAACAGAGAAGTTGTACAACGTGCTATACTACCCACTGGTGCCCGTTGTCCTGGGGGGAGCAAACTACTCCTCCCTTCTTCCTCCAAACTCTTACATAGACGCCAACCAGCACACACCTGAAGCGCTGGCTAAAATCCTCGTGCGCTTAGCCGGCGACCCGGAGGTAATGCTTCCTTTGGAATGTTCACCTGCTCACTTACTCTTATTTGTAGTTGTCATATGGAACATCTATAATACACATTTATTGTGCAGTCATATAAAGTAAAGGTCTGGCATTCTTTTAATTGGAGATGGCAAAGTGTACCTGTAATAAAACAATAACATAACTCAAAGGCAGATTCTAGATATCAGAAAGTGAAGTGGCAACATACAACATGTACTGAACACGACTTCTCTTTTACAGGAGTACGAGTCGTATCTGAAGTGGAAGAAATATTACCAGCCTTCTACCGTCGGGAGTAGCAAGGTCTTCTGTGACTTGTGCGCAAAACTCCATGACGAAAAATTGTATGAGGAAAATACGATAAGTGATTTTTATGGTTGGTTTGTCACAAAAGATTATTGCAGAAATGTCTAGTTCCTTGTCTAAAATAACGTACGACATTATAAGGATAAGATGTACAGTATACATGAACAACTGACTTGCATGTATGTATAAAAAAAATATATATATATATATACGATTATCTATATATCTGTATGTATATATGTATATGTGCATATATACATACATGTATAAATAAATAAATATATACATATATGTATAAATAAATAAATATATACATTTATATGAATATATATGAATATATATGTATATATATAATATGAATATATATGTATATATATAATATGAATATATATGTACATATACATATATTTATACGTATATATGTATATATACACATATACCTATATGCACATAGATAAATATATAGATAGGTAGATAATCATATATGTATGTATATGTATATGTATATGTATATATACATAAATATATATATATTACTATATATATAATATATGTCATAATGATCATAATAATAGTAATTGATAATGATAATGATAATATGTATATATATATTATTCATACATATATGTATATATATGTATATACATACATATATATGTGTGTGTGTGTGCATATATATATAAACATTATATATATATATATATATATATATATGTGTGTGTGTGTGTGTGTGTGTGTGTGTATGTTTGTGTGTGCGTGCGTGCGTGCATACGTGCGTGTGTGTGTGTGTGTGTATCCCTTGGGGACTGACTTAAATGTAGAAAGGAAACATGTCTAGCTGCGTACAACGTTTGATAATCAAAAGAGACTATTCTTTCCAGATGAACAGTGAAACAAACTATCCTGTAAATCTACTTTCAGTCTACTTTCAAAAACATGTGGAAGAACCTTATCCGTGACCTTCTGCCCATACTAAGGAACACATAAGATGTGTTTTATATCAATAAATCAGACCTGTTTATTGTATGAGTGTTAGAAATCAGAACAAAATATAAATAGTTTCATATAAACAGTGTGACGGAATGAGAGATTATGCTAGAATGCGTCACCTTTTGATCCCAGGATATATATAGATTTCGAGAAATCATTTTAAAATCTTCAGATATCTGTAGAAAATAAACTTTGCTTCTATACACTGTCCTTCTTTTTTATGTTCCTCCTCATCACCTATGTACGCATTTCCCTGTTACTAACGACACATAGAACATAATTCACGATGTCCATGATACGGGCCCTAGACCCCCCCCCCCTCCATTCCTTTCCCCTTTTACTCATTCAATGCTATCGGAAACAGTATTATCTAGAATTTAGAAGAAAAAAATCATGTAGTGTACCTTTGTCAATAGAAGATGATTTAATCTGCTCTTACTGGAAACTGCCGTTGTTCAGAAATGCTGCTGTTACTGAGTATTTTATCATTTTTACCATACCATTGTCATTATTGGCGTCATTATGATTATGGTTATACTTATAATTATGAGTATAATTATCGTTATCAAATGTTAACATTACTACAATTATTATCATTATCATTATAATTTCTATTGTTATGATCATTATCAGCCTTATCACCATGAAGTTCCTCCAATGCAACAGACCATCACTGTCACTGTTGCCATTACCATTATCAGTGTTGAATACGCATACTATTATTCACCATATCGCTAATGTGATATGATTTTATGATACTATGTAAATATTTGTGTGAGTTTATTTCATTTTTCTATTCAGGCCCCATGTTTGATGACTTGAATTAATTATTCTGTATCTAATGAATTGTATCTTCAGACATTACGGTCTTGGAGAAGTAGTAGTATGTTCGTCATTATCGAGTTATTTATGGGGAAAATTATTAAAATCTGAGACACTATTTTGCCAAGATTCTGGTCTGTCGCATTGGGGGAACTTCATTGAAATATGAAAGCTGTCAATTTCTATTTTGTTTAATCTATCAATATAATTATTTGGAAAGTGCGTAGTGTAGTAATAACGTCTACATAAATTTCTTTAAATATTAGCTCATATACTTTCTTATATGTTTGTTCGTAATGTAAACAATTATTCCACTGAGGATATAAATGATACTATAAAATCAATTCTGATGAACATAATCATTATGCTAATAATAAAAAGTTGAGTAAAAAATGTTGGCAAAGCTGATAATACGAACGATGTTGAAAATATTGACACAATCTAATTGTGTTAGCAATGATAATGATAATCAGATGATTAAATAAGAATTGCAAGAAAAAATATGGATGATAATATTAACAATGATAATGATGGTTATCACTGAAGTTATCAATGTTGTTATAATCATCGTTATTACCAAGGTACATACTGTAGCGGCTCCGGACTGGCTATCCCACGGAACCACGAATGACTCGTGATTGGCAGATTCCTGCCGAGTGACCGTCTGACCGGTTGAGGTATCTTTGTTGCGTTCATTACATGCAACGTTCCCAGGCTCATTAAAAGTGTGTAAAGGTGTCACTGCCACCACCCGTTTGGTACGTTCGTTAACGTGTGTATGGTGTAAGAAGGGATGCAAGGTCAGAAGAAGTGTGGAAAGGAGCGACAAAAGTGCGTGTATGCGTGTGTGTGTGTGAAGTGTCGTTGCGCAAATGAGCCGAAGTGAGGTATGCGTGGTTAGAATCCCGAGGAGAGGCGTGTACAGATGCTTCATCTATACTTTAGGGTTTTTGATTGTTGGCCTTGTAAACTTTAAAAACTAAAATATGTTTAGGCGTTATTCAGCCTTCCTTCTTACAAAGAGTCGGGGACTTATCAAAAAATATTATAAAATTGTCTATTTTGTAAAACAAGGCTAAAACAGAACATAAAACGAAACATAAAAAACACTAAAACACAAAAGACGAAATAGACATAAAACACTGTAAAACACGAAGCACAAACATTAAAACGAAAACCACCTTCTCTCACGTATAATGCAACTTAAAAACTTATCTTGTATTGCCGAGACCACCTTATCCTGCACACCACAACCACCGTCCAGCACTTGAACTGGCCTCGACCTCGGACCGCTCTGCTTGAAGGGCCGGGGACTTTTCATTGTCACCTCGGCCCGCGAAACTAAGTTTTGGTTTTCATAAGACTTGTTTATGTAAAAACTTACAATATACATTAAAATTGTCTTATTATAATAATAAAAATAGCCTTAAAGTTTAGTCATAAGATGAATAAAAAATCTATGAAATAAATATTAAAAATAAAAAAGAACCATCGTGTACATAGTAAAATAAACTCATAACCTGTTCGGTGTAAAAATGAAACAAATAGAAGGTAAAATATTCATAATAAAGTTAAGATAAAGACGAATAAAGGTTAAAAGTTTCTATAGAAGTTCATTTTTGGTGGTCTCTTTTCAAATTAAGGTCCGTGTAAAACTCGATGTAAAAAGTTTATTAAAACACGAAAACAAACTAAAACAAAGATAAAGCAAATAAAACATTAACAAAGGAGACGAGGCCGCACAGGTGAGTCGCTCCAGGTGGGCTTCCCGTTTTCTGTTGCCGCAGCTTCCTCACCGCGCCGGGCATCCTCACCCCCGGGGGATAGAAACAGGGGTTTTGGGAGATCTAGGAGGCGTACGAGGCTGCAACCTCCTCCGTTCTTCATCTCGAAAGGGGAGGGGGGGGGGGGGGGCGAAAGGATATGTAGGGGATCGTGGGGGACGTACACAGGCGGTCCACTACATCTTCACCGGTCAGGTCGGTAATCAGCTGGATCTGGAGCTGTTGTCGTGATCTACAAAGTTACCCTTCGACCCCTTTGTACGAAATATTTAAGCTGACACCACCTGGTTAATTCGTCCAGGAACGTAAGTTTCATGTTCGGAAAGTGAGAGGCACGTAGAAGAGTGTAAGTAAAGTTAAAAGAAAGCAAGTGTAAGTATAGAAAGTACCAAGGTTAGAGGGTCAACACTGGTTAGCGTGTGTATGCCGAAGTGGAGTGCGTGTCGATTGTGCAGACTTATGGTATCAAAAAAGTTTATCAATTCATTTAAAAGTCCTTGGAACGCGAAGGGG
This sequence comes from Penaeus chinensis, assembly GCF_019202785.1. Classification (NCBI taxonomy): domain Eukaryota; kingdom Metazoa; phylum Arthropoda; class Malacostraca; order Decapoda; family Penaeidae; genus Penaeus; species Penaeus chinensis. The sequence continues at coordinate 5,566,077 of NC_061835.1, forward strand.
AGACATTATGGAGTCTTAAAAATCAGCTATTACGTTTCACAAAAAGTTTATTAAAAACAAATCCTTAATTCAAATGCACAAACACAATTAAAACAATGGAGAATCACCCTCCATAATCCCAAAAGCTGGTGGGAGTAAAAGTACAAAAACTTGATATAAAAAAGAACACAACCCTAAAATTCAACACGTAAAATGAGCATTTGAATAAGATAAAAGTGAACGCTGAACGGCAGTATAAAAGAGCACATCAGCTCATTAAAAAGAGTGAAAAAAAGTAAAAGATGCCATCTTACCGCCTCTTATTATGCAATCTTCGCGACCAGGGAACAAACGCTTACGGCTAAAAGATGCCCCCCCCCCCCTTGACCAGGCCAGTCGGGACCTATGTGTAACCCTCCCAGCAAGCATGAATAAAAAAATGAGGGGAATTTTGGGTCAAACAAGGTGGAAGGTCGTGTAGCTGTCAAGAGATGGCGGTGTCTTCCCCTCTTAATAAAATGCCCTTTCCCTTTAAAAATGACTTATTTTAAGATTGCTTTTAAATCAAATATGTAAAAGAGTTATCAAAACTTTACTAAAAATGGTAAAAAGATTATTATAATACCCCATGAGGCAGAATGTGCTCTTCTGTGCAGTTTAGGTGTAAAGAAAACGAGAATAAAAATACACATCAATATAGTTCACTCCTTAAAACAAACAAAAAAACATGTAACACCATAAAACAACATCTTTTCCCCCCTCCCCAGCTTCCCGGGTCATTCACGGGCATGGGCGGCCTCGCATTTTGGGTTTTCAGAGGGGAGACTCTTTCTTTCCTCCGGTTCCTCCGCCACTTGGCTGGCGATTCACTACACTGTAACAGCCTTGGTCGCTCATTTAATAACAATAAGATACAAAATAGTGAGTCTCTTTCCTATACTGGTGACCCTCCTAGCGAACCACGACCTACTACAATGTCTGCCGCACACAGGTCGCTTCCAACCTGCTCTTTAGCCAGCCTGCCAGAATGGTTCCTACAAGTGGAGCAGGAATTCCTCCTGAGGAGCATCACTTCTCAAGCCTCCAAATATCGCATGCTGGTCACCAACCTTCCACCCGAGCTCCTTTTGGTCGTCGGCGATCTCCTGGACGACCCACGATGTACCCAGTACAATGAACTCAAGGAGGCTATACTCAGATGCGCAGTGCCTAACCCTCAGACCGTGCTAATCACCTTCCTTTCGTCCGAATTCACAGACAGCCGCACACCTTCAGAAATCCTTCGCCATTTTCAGCAAATCCTCACCCGTTCGGCATGACATTCCGGCCGGACATAATGCGCTCCCTCTTCACCAAGCTACTACCAGCAGACCTCTAACAGGTCCTTAGAGTCTAAGAGCTTCCATTTGAGCAACTAGCACCGTCGATACAACACACGCCGCTTTCTCTGCCATTACCATGCAAGGTTCGGCCCAAATGTCCGCCAGTGCATACCCACCTGCTTATGGCAGGGAAATGGCTTCTGCGGAAACTGAGTGTGTCAGTATCCCGCGGCATACCGAAGGCGCTTGCTGTACTTTCGGGACGCCTCCTCCTCCTTCTAATTCTTGGTGTTGACACCAAGGCGGAGGTCAGCCTACTCCCAGCCAACCACATGGATAAATGCCTTCCCTGCTCGTGCACCTTAGAGGCTGCCAATACGATGCTCATCAGTTTATGGCGAGTGTTCTATGACCATCTCACTCAACGGCGAAGCCACCCAGAAGCTGCCGACGTCCCTCAGCCCATCATCGGCGCCGACTTCATAATGCAGTTTGGTTTAACTGTCGACCTTAAATGTAAGGCCCTTATTCACCAGTCAAGAGCCTGCATGCTGCCTCCTTGGCAATAGTTAGTGCTCCCATGTTTTACACAGTTCTCCCCAGGACTTGCATCTTCAAGGACATCCTGTGTGAGTTCCTCATGGCAACACCCCAGCACAGGAGAAGGTCACTGCTATACAAGAGTTCCCCAAACCAACGTTGGAGAGGCAGCTCAGGAAATTCCTGGGCATGTTTAATTTTTATAGGAGATTCATCCCCAAGTGTGACCCCTGCATGTCCTGATCACATCTACCTGAACCAGCAGGAATGCATGGATCAAGTGCACATCCTTAATCATTGAAGCCTCTGAAACTTGCAGGAAAACCCTGGCCTCTGCCATCCTGCTCAATCACCTACACAACGGAGCACCCCTCAGCAAAGCTGCCATGGGTGCCGTCCTAACAACAGTGTCACAGTAAAAAATCGCAACCCATTGCTTTCTTTTCCCAGGCTCTATTGTCCCACCAGTCACGGTATAGTGCCGTTGACAGAGAACTCCTGGCAGTGTACTCAGCAGTAATGCACTTTCGTCTGTATGTGGAGGCAAGGGAATTACACATCCTAAGAGACCAAATGCCTCTTACTACACTCATGGAAAACGCCGCCAATCGGCTCGCGAGGAGCGACACATAGACTACATAGCTCAGTTCATGACAGATGTTTGTCATAAAGGGCAAGGACACCATAGCCATCGACCACGTCAAGCCAGCACATCTGCAGGAGTCCCCCAGGATTTCCAGGGTTCGTTTCGCAGCCACTCTACCGGAGCGGCTCCCGATTGGCAATCCACCGGAAACACGTCTGACACTCAATTGGCCGATTCCTGCCGATTCCTGTCAGGATCATAAACTGATGGATCTGGAGTCATGTCCTGTAACTGGAACCGCCTTGAAGTGGTGCAGGATCTTGAGCTCCCTCTCTGAAGTGAATCAGCCTTTGGTTGGCTGGCTCACTGGAGAAGGATGACCTTGATCTGGTAGGGGTTCTACCCACCTACCCACGTGTTTGCCGTGCATGGCACCCTTGTGCGCTGTGGATACAGGAGTCCTGGAGGTTGAGTGATGCTGTGTATGAGTACGCCCTGTGGCTAGCAACAAGCCTCTTTTGGTCCCCTATTCCAGCAAGACTGGTGGCTTGGCTCTGGCCTAGTCAGATCAATTGGCTGGTCTCCTTAGAGAGGTTAGGGTAAAGCAGTCATGGCGCCATTGGTACTCACACAGGTCCCATGAGTGCTGGTCACATTGGCTATTGGCTGCATATATCCTCTCAACACATTTATAGCTGTTAGATATAAGCTCTAATATACAGCTTCCCCTTATTCGACTCTGTGGTAGGGGGGGGGGGGGCATGAGAAGGTGAAATAAAACCCCCACAAACTGAGAAAAATGATGACGAACCATGCAAGGCATTGACCAAGGCAGTCACTATGAAGTCATTTATGGCTTCTAATGGTAAGAAAACAAATCAAAAGCACAGGCTGACTCTGTCAGACGTGCTGCTAAAATGAACCAGACATAGAACTTATCACCCAAAAACATGTCTGTCCATGAAACTGTCCAGCAGATGGACTGCTGTCCTCTCCAGGCCTGCACCCAAATCAAGGAGACCTCTGACTTCTCCTCAGACATCCTCCCTGACCAAGATGGGAACACAAGCTGGACCAGCCAAACCAGCAACTGCTCTTATGACCAGAGCCCAGAATCCAAGCCGAAAAGGCGGTTCGAAATCACCTAGGCCAATTGGTGAGACCATTGGGGATGCAGATAAAAAAATGGTTGTCAATCTGGGTTGCCAGAAACCAGGGCAGTAACATTGTCCCTAAAGATCAAGCTACCTGAATTTCCTGCAGGACACGAAGGAGCTTAAAGATGGGAGGAAAGCGTGCATCACCACTGAATCTCTACGATGTGGATCTAATCACATCACACCCGCAGGTCGTGGGTGCTTCCTGATTGTCGAGAGGGAAAACCCCAACCAGGGAAGTCCTGGTGACCCTGACAGTAGCCCTAACCACTACCCTTGATCTGGGTAACTGGGGTTCATACAACCTCAGAACTGAGCCACTTTAGATGCCAGACATATGGTCACCACTAAGTTAAATGCAAGACCAAGCCCAAATGTGGTGTTTGTAGCAAGGCACACAAGGAAGGCTAAAAGTCATCATGGCTTGCTCTGTCAGAAAGGAGGCAGCCCTCAGACGTCAAGAGGTTGCTTTAAAGCAAACCGACTTTGCTCCTGTTCCCCTGGGCACCCATGTCTAGGAACAAAACAAAAGGGAAAAGGCTACTCGACCTCATAAAAGGAAGGAAGCATCTCCTCAGCCGACAAAGAGGAGTTTCCGGCCATTGCGTGTGCAGATAAAGAACCAGAGGAATAAAGGTTCAGAGAACACTGCAAATGCCTCCCCAAGAGATGATCATCTTTTTAATGAGGAGGATATGACGGATATAATGATCAGGACTTTCGGATCCCAGGACGAATTCCTGGGATCCGTCATACGATTCCCACGGCAGATTGTCAGCCGACAAAAACGCGGCAATGGAGGCTGCCGGAGAGCGCTCGCGCTACAATCCGTGAAGAGTGTGCAAAAATGTTGAGAGACGATGTTATTGAGCCATCCATGTCACCCTGGTTGTCTCCGGTCGTCCTGGTCAAAAAGAAAGACGGCGGAGTACGTTTTTGCGTTGATTATAGAGGATTAAATCGTGTTACTACGGCAGATGCGTATCCGATGCCGCGCCTTGACTTGATCAGACAATAGATGAGCTTGCGGGCACCAAGTGGTTTACAGCCCTGGATGCCAGGTCCGCATATTGGATCATAGAGGTAGAAGAGAAAGATCGGCCCAAAACCGCCTTCAGCGATGGCTTTAGATTATTTCAATTTAAGAGGATGCCCTCTACATTTCAGAGAGCAATAAATGCTGCTTTGAGTCCGGTATTAGGTAAGCATGCACTAGCTTACCTCGATGATGTCGTCATATACTCATCCTCATTTGAAGAACATCTCTATCATTTAGAGGAGACTGTATTTGCTCTCTCAAGCTGGTTTCAGGCTTAATGTGCAGAAGTGTCGTTTTGCCGTTAATACCTTTAAATTTCTCGGATTTCTTGTCAAACCACAAGGGATTTTGCCTGATCCCGAGAAAGTAGAGGCTATAGCCGATATGAAACCGCCGAAAACAGTAAGGCAAGTTAGACAATTTCTGGGTGCCACAGGTTTCTTTAGGAGGCATATTGATCATTATGCTTCGGTTGCTGCTCCAATCACACAGCTTTTACGAAAGAATACTAAATTTAGGTGGGAGGCCAAGCAACAGCAAGCATTTGATAAGTTGAAATCTAAATTAACGTCAGCCCCAGTACTGAGAAAGCCTAACTTTAACGAGAATTTTGAACTGCATTGCGATGCTTCCGGTATAGCTATTGGTGCATGCTTGATGCAAAGAAATGAAAAGGGAATGCCACAAGCAGTGGCTTACTATTCTCGTAAGCTGAGGGATGCCGAAAAGAAATACCCGATAATAGATCTCGAAGCTTTGGCAGTAGTGGAGGCGGTTCGTCACTACAATCCGTATTTGTATGGCCGTCATTTTCAGATATTCACGGACCATCGTCCGCTTGTTCATGTTTTTCGGAGGATGACTAAGTCGGTCAGAATGACAAGATGGAGCCATGAATTATCCTTTTATAATTATGAGTTGAAATATAAGCCAGGTGCATCACACCATGTTCCCGATTTGTTAAGTCGTAAAGTTGCTAATGTTGATGAAGAGCTGAGCCCTCAAAGAGTTGCAGAGGCGCAGCATAGCGATCCATTATGGCAGGAGTTGCGGGAGTATTTAGAGGAAATACGGGTGCCAAGACGGAGACTTCCACTCCCTCTTGAAGAATTCGAATTAAGAGATGGATTGCTATATCATGTCAGAATCCTTCCAGAGCGGGTGCTTCAGCAATTAGTCATCCCCAGGTCTTTAAGAGATGTAGCTCTTCAGCTAGTGCATAATGATAGATCAGCTGCACATCCTGGCATCTTCAGGACGTATTGCAGGCTGAGAGATCGCTTCTACTTCCCACAGATGCTTGCGGAGGTGAGGTTTGTCGGTTCCTGTCGAGAATGTCAGAGAAGGAAAGGGGTCGGTCGTCGTGCTCCTTTGGCCTCGATGCCCGAGGTCACACAGCCGTTTGATAGGGTCTCGGCTGATTTGATAGACATGCTGGGTTCTGCGAGTGGACATCGATACGTTCTAGTAATTATCGACCATTTCACTCGCTATTTGCAGTTGGTTCCTCTTTATTCTAAGAATGCAGAGACCGTAGCAGATGCTTTCGTGAAGGAATATGTTACTCTGTTTGGGCCGCCGAAAGCATTATTAACCGATAACGGGGCAGAGTTTATAAATGCATTATTTAGAAATGTGTGCAGAATATTGCAGGTTAAAACGATGTATACAACCGCTTACCACCCACAGGCTAATGGTATGGTTGAACGCAGCAATCGTGTCATAAAAGATTCGTTGGCAACACTTGTGGATCAGCACCCCAACGACTGGAACGATCTTCTGCCGTATGTAAGACTGGCGCTGAACACAGCGCTGCATCGCAGCATCAACCAAAAGCCACTATATCTACTTACAGGCAGAGACTGTTACTTCCCAGGGAACCTTACAAATTATGAAGATGCAGACGAGGATGCCGCGAGGACGTTGCGTGAGAGACTGAACGACGCCCGAGAGACTGCAGTCCAGGTTGCAAGAGACTCCAGACATAGGCAGGCGCGAGATCATGACAGGCGTGTGAGACGGCATGCAGGATTCGACGTGGATGACCTCGTCCTGGTGAGAGAAGTTCGTCTGAGAACGCGAGGCCCGAATGCAGCTTTGAGGCCCCGGTGGAATGGTCCCGTGAGAGTGCTGAAGGTCATCGGTCCCGTGAACTATGTGGTGCAGAACCCGTACACCCTGCGGGGCGAGATGATCTGCCATGCGAATCGTCTACGACCATACAGGCCGAGGGCGGATTTGGAGTTTCCGGAGCCACCACAAGAACAACTGGAAGAGGATGCTGGCCAGGCAGACGATGGAGTAGAAGAGAACGTCGATGACCCAGGCCATGTAAACGACGAAATGGAGGATGATGTGGATGACCCACCCCAAGTCGATGGTGAAGGATCGGGAGAGGATGAATAAAATGGAGAACCAGGCAAACCAGGCGCAGGGTTGTGAGTTGCGTGTATTTTACCAAAGGGGAGTCGGTCACTACCAAAGGGGAGTCAGTCAGTGGTTGTGAACCCCAGAATTTCTCACCTATATGCGCTTAATCACTGCTTTATATTCCCTTATAAAACCACTAATCATGTGCATCTCTTTTCAGTTGTAAAGTCCTGGTTGTGCCTGAGTGAGGTAGACGGTGACGTCTCCTGTCCATGTATGTCACGAAATATCCTTTCAGGAGCTGATGGCGAGCACCCGTCGCCGTTTCACGCGACGCCGAAGCACGCCAACTCGGCGTTGGCGCGCTTTCAGGGGGAGGTGTTGTAGTGGACCGCCTGTGTACGTCCCCCACGGTCCCCTACATATGTTTTCGCCTACACCCCCCCCCCCCCCCTTTCGAGATGAAGAACGATGTCCACCCTCGCTCCACGGAGGAGGTCGCAGCCTCGTACGCCTCCTAGTTCTCCCAAAACCCCTGTTTTTATCCCCCGGGGGTGAGGATGCCCGGCGCGGTGAGGAAGCTGCGGCAACAGAAAACGGGAAGCCCACCTGGAGCGACTCACCTGTGCGGCCTCGTCACCTTAATGTTTTGTTTGCTTTATTTTTGTTTGTTTATTTCGTGTTTTAATAAACTTTTTACATGGTGTTTTACACGGACCTTAATTTGAAAAGAGACCACCAAAAATGAAACAAATAGGAGTTTATTTTACTATGTACACGATGGTTCTTTTTTATTTCTACTATTTATTTCTTAGAACTTTTATTCATCTTATGGAAAAACTTTACGGATATTTTTATTATTATAATAAGAACATTTTAATGTATATTGTAAGTTTTATTAATGCAAGTCTTATGAGAACCAAAACTCAGTTTCGCGGGCCGAGGTGACAATGGAAAGCCCCCGGCCCTTCAAGCAAGGCGGTCCGAGGTCGAGGGCAGTTGAACTGCTGGACTGTGGTTGTTGTGTTCAGGGTAAGGTGGTCTCGGAAATATAAGAAGTTTTTAAGTTGCGTTATACGTGAGAGAAGGTGGTTCTCGTTTTAATGTTTGTGCTTCGTGTTCTACAGTGTTTTATGTCTATTTCGTCTTTTGTGTTTTAGTGTTTTTTATGTTTCGTTTTATGTTCTGTTTTAGCCTTGTTTTACAAAATAGATAGACAATTTTATAATATTTTTTGATAAGTCCCCGACTCTTTGTAAGAAGGAAGGCTGAATAACGCCTAAACATATTTTAGTTTGTAAAGTTTACAAGGCCAACAATCAAAAACCCTAAAGTATAGATGAAGCATCTGTACACGCCTCTCCTCGGGATTCTAACCACGCCTACCTCACTTCGGCTCATTTCCACAACTACACTTCACACACACACACGCGCATACACACTTCTGTCGCTCCTTTCCACACTTCTTCTGACCTTGCATCCCTTCTTACACCATACACTCGTTCCCGAACGTACCAATCGGGTGGTGGCAGTGACGCCTTTACACTCTTTTTATGAGCCTGGGGAACGTTGCAAGTAATGAACGCTACAAAACAACCTTTGGATGGTTGCTTCAGAGGGATGAAAGGACCCAGCTGGCTAAAGGACAACCCCCCCCCCCCTTACCCCACTGAGGTGAAACAGCCTTTGGATGGCTGCATCAGAGGGAAGGGGGGAACACTTTGAAAAGACACAGGTCCTTTCCTTCCTCACTGAGGTGAAACAACCTTTGGGTGGTTGCTTCAGAGGAATGTAAGGAACTGCCTGGCAAGAACGCAAAACCTCCCTTCCCTCACTGAGGTGAAACAGCCTTTGGGTGGCTGTTTTAGAGGGAAGGGGGAACTACTTTGAAAAGACACAGGTCCTTTCCTTCCTCACTGAGGTGAAACAACCTTTGGGTGGTTGCTTCAGAGGGATGAAAGGAACTGCCTGGTAAAAGTGCAAGACTCCTCTTCCCTCACTGCGGTGAAGCAACCTTTGGGTGGCTGCCTCAGAGGGCTGAGCAAAAGGGCTCCAAACAATGATGTCTCGTAGGTGGAAGGGTATCCCCTCTGGTCTCTCCCCAGGGGTTTACACCTACCCACGCGTTTGCCGTGCATGGCAGCCTTGTGCGCTGTGGAGACGGGAGTCCTGGAGGTTGAGCAATGCCATGAACGAGTACGCCCTGTGGCTAGCAACACGCCTCTTTGGTCCTCTATTCCAGCAAGACAGGCGGCCTGATCCCGGCCCGGTCACGGAAGGCTAGGGTCAAGCAGTCATGCCGCCATTGGCACTCACAATGGTCCGTGAGTGCCGTCACAATGGCTATTGGCTGCGTATATCCTCTCATCACTCCTGTTGCTGTTAGACACTGGTTCTGACACTCAGCTTCCCCTTGTTGGACTCCGTGGTGGGTGGGGGCGTGAGAGGATGAAGCACTACCAATTTATGGAAAAAATAATCAAACACCCCCCACAGACTGACAAAAATGTTGACGAACCGCGCAAGGCCCAGACCACGGTAGTCACCATGAAGGCATATGTGCCTTCCGGTGGCAAAAGAAAGCCCCATGCACAGGATGACACTGTCACCCCTGCTGCTAAGGTGGACAAGACCGAAGCCAATGGGTCTGTCCACCGAATAGTCAAAGATCTTGACTCGCGAGCTGGCCTCTCCAGACCAACAGCTAAGCCAGGGAGGCCCCTGAGTTCACAGACGGCCTCCCCGATTGAGAAGGGAGAGCAGGCTGAACCAGCCGCATCAGCTGCTGCCTCCACAAACAAGCCCGAAAGCCGAAAGGGCGGGCCGAAGCGTCCGAGGCCGGAGACCGACTCTGATGAAGAGTCGGGACCCCCTAAACGCTTCGCCCAGTTCAAAGTGCCAGCTAAACCCGAAGGCTTCGACAATGCCTACCAATTGGTCAGGGCATTGGAGTTGCAACGGAAAATCCGGTTGTCGATCCGGGTCGCCCGAGATCAGGGCATGATCATAATGCCAAAAGATCAAGCTACCTTGAATTTCCTCCGGGAAACGAAGGAGCTAACCGATGGGAGGAAAGTGAGTCTTTCCCCACTAAGTCCCGAGGAAAAGAGAACCAAGATGGTGCTTATTGGCTTCTCAGTCTCGTACGATGTGGAGCTGATCGCTTCACACCCACAGGTCGTGCAGGCTTCCCGAATGTCGAAGGGGAAGACCCCAACCAGGCAAGTCCTGGTGACCATGAAAGGTGCCCCAACAACTACCCTTGATCTGGGTAACTGGGGCACCTACAACCTTCGAACGTATGTGCCAGAACCACTTCGGTGTTTCAAGTGCCAGAAATACGGTCACTACCAGGCTAACTGTACAGCCAAGCCTAAATGTGGTGTCTGTAGCAAGGCACACAACACAGAGGTATGCCTCAAGGCATACAAAGAGGAAGAGAGGGACACAACAGCCAAATGTCCCAACTGTGCCAAGAAGCATCATGCCTGGAGCCTGACTTGCTCTGTCAGGAAAAAGGCGGCCCTCAGGCGACAAGAGGTTGCTCAAAACCGACCAGACTTTGTTCCTGCCCCACCGGGCACCCATGTCTGGGGAAGGAACAAAAGCGAAAAGGCCTCCCGACCTCCTAAGAGGAAGGAAGCCGCCCCCCAGCCGACACCGGATGTCTCCAACAAAAAGGAGTTTCCGACAATGCCAAAGGTGCAGAAAAAGAAACTAAAGAAAAAAGTTTCTGAGAGCACCACAAACACCTCCCCAACAGATGATCATCTCCTCTTTGACGAGGACTATATGACTCTCCTGTTAACTGCTGTTGTCACAGCAGTAGCAACAGCCCTGGGGAGGTCAAGTGAGGAGGCCGAGAAGGCAGTTTCGGTCGCCATGATGGCAATGACCCAGACTGTCGCAGCCCTGAAGGGAAGAAAGCTGGCTAGAGAAAACCAGCCTCACCCTCACCCCAGGACGAGACTCCCCCACGCCAAACCAGGCCATGCCTTCACAGGCAGAGCCAAAACAGGCTGAACCTGTGCAGCCAGAGCCAGATCACGCTGACCTTGACCAGGCAAGGCCAGCAAGGCCAGCCAAGAAAAAGCCTGAGAGAAAAGCCGAACCAACCAAAGTCAGAGCTACCAAAGGCTCTCCACCTCCCAGTGGACCCAAGGATAGCCTGACAACAGACGAGGAGCCCTCAACCAGCGAGGACCTCGCAATGGAGTTGTCAGACTCCGACGATGTCTCTGATGTAACTATCACTGAGTAACATCATGACACACCATCTAAGCATCCTACAGTGGAACATCAATAGCTTCTCTGCAAAGAACGCTTTTCTCCAAGCAGTAGTGCAATCAAGGAACATTGACATTGTCATGCTCCAGGAGACATTAACAGTGGACACTGTTCGCTTCTCAGGGTACTATGCCTTCACACTGCCACGAACACCTGGCAAGAGAGGCTTGATCACCCTTGTGAGAGCAACAATCCCCTGCTCCGCAATAGCCGATGCATCGCACTGTGGAGACGCTGTTGAATCCCTTGCCGTCGAGGTTCACCTGGCCGGGGGGCCCCTCAAACTGTACAATGTGTACAGCCGGCCACGCTGTAGAAGCTTAGACATCAGCCAAGTCTGTGCTTCTGCTGCACACGACCGAGTGATCACAGGGGGAGACACCACCCCATCCTGGCTCCCTGCCGGGCACCGGATGCGGCCGGCTATCACATAGCCGACGTGCTAGAGACATTCCCTGAGATCGCTCTCCTCAACACCCAAGAGTCAATGCATGTCAGAGGAGGGGTCCTACTCCTCACCCTGGCCACTGCGACTCTGGTGGGGAGGATTGGCTGGCGTGCCGATGAGACCGTCACAAGTGACCATTACGGCATTATAACTACCCTCATGGATGCTGGCCCAGCCGAAATCCTAAGACCGAATCCAAGATGGAAAAATGACAAGGCCAACTGGCAGGCGTTTCAAAACGCCTTGGCCCTCTGTCTGAGATGCAACGATCCCCCACAAAGCGAAAATGTGGAAGTGCTCGAAGCTAGCCTGCTAAACGCCATTCATGAAGCAGCCTCACAGACCATACCCAAAACTCGGCCTGGGTTCAGAAGTCACAAAGTCAACCACAGGGTGAACATGTGCCGAAAACTATTCCGAAGGCAAAGAACCCCTCACAACTTATCCCTCCTAAGGGAAGCAGTCACGGATGCCAAGGAAACTGCCAACAGAGTCAGGCAGGAAAAGTGGCTGGAATGGTGTGAGTCCTTCGACCACCAAACCACCCTTTCAAAGCTGTGGCAACGGGTCAAGCGAGCTACCAGCCGCTCAGCCCCGAGGTGCACCCATCACGACTCCTAAGCAGAGGCTAACAGACTGGCGCACGAGTTCTCTGCGAGAACGAGCAGCAACAGTCTGCCAGCCGAGCTGAGGGCAAGACAAGAGCGTCTACAGCCAGACAGACACGCTCAGATCAGAGAAAGGGCAGCCGAACCCGATAACTCAGACGTTATCTTTTCTCTGAGGGAACTTAGGAAAGCCTATAAAACCAATTCCAACACAGCCCCGGGCTCTGATGGGATCTCATACCCCATTATCTCCAACCTAAGACTAGCAGGTGAGCGTGCACTGTTGCAACTCATCAACAAGTCCTGGGAAATTTCCACTCTACCCCAGAGTTGGAAGAGGGCTACCATAGTTCCCGTCCCAAAACCAAAGGAGCCGGGGAAGTACCGCCCCATCTCTCTGCTCAGCTGCCTGGCCAAGACGGCTGAGATGGTACTAAACCGGCTTCAATGGAAAACGGGACCCCCGCACGAACACCTCCACGGGTTCACAAGGGGCATGGGCACAGCACACAGCATAGCCACGCTCTTAAGCACAATCAGCAAGGGCCCAGCTGTGGTGGTATTCCTTGACCTGGAGAAGGCTTTTGAACTGGCAAGTCTGCTTGCCATTCAGGAAAGCCTGATCCAGAAGGGAATCAGAGGAAAGCTCTTGGCTTGAATAGGTGACTACTTCAGGAACAGGACTGCCAATGTCAAATTCCAGGGTCACCTATCGCAGCACATGCCGCTCGAAAATGGAACGCCACAGGGTGGGGTTCTCAGTCCAGCCTTATTCAACACTTTAATGTCCTGCATCCTCAACATAAACCTCACAGTGGGGTGCCAGATCATCTCGTATGCAGACGATCTTGCTATCACCTCCACTGGACCACGCAGCCAGAATAAAGCCCAGCGTTGTCTGGACCTCGTGTCAGAGGAGTGTTGTAGGACAGGACTAAAGATCTCTGCAGCCAAATCCAAAGCCATGGCTCTGAGACAGAGAGTTCGAGGCACAAGACTGAAAATCCAGGGAGTGTAATTAGAATGGGTCCAGGACTAGCTATACCTTGGGGTAAGGATAGACTGGACCCTCTCCTTCCATAAGGAGGTCCAGTACCTGGTTGACCGAACCAAAGCAAGACTGTCTGTCATGAGAGCAATGACTGGGAGACGCATAGGGGCTAGACACAAAGTACTAAGATCATTCTATGTACATGCTGTCCGGCCCATTTTGGACTATGCCTCAGTCGCTCTAATTGCTGCAAAGAAAAAGCACACAGACAAATTAGAAACAGTCCAAAATGAAGCTGCCAGGATCATTCTGGGTGCCCCGAGGTGGACGAAGGTCCTCAACCTCCTGATGGAGGCAAACCTTCTCCCCCTGGACTCACGAATCGATCTAATGACAACACAATTCCTGTCAAAGGTCATCCAGGCTCCCAGGAACACAAGCCTAAGACAAAAATTAGTCAGATGCCTCGAACAAGACAACGAGCTCGTGGCAAACAACTCGTGGCTGTCTCATACAGCAAGGGTGTTGATACGCCATCAGCTCAAAGAACAGCTTCTTGCTAAGGGCATGGACTCCCCCCACCCCGACTTTGCCGAAGCCCCGCCTTGGGCACTGAGCCTGATAGAGTTCAACATAATGAGCCTGTCAATGAAAAAGAGCCTATACCCCATGCCTAGCCTAAAGGCAGAAGCCCACAGGGTCATTGCAGCCATCACTCATCCGTGTAGTAGAACATACTACACGAATGGATCGGTCGATCCCTTGAGCCACACTGCAGGCGCCGGCTTTGCAGCTAGGGATGCCACGCGATCCATGAGGGTAACAGACAACCGTTGTAATCATGTTGTAATCATGGGAGCCCTAGGCCACGCGTCCCTAAGGGAAGGACACGTGGTCATACACACAGACTCCAGGGCAGCCATTGACTGTCTTCAGCACAGCTCACCCACAGACAACATCTACCTACTGACCACAATTCTCACAATGGCACAGAGAATTCTTGCTCAGGATAGAAGAATTATCATCAACTGGGTCCCAAGCCACATCGCCATCAGAGGGAACGAGCTTGCTGACAGACTAGCCGTCGCTGGCAGGGGTATGCCCCCAAATCCCATGACGATAAAACCGAGCCGAAAATTACTTATGGAGAAGTGTGCCTTGGTCGGTCGTACCTTCCTACGGCAGCTCCACAGAGAGGAAACGAGAACCTCCCCCTCGGCCAGCTGGTACTCAGACGCCACAGGCTATGAACCACTGGCACTCTCTGAAGTAAGCAACAGAGGTACCGAAGTCATTCTTCACAAAATGCGCCTAGGTTACCACTGTGCATGGCAGATTATCCCAACAATCGAACGCGATGAATGGTGCTGCAAGCACTGCGGCGAGCCGAACGCCACACTAGTCCACTACCTAGAAAATTGTGACCATACACAATTCCTGAGACATGGACCGCCCACAACAGCCGCCGTGCTGGTAAAGAGGCTATGCGAAATGCTTACACCATGGCGGCAGGAGCGCTTGCTGGCAATCCCACCGCCCCGGTAAGCACCGAGTGTCAGACAACTCAATGAGACAGCCGTAAAAAGCTGACACAGGCTGGGCCATATTTAGAAGGCCCGGGCGAAGCTAGAACTTCGCAAACCAAACCACACACACCCCAACCTGGCTCCTTGCAGGGGAGCCAGTGTGCTTGAGACATTCCCCGAGATCGCTCTTCTCAATACCCATGAGCCAACGCATGTCAAAGGAAGGGTCCTAGACCTAACCATGGCCACTGCAGCTTTGGTGGAAAGAATCAGATGGTGTGTCGATGAGGTTGTCAGAAGTGACCACTATGGCACTGTTACTGTTGTTAATGTGGATCTGCTTGAAGCCAGACTTATCAAGCAACTTCACAGACCATACCTAAACCTTGGTCTTGCTCCAGAAGTTACAAAGACGGCTGGTACTTTAATAATGAGATTAAGGAGGTCAACCACAGAGTGAACATGTGCAAAAACAATTCCAAAGACAAAGAACTGCTGACAATCTAGCCCTCCCAAGGGCTCTGATGGGATCTCCTACCCCATCATTTCCCACCTAGGACTGAAGGTGTGCTTACATTCCTGCAACTCAACAAGAACTCCTGGGAAACTTCCACTTTACCCCAGAGTTAGATGAGGGTTTATAAGTATGTTTAAGTAGCTCCCACGTGGCTGGCTCCCACGTGTTGCGCCCACGGTGGCCGAAGCCAACGAGGTTTGTGAAAATAAAACACAAAATTAAAAAAGAAAAAAAGAAAATAACGAAAAGTCAACCATAAAAACTGCAAATTATATAAATAATCGGCTAGTAGCGCTTAACACCCCCTCTTCTCTGTTGTCTCTTCTTTTCTCTTACTATCTTGGCTCTTATGTGTATAATCTTGTTCACGACATCTGTCACGGTACTGAAGGAGGCCCTGCTGCAGAAATGGTCACCTTCAGATGCTGTAAAAAACGTCACTGAAAGTTCGCCAGAAACCGAGAAAGACTAGAATAATTACGCCCATTGATCCAGTGCAGGCATAGAGCAGCATGGGGAGCACTACTGTCCTGTAGACCTACAGCTTGGTCTTCAGGCTGATGCCCTTGTTGTTCCAGACTCTGGCATATAGTCGGCTGAAGGCAGCACTAGCTCTTGCGAGTCTGACGTTCACTTCGTCGTCGATGGTTACACTGCGCGACAGTGTGCTATTGAGGTAAGTGAACCGATCCACCGCACTGGGTCTCTGACCATTGACTGTGAAATAGGCTCTATGTAGGGCCTACTTGGGGCAGGCTGATGCAGAATTTCTGTTTTCTTAGGTGAAGCTGAAGTCACTGCAAGCAGCAACGAATTTGTTCATGCTGAGCTGCATATCCGCTTCAGATCAGGCATTGAGGGCACAGTCATCAGCAAAGAGGAAGGCTCTTATAATATCTGTCATGACCTTGGTTTTGGCTTGGAGCCTCCAGAGATTAAACAGCTTGCCACCTGCGCAGTATTTGATGCCGATTCCAGCATCGCTGTCTCTCAAGGCAGCGATGTCCCTGACGAACCAGGGAGATGAACTTCTGTGGGCATCCAAACTTGGCCATGATCTTCCAAAGATCCTCAAAGGCCTTCGTCAGGTCAAGATAGGTTTTAGAACAGAGCAACATTTTGTTCCTGGCATTTCTCTTGTAGCTGTCTGGTAGCAAACACCATGTCAATGGTCCCACACTGACTTTCATGCAGGAGTCCTTGATCACAATGTGATATGAGGCGGTTAAGCAGGATCTTGGCAAGTATCTTCCCTGTGATGGACAGCAAGATGATGCCTCGGTGGTTGTCAAAGGCTTGACTTTTTTCCTTCCTCTTGTAGAGATGTATAATGAGAGCATATCTCAAGACCT
>NC_061835.1:5587798-5590298 GCF_019202785.1 Penaeus chinensis
CGCTTAGTATATGTATGATATGATTGATGGACCTAACTCTGGACCAGGATACCTAAAGGGGATGAAGAGAAAGACAAAATATTCGAAACATCTATTTACAGCACATCCTATGGGAAAAGTGATCAAAACAGACCCATAAGGATTTCCTTGCCTACTTGACCTTCTCGTGATTGAAAAGTCATATTATTTACTTGGTTAACTTATCCTTTTATATCGTTAATAACATTTTTGAAAAAATTACTTAAAACTGCTTAATGATCTCTTGGTGAACTTCACGGTGTGTAATGGTGTTATATAAATGATCTCTTGTTTTATCTTATTGCATTCGATTAGCGTATTATAATATTGGAAAAAAATGCTACGTAACATTTCTAACCATCAGGTGCTCGAATTTTGTCACTGAAAAGAGGAAGGTACCGCTGTTGTTCAATGACTTTTTGCTCAACCTGAAATATAGTTACTGATCTGGACAGTCCCGCTCCTGCGGGAGAAACATCACAATCAAGTGCAGTGGTTAACGTGGGGAGGTCTTCACACTGGATAAACTGTTGTCATTTAATGAGATCTTAGTTCTGAAGCTGAGATCAGTGACAGCCTAATTGACGACTCTTTGTCCAGGCAATATTTTGCACGTTTTGTTAAAGTTCTATTCGCGGCTTTTTATGAAGGACAACATACTACCAAGACCTTCTCCTGATATATATTTTAGATTTAAAAGAAGGCAAGATAAGTGTTCTCCCGTGATTGTGTAAGTGGTCAATCAAAGTGACGCTTTTGCAAAAATAATGAATATCACTAATTTGCTTCTTACACCAAGCTCCGACCCTTGATAGCCTTTTATTGTAATACATATCATCGAAACTGAAGAGAGTTAAGTGTCCCACTGTAATTATTTTACACTTTGGAGAAAAATATTGAACGAAGACTCGAAACTGTTCTCGTGCAAAAATCAGTGAAAATCGCCATTCTGTGACATGAACACATTCTATACGAATAAAGAGTAAAGGCAAGTGTTTTTTGTTTTTTTGTTTTTCATGAGAATTTTAGCAGCAATGCAAAATATGAAGAAGTATGTTGCAACATTTTTTGTATGCTCTTTGTTTACGCATGATCACGTACACTGTTGCAGATATTCATGTAAAACATAACTGTACACATAACACTTTTTATTTTAATATGCTGTTTTCCCATTTAACTTACTTTGTGTCTGTCTTTTTTATCCCGCCTTTGTGACATCACGGCAGGGGATTTGACCTACTTAATGCCGTACGTGTTGCCTCGTCAGATCTTGAAACGCTTCCGAACCGTGCCGGACCTGTTGCAGTTCGACCGCGTCACAAACCAGTCGTAAAAATCCTCAATTACTTTCTCCTGATAGAATTCTTGGTCGTAGAGGCGCGTGCACAGGTCGCAGAGCTCGCGAGATCCGCCCACAGTGGATGGCTGGTAATATTTCCTCCAGGCTAGGTACTTCTCATACTCCTGGAAAAGGCAAATCGCGTTAATAGGGCCACTCGGTTCGAGATTACTCTCATTTTTACTTTCCGATCAGCGGTAAATTCAGCATTTCAGACGGTTGCTGCAGATCTCTCTATCTCTATCTATCTATCTATCTATCTATCTATCTCTATCTCTATCTATCTATCTATCTATCTCTATCTATCTATTTATCTATTATCTATTTATCTATTATCTATTTAACTATCTATCTCTATCTATATATATATATATATCTATATTCATATCTGTCTATATAGATTTGTGCGTTTAGATTACCTCCTGATGATTGGCCAGGCGTTGTAGCTTCCTGGCCAGTGCCTTCGGCGTGTATCGACCAGCGTCCACGAAGGAATGGGGGGGCAGGAGGGCAGCATACTCGGCCGCCCCGCGCACCACGGGCACCAGCGGGTAGTACAACAGGTTGTAGATTTTCTCCGTTACGTTGTCCGTGCAGAGCGCGTTTTTAAAGGCAAGGTAGAAGAGGTACTTCCTGGCTGCGAGGCGCAAGCACGGGTCCTTCCCGACGTCGTACTCGTGCTCGGCATAGCGCCGCGTCCCGCAGTGGAGGCTCCCGCACACTCCGAACACGTCGACTCTCATGTGTCCTTGTAGCTCTTCGACATAGCGCAGGCGGCCGCTGTTATCCCAGCAGTTGGAGATGAACGCCACGACGAGCTGGCGTGTGTCGTTCTTCCCTTTAAAAACCGGGAAACTTCATGCTGACCAACTCTTCAAAGTCAATGCTTGAACTATTTCCCAGATCAGTTTGCCGGACCCAGTGCGGCGGCAGGAGGCTGGCGTCCCTGCCGCGACGCACAACAAAGCCGTGGACGAAGCGAACGTCTGCGTCGCGGCGGTAGTTCATGGTGCGGTTGAAGACGCCACCGAGCGCCCTGTAGCTGGCGCGGTGGACGCTGTTGCCCAGGAGGTGCGTCTCCGTCTCGAACAGGACCCACGGCTGCGAGGGATCCCGGGGCCCTAGGTCCGCCTTCAGGGCCTC
>NC_061835.1:5595298-5597798 GCF_019202785.1 Penaeus chinensis
TTTTCATTAATAGTAATACTACTAATAATAGTAATAATGATAATAATAATAATAATATTATTATTATTATTATTATTATTATTATTATTGTGGGTTGTGATAATGAAGTGAGTTATGACAGTGATGTGAGTTGTGCCATGTTGTGATGCCAGTGAATTAGGGTGTTTCAATAATTGTCGATTTTCTAAAATTTGCTTGAATCCTGGGGGCACGCTATGAAATAGGCGCCTATGAATGTTCAGAGTTTGGAAATGTATTTTTTATTTAAATCAAAGAATATCTCGCATTCTCTATTTTCAATTGCCAAATAACGCCTCGTTTTCTGTTGTCGGTTAAACTATTTTATTTCTAAAATACCTTAATATTATACTTTTCTTTAATATTTTTGCATAAAAATTATTTCTATTATAAATTAATATTATATAAAGTTCTGTAATTGCCATAAGACTAATTTTTCAATTAGTAGGCTTGACTTCTCTTTACTTTGTGTTCTCTCCCACCGAATCGGGCTTGGGTCGCCGGGAGCATGCTTTGGCTCTCGGACTTCTCACTTCGCTTAAAGGATTTGAAGTAACATATTCTATTTAACAAGAGACTATAAAATGAAAGAATTCTAGTAATGATTTTATTTGGAACATTATATATTGCATACAATATAATTTTCATTCTACTCCTTTGTTTACATTGCCATATCTCCGACTGCGCCGTTCTCTAGTTTCTGTTACAACAACAATTCTGTTTATGTCTTCACATTTTTTCATGTCTCTAATCAGTTTTTCACAGTTTTGATTATGGCCAGGTATTAATGAACTTATGGTTTCCACATATCGATTCCATGCATATCATAGGCCAAGTATGCAAACTTCATATCTGTGGTCAGATGTTGGGAAATTAAATCTTTCACACTCAGATTACACAGTTTTTCTGCAGTGAAATTGTGCTTCTCCTTATTTTTGAATAGGGCTGGTGTGTATGGCCATTTTTCACGTAATCATGAACAGCCAAGGGAAGAAGTGTACCATCTGCATTATACAGATGTCTGTTGATGGACGAGAAGTAGCTGCTAGGAAAGCCAAGTTCACAGCCAATCCTGGCATACCTCCTTGAAGTTTCAATAGCAGTTCTGAAAAGAGTAATTCCATTGCTGTTCACAGCAGAACGCCAGCACATGAAATGAACTTTTGCAAAATCAAAAAAAAAATTTCAGTGCTTTCAGACACTTTATGGTGTTGTTCTTTATTCCAATCTTGGATTTATTGGGCAAATCACCATCACAAACTCCTTCCAGCTTGGTCAATATGGTGTCAATGGTCTGGCAGATATGTAGGAGGGAACAAAAAAATCCCAGCCACCTGACACCACCTGGCAAAAGACATTTCTGCAATATCTTCACTGTTGCATATAAATGGGACTTCTACATTGTTGGTCTGCTTCCATTCCAGTCTGTTAAATTCCCGTCTTTGCGCCTGATAATCAACACTTCCAAGTGATCCATTGCTTCCTTGTACTTTTGCATCATACCAATCTATATCTTCCTTGAGGATTTCTCGGGGTTGTTTCTTTGCCTTGAATGACACAATCACAGTTTTCGAGAATTTTGTCTTCAGTGTTACATTTCTGATGGAGTCGTATTATTTTCTTTATTTTTTCTTTCATATACCAAGGTGATATTGTCTTAATGCTGAATTTGCTATACAGCACAGCAATTTCCGCCTGCAACTTGGATAAAATCTGAGATTCCGTAATAGTCAAATTATTGCATGGCAAGCTATCTTTTGAGCATCCTTTTGGTGTCTGGTTACCATGTCCTTTTAAGGCACAGTATCGAACAAGAATGTCACTCTTTGTCAGTGGTCTAGGTGGCAAAACATCAATGGTACCAAACTCTTTCAGTATACGCGTATCGGCACTGCGCCAACCATCACGTCGAAGTGCCATATTGCCACTGACGAGATCGTCACCACAATATAGGCGGGCGAGTAATGCGCATTATTAAGGTAGCACAAGTTTATATGGAAATGCATAGGGACTGGGAATCTTTACGGAAGTCCCCAGGAATCATTCGCAATGACCAAAGTTACCCTATGTTTGATTCTGCCATAATGTCGAATGAACCGAAATGCCCTTCCGTGGGTCATGCGGGTAACAGCCAGGCCGGCTGAGGCCGCCGCACCTCATCCCAACGCCGGAAATGGTATTATACTTTAATCAAAAATTGCGAATAATAGATATTTTTTGATTTGTCTAATATTTTGCATGTCGTCATTTAAGCATAGTAGGCGCCTGTTTAGCAACTTGCTGAATGATTCTGAAAAAGTCGGATTTATTGAAACACCCTACAGTGCATACGGATTGTGATGCCAGTATTATCGTACGTAGTTAGTGATAATTATGTGATTATATATTATACACTTCCTTTTGTGTGACATGTTATACCATGTTGAATATAGAAGATTATGTTTAGTTTATATTGATGTGTAGCATATCACCTATATGAAAG
>NC_061835.1:5627798-5635298 GCF_019202785.1 Penaeus chinensis
CGCCTCATATATAATCATGTATATGTCTAAGGCTATAACGATCTGATTAGAGTCTTACGCGTTCTTTCTTCCAGCCATTCAAGACATTCCGATGGTCACCTTCCAGACGGGGGAAATCGCGACCACCAACAGTTATTTGGACACTGGAATGGACGCCCTACCAAGCCTTTCTCAAGTAGGAAGGATAATGAGCACGAAAAATCATGTTGTATACATATATATAAGATATTCCTTTACGTTTTTGCTCTTCAATTATTGTTGCCTTAATTCTTGATTTGTCTTCCTTGAAGATCACACTCATCAAATAGTCGTATTCCCTCTAGTCTTAAATTATTGTTGCCTTGCCTCTTCGTCCTTTTCCCTCATAGTTTCCACACGAGTTGTTCCTATCACCTCAAGTCTTTAACTATTGATGTCACTCTTGATTCCTCTTCCTCGTGGTTCACACTCATAAGATACTCCTGTTCCCTCTACCTCTTAAATTGATGCTTACTTCCATCTTCGCAGTTCACACACACGAGATATTCTTATCACCTCAAGTCTTAAATCATTGCTGTTTTCTCTTGATTGTCTTCTCCACTTGCATGCAGATATTCCTATCTTTTCTAGCTCTTGAATCATTACTCTCTGCTCTTGGTTCTTCCATCTTATGGTTAACACACACGAAACATTCCTATCCTCTCTTGCTCTTAATTTATTGTCTTACATGTTGATTCCTCTTTCCCGCAGTTCACCTTGCTGGCCCATGTGATGCACAGAAGGACGACTTCTCACATTCCGCTCTTAAGTTACGCTGTCGAGCATACGGATGTGGAGCTGTTGATTGGTGCGTCTGAAGCTTTTCCCTTCTTTTGATTTTTTTCTTTGGTCTGTTAATCTTGGCGTATATATTTTTTTCTAATTGCTTAGTCTGTAACATTCCCTTGGTCTTGAATACTTGTTTGTAATTACGGTCATATACAGAAAAGGTATAAATGATAATCAATATCTTCATAAAACAGGGGATATTGGTTCTCATTCATGCATTTGTCGCTATAAATATGGTCGAATATTTAACCGTTTTTCATAATTCATTTCTATTTCAGAATTCGTACCCGAGAAGAAGATGATCCACGTGATCTGCTGCCGCGGCGTGGTGGCGGAGGCGATCCCCTTCGAGATGCGGATGTTCCAGTGGGAGCACTTCGGCGTCTCCGTCAACCTGGTGTCCAAGGTGCTGCTCGTCCGCCACAACAACATGGTGAGTCGTCATGGATAAGATGTGTCTAAAAGCTAAATCCAAAATTCCAAGGAATTGCTTGTTTTCAGCCGGTGTTAATAGCTGTGGTATGTCAAGTATTCTCGTTAGTTCCGATGAAAAATTATATGAGGGCCTTAGAATTAAATATATTAACTACATTGAAAAGTTAAACAATGACGTTATCTGCAGTAAAACAAAGAGACTATGAAGCTATGATCATCATAAAAGCGCAAAACTCCTCTCACAAAAAGTAAATGAACTTTTATCTTTCTCCTCATACCTGCTGGTACCTGTTGTTGTTAATACAATATAACCGCAATTTTTTAAGGGTATCTCTATGCGGCCCTTATGAGAATCACAAGTTATCATAAGGCAATATATATATATATATATATATATATATATATATATATATTGTAAACATTAGTGACAGCAAAAAAAGATAACGTAAAATATTTTCGTAAATCAAAGAAAAGGGTAAACGGGCGAGACAGGCAGTACTCGAAATTGGCTCAAAGTGTAGCCATCCATGTGTTTAAAATAATCAAATAAGTAAACTCACAGTGGGCATGGCATACACGTACACGTCATGCCTGTCGGCATTGGGTTAAATATATATATATATGTATATATATGTATATATATATATATATATTTATATATATATCACATATATGCGTGTATGTGTGTGTGTGTGTGTGTGTGTGTGTGTGTGTGTGTGTTACATATATATATATATATATATATATATATATATGTGTGTGTGTGTGTGTGTGTGTGTGTGTGTGTGTGTGTGTGTGTGTGTTATGTATATAGATATATATTATGTATGTATATATATACATATATATATGTATAGGTATGCCAGGTCAGGTTCTGCCCTGCTTCCTGTAACCATGTAAGCCGGTACTACCTGTTCATGGTCGGGCCGTCGGCGACTAAACCGGCTCCCCCACCGGGCTCCACCCGGTGAGGAAGGTGCGTGGACACCCTGCAGGACTAAAAAACAAAACCTGTCAAAGGTCATACCCACGTGTGTCACTGACCATCCACAAGGATCCATGGCTCCCTTAGGCGAAACAACGGCAGCCATTGCAGCAGTCAGCGGACTGCTGGTCGTCTTGCCCTTCAGTGGTCATTCAGTTGGCTATGAGCCTGCACGTATGGCGGCTGGAGGCATTGGTCGTTCGGCTCCACCAGCAGAGACAGACGAGCAGTCCGGCAGCACCTCCAGCAACAGAGCAGCCCCTTTTAGGGAGGTCACTGCTCTCCCGGGGAACCGGGAACGGCCTAGGAAAGGTGGCCCAAACAAATGCTGTCTCGCCCCCTCCTCAGCAGACTGCAGCTGACAGGGTTCCAAATTGCAGTCGAAACAGAAAAGCTACAAACAGACCAAAACCAACCTTGAATGTTAAATTCATACTCACAACATGGAATGTGCGCACCCTTCTGTGCACAGGTAAAACAACTCAGCGCCGAACCGCAGAAAACGGATCTTTGCGCGAAGAAAGCTGCGGCTACACCTTTTACTAGAGTGGCCTGCCAAGTGGAGAACGCAGAATGCACGGAGTCTGCTCGGCCGTCAAGACTGAAATTGCGAAACGACTATCGAACCTACCACAGGCCATTAGTGTACGGCTGATTAAAATGCGGATACCGACCGGAAAGGACCACCGCTTCTTAACGCTGATTGGTGTCTATGCACCCACAATGACCTACGACGACTCGACTAAAGAGAATTTCTATGCTGAACTAGACCAACATATCCGAAACCCCCCAAAGGAGGACAAGCTGCTAAAAAGCAACTTTTGTTTGTAGAGCTCCAAGAAGGCACGCAGCCAATAGGCAGGCCTAGAAAGCAATACAAAGATGAACTCGCGTTCGGTTTAGACAGACTCCAGCACTGCAGAGACAGGAATATCTTGCGCAAGAAGGTGTGGACCGGAGCCCAAAAAGTTGAGGAGGAATTTAGGAAAAAGGCAGAGGAGAGACGGCAGTACCGAAAAGGCGCACAAGCCGCTGCAGACCGGGGCCACAATTGTGACAAGTGCGGCAGAATATGTGCCTCTGCCGCTGGCCTCGCAGCCCACCGCAGATTGAAGCATTAAAGAACTCTGTTTCCACGTCTTGGCCGAAACCGGCTTGACCTTCATTATATATACATATATATATAATGTGTCTGTGTGCGTGTGCGTGTGTGTGTGTGTGTGTGTGTGTGTCTGTGTCTGTGTGTATATACGTATATACATATATCTGTGTGTGTGTGTGTGTGTGTGTGTTTGTGTGTAATATATAAATCCTTCCATCCATCCATCCATACATACATACATACATACATACATACATACATACATACATTTATATATATCCTTTGACCGCTGTTCATAAACAACTTCAAGGTAGACCGATATTCAGCCAGGATAGAGAAAGTTAGCCTTTTCAGGAAACTCGTTTGGCTTTGGGCGTGGGAAGGCGTTGGTAAGTATATGCATAAATATGCATGAATATTTGCTGAAATGTAAACAGTTACGCAATGGCATGGATTTCGAGGATGTACCAAAGTATATGATTATTTAATTGCGGTTAACAGGACTGATAAAGAATGTGGTTATTTTAAGATACAAGACATATTTCTGACCTGTAACTTGCCGTTGCTTCGGTTTCATACTAATGAGTGCGAGGCTTTATAATGTTCCCATGTATCTCCATGCTACTTTTTTTCCCTAATGTCACCCATTTATTTAAAACTTCACTTTGCAAATAAAATTTTGGTAGTACAGGATGTTTACTTCATTAAATTTGTTCAGAATTTCTGTAAATCTATTATTCGAATACTGTTATTTACACGTATACTACCATTTATCTCGCAGGCAGCAGAGATTCGCCTGAATGTGACCATGGAGAGACTCGGCCCAGAACGTCTATTGGAGCTGAAAGGCGGAGGACGCCTCGTCGTCGGCCAGAACCTTGGCTCGATCGATGGCGATTTCAATGTGCTGGAGGCCTTGGACGGCGACATTGCAGACTACCGGATCTACAACGGTGCCCTCAGCTCGGAGCAGCTAAAGGACTGGAGCAAATGCAGCGACTCTTCGCTCACTCTGCCTCCATTAATTTCTCTTGACAATGGCAAATTCACGTTAGTGGGAGATGCGACACTGGGTAACATCACGAAGAGCGCGCTCTGCGGGGGGAACTTCGATGATTTCTACCTCTTTTTCACGGAGAAAATGGCTTTTTCAGTTGCAGCTGCTTGGTGTGAAAAGATCGAAGGGAAACTGGCTCTCCCAAAATCAGAAGCTGAGAACAAGGAGATGTGGAATGCAGCCAGAAAGAAAAAAGACCAGTGCTCAGACAGCTGGACCTACCTCAGTTGGCTGGGCGTTGTTGGTGATCCCGAGACGTCACAATGGTTTGGATTGTATAACCGGTCTTTAACCTACTCCAATTTCCTTCCAATTTACGAGTCGGCTTCAAAACAGTTCCAATGTGTAGCAACAGTAAGCCATAATAAGTACAAATGGGCTGCAAGTCCTTGTGACATGGAGACCTGCACCATGTGTAGCTTCACCACCTTTCCGACCCTGAGGTTAAGGGGCCTTTGCAAGTTCTCGCTCCTCGACCGGATCTACACTATTCGGGACAACGAAGAACACACCCTTAAATTTGACGGAATATCTCATATGGAAATCATCAAAATGAATGGCACTTGGTTGATGCAGAGCCGTCGACATCCCAAGCTTTGGGCCAGGATGACAGAGCTAATTGACGGGGAGTTCCCTGTTGGTGTCCACGAATGGGAAGTCTTTGGGGACAAGTGCAAGAAAAAGAAGGTACTGATTCGTTGAATATCTAAGATTACAAAAATTCCATTAAACGTTCGATTTATCAATAGTATCTAAGTTTTATCACTGATGATAGAAGTGTTCACTTCATATAATGGTATCTATGTATAGATAACCATGTTATCCCACCACATAACATCTCTAAGTATTTTCATATCCTCATTATTAGATCTGAAAAAGACAAAAGAGCATTGTGGGTTGTAGGCACAGTGACTTCATGGTCCTCCAGTGAAGTTTTTTCCTTCTACAGCCTAGCCTCCTTCTGACGGCGTGTGAGGTCAACGAGTTCACGTGCTCCGACGGCCACTGCATCCCCAAGTCGAAGCGCTGTGACTTGTCCCTGGACTGCATGGACCAGAGCGACGAGCGGGAGTGCAACCGCGTGGCCATTCCCGAGGGCTACTCCAGCAAGCTCCCTCCGCCGAGGATCGACGGCGAACCGGTTCCTCTGTATACCGTGTACAAGATCCGGACAATCCGTTCACTTGATCTGCAGAAGTTCCGGATAGCTATAGACCTTTCTGTTGAAATAAAGTATCTTGACACGAGACTACAGTACAGAAACCTTCAAAATGACCGCCGGTCAAACAAACTGGACAATTGGGAAGAAGTGTGGGCGCCCAGCCTCAAGATCGTTGACGGGACGCGCGGTCTCATCTCCAGAACTATTGACAACAAGGGCGTGTTTGTGTTCAAGTCTTCTGACCCTCTCCCTGATGACGACAGTACCATCTATGAAGGTATGTGTGTTGCTGCCTGTTTGTCATACAATTTATAGCCATTTTTCATATTTGTAAATCGACAAAGCATTCTTTCTGCTTATCTGCTTGCATAAATGTATATATGTAAGAACTACCATAAATATATATACATGACACAGATTGCTCCCTCCTCTGCCTCTGCCGGCCTCTTTCTCTGAAATGGTTTCATCTATCAGAACTGTTTGAAAGAAAAGGATATTTGATTTTATCCATCGACTAAAGCCGAGGTCACAAGTGTGTTTTGGACAACTGACTGGTAGTAATATTAACTGTGTCACGTCTTGCAGTCTTCGAGTTGGCATAATCCTCATCCCCTGCAATTTTGATGGTTGAGTCAAACGATATGAATCGTTCGGAATTGGCGACTGTAGTCTTTCATCTTATAAAAATGACTTAATCATTTGCTCATGCAATCTTAAACAATATATTTCAGTGAATATGATTGTTAAATCAATATTGTAATTTTGTGTGCTAATTATTTCTACACTGAATTCCATTTGATAATGGCTGTGAGATCACCACTGTCTACACGTGCATGGCTTCCAGGCTCTTCAAAGTAACAAAGTTTCTATTTCTTGTAACAAATATACCTCATTAATAATGAGTGGGATCACTAATTGCAAGAGTTCACAAAAACAAATATTTCTGATCATTCTTATGAAATCGCAGTTAGCCTTAATGGTCCCGAAACGTTCTTGCAGCAGATTATTGTAAACATTTCTACTGCCTTGTCTCAGCAACTATGAACGAACTCACATCG
This sequence comes from Penaeus chinensis, assembly GCF_019202785.1. Lineage (NCBI taxonomy): Eukaryota > Metazoa > Arthropoda > Malacostraca > Decapoda > Penaeidae > Penaeus > Penaeus chinensis. The sequence continues at coordinate 5,634,405 of NC_061835.1, forward strand.
TCGTTTTCGTACATCCTGTGACAGCAGGTTGGGAAACCCATAGTTTGGTACTACCGTAATGTATGAAATTCCCTATTGCAAAATGAAACCACGGCAGCAGCAAATATTTCGAAACATTCAAAAATATAGTGACCTTGCTCTGCATTAGAAAACTAATAGTAGCCGGCCAGTGGAGCTACATGCGATAAAGTAATATTGTTTAGTTACTCAGATTTTGTGCGAGAGAAGGATATTTTAGCTATAAACGGGATATTGGTTAAGTGTATGTTTTAGAGGAGAAACAGTCTTTCAAAGTTTCTTTGACATTACTTGAAATTGTAATTGAAAGTCTATTTAATGAATGTCCATTTCCCAAACTGTCTCTCACCAATTCGAGTAATATAGATTACTTTAGATGTGATGTCAGGTGAAGGTGATATCAGGTGAAATCCTTGAACGATTTCTCAGACTAAGAGTACCAATTCTTTGTTTTCAAATATTTGCTTATTTTATCATTACGCTTGCTTATAAGCTTTATTGTAAATTTACCCATTAAAACGATATGCTAGTTACATGTTTACGTATTTTGATTTAGTGATCTGGCCTCACATAGTTTTGATATGATACGCCCCCAACATATGCATAGTGTAGGACCCTTTATGGAGTTAGTCTTGTCCTCGATAAACCTTATTTGCTTTCATGTAATTCCTGCCTTTCCTAAAGTAAATATATATATTTTTTTTATCTTTATTTTTTCTTAGATAACATGTACGACGGAACTAAAAACCTGCTCATGTTTCAAGAGGAGCAGACCATACACTTCGGCTGCCACTTCGACCTCGTCATGTACCCCTTCGACCAACAGGAGTGCTACCTTAACATCGAGATATACGACTACGATCTAAGACTTGGATA
>NC_061835.1:5640298-5645298 GCF_019202785.1 Penaeus chinensis
TAATTCTTCGGTACATTCCCTTAGAACCCAGTTAGATATCTCATCTGGTTCCTCCTTAGTGTTGTCTAGCCCTTTCAGTAGGCCTTTCATTTTATTACTTTTTAGTGTGATTTTTTGTGTGTATAGATATAGGTATTGATATATATATATATATATATATATATATATATTATATATATATGTGTGTGTGTGTGTATGTATATGTATATATATACATATATACTTATATACATATATACATACATACATAGTATACCTGGTGTATGTATATTTGTTGCAATGTCCATGCACGTCGTTCTTAAATAAATTACATGAGCAATAATATTTTCCTTTCTGTCTCCTATGGTACACCTTACTTTATGAAGTACGCAATAAATATAAATACAAGGACATGCACAGAAGTCCTTTGATTCTAACTACTCTGCCTTTTGTGTCATGAAAAAGGGTCATGATCAAAATCGAACAATATTTCAGACCACTAGACTCACGTTGCAACTACATCTGGTAATAGCTCAGTAGATAAGGACGGTACTGTATCACTCTGGTTGAATATGCCGACATATAGTGTGGTTTGCAAATACAGTTTATTTCATGGAAGCATAGTCATAGAACCAATGGCAAATGGGTAACTAATGGTGTTTGTTTTATGTCCGCGAAGAGTTTGATTTTATTAATGAGAAAGAGCAGAAATTAGGATTTCAAATTTGAAATACTTTATTCCATTAGTTACAATGGTTATTTCTTATCATATAAAAAGAAATTTTACAGTACATGTTAATATAAGGTACACTTAGAATTAATGGTAGTACATATGATTCATGCCTATTCTTATATTTTAAAACCTGATGACAATGGTGATTTAGGAGATATACCTTTTTATTTCTTTTTAAATTTACTAGAGTTTCTGGTATTTCTAATATTATTTGGTAATTAGTTCCAGATCATGGATCCGCGTGTTAGTGTCTACCGTGTTCCTATATCTGTATGTGATCTTTTGATGTTTAACTGTCCTGTTTGGACACAGGTTGTGTTACCTACGGTTGGAAGGGTTAATAGATAAAAAAAAGCAAAAAAAACTTGAATTATTTTGTGAATTAGTATCATAGTTTAATTTGTTTTCTACGTTTAAGCAACTTTGTTTATGTGTTGGGTAATATGGTCACACTCATATACGTTACCAAGTGCTACTCCCGCAACATCATGGTGGTGTTTACAGGAATTTAGTGATGTTTTGGCGACTACTGTGAAGATACATTGTGTTTTATCTGGATTTATCTGTAGGCCATTTGGGTCAATGTATCCTTTAGCTTGTGTCAATATCTCCTGGGTCTTTTTTATTAGTTCATCTAAGTTGTTTCATGTAAGTTGTTTACTGAATTTTTATCAATATATCCTATCTTCAACACCAATGTATTATTATTCAGTAAAGATTCTCGATAGAAGCATCAGTAATCTCTTCCCTGAAACTGGATGGAGTCTAGTAAGTGAGTCTCTTGTGAAGAAATATCTCTAAATAAGATTTTCATACTATCAACATTACCATGATTGTTATTATATTTTTCTTGTCATTATTACTATCATCATCATCAAAGTGGTACTATTGTTACCATCATTACTGCTACTAACATCACTGTTTTATTTTCATAATGATAATTGTTATTACTGCTAGTAGCAAAAGTATTATTATCATCAATACCATCGCTATCACTTTATGATTATTTTGATTATCTTTATTTCTATTATCATTCGATATTATGATAATTATTATCATAATCCTCATCGTTATAATCATCACCATCACCACTATCATAATCCATATCACCACCACTCGCACCATACATATCTATCTCGCAATATATTTGAGATAGATTAGTTTACTTTGAAAAAGCTAATTTTCAGAGTGTGGAGTGAATAGTAAAGTCCGTACAGCAGGCTTTTACAACCCATAACTATGATTGAATAATGATTTACGTAACTATTTACATGTAAATATCATAATAGAATAAAAGTGTATAGTAGAAAGAGTTGATAAAAGATCAACAATTACTGACGCAGATGATAAATCAAAATAATCGATAAAGGAGGCCAATAATGAAATCCACTTCCCTTCTCCTGCTTTGCCACCTAAAGCACAAAACTAAATCTCCTTCGTCGAAAATGGAAAGTGAAACAACCTTTCCCGTAGATTTTGTTTTAATCGTGAAGAGCACAAGTATTGCGCTGTGATGATGTTTTTGTTTTTTTTTCAGCCATAAAAATACAGAATTTTAGTCATAACCATGTGATACGTAAGGAACAATCGGTGACCTACCTTCCTTTTGCAAGGAACAATCGGTGACCTCCATCCCTTTTGCAAGGAACAATCGGTGACCTCCATCCCTTTTGCAAGGAACAATCAGTGAACTTAATCCCTTTTGCAAGGAACAATCGGTGACCTCCATCCCTTTTGCAAGGAACAATCGGTGACCTCCATCCCTTTTGCAAGGAACAATCGGTGACCTCCATCCCTTTTGCAAGGAACAATCGGTGACCTCCATCCCTTTTGCAAGGAACAATCGGTGACCTCCATCCCTTTTGCAAGGAACAATCGGTGACCTCCATCCCTTTTGCAAGGAACAATCGGTGACCTCCATCCCTTTTGCAAGGAACAATCGGTGACCTCCATCCCTTTTGCAAGGAACAATCGGTGACCTCCATCCCTTTTGCAAGGAACAATCGGTGACCTCCATCCCTTTTGCAAGGAACAATCGGTGACCTCCATCCCTTTTGCAAGGAACAATCGGTGACCTCCATCCCTTTTGCAAGGAACAATCGGTGACCTCAATCCTTTTTGTAAGGAATAATCAGTGACCACACTCCCTTTACAAGTAAAATCGGGGCCCGTGTGTGTGTGTGTATATATATATATATATATATATATATATATATATTTATACACACACAGTATGCAATTTCACACCAGGAGGCTTAAAAGAATGCTGAATATCTCGCCTCCCCCCTCTCCCACAGGCTTATAAATATTACCATGTATGGAAACTGACGCACTCGAGGTGGCAACACACTACAGTCGGAGCCACGGCGGGGCGTCGTTTTGCCCTGTATATTCCTTAAAGAGACTGGGAGAGACTATTTGACATTGCCAGGCGCGCTCTTGCATCTCCTTTCATACTGCAGCATGAACTTCGGTCGCCTTCCCTTCGCCGAAGCCGAGGGCACGAGCGTTTTATCCCGCGAGTGAGGAGGATGCTCGAAAACAGTGTTGCCACGGACGGCTCCTATATAACATTATTTTGTTGTTTAATAAATGTATATTTAATTTGCATAAGCCATATTTGATGTTCTAATTATCAGCATCTATATATTCATTGTAGCCCTACTACAATTTTGTGTTCAGATAATGTTCTATAATGAAGAAAATGATGTAGCATGTTTTCTGTTTACTTTATGTGTTTAGTGACGAAAGGAAAAAGAACAATTCACTTCATTAGTTCGGTTAGATGCTACTAGATGGCATAGCCACGGCACACGAGAAGCATTTACAAAGGTATCAGCGATTTTGCAAAGATTTGATTCGATTTAGCTGCCAAACGTAGATGTTTCATGGCGATTTCCGTTGCCCAAAAGAGTCGCGTTTTACGTTGACAAACCTGGAAATCATTTCCGATTAGTCACTTTTATATCATTATTTTTTCATATTCTTCATTATCTTTCCTTTCGTTTTTGAATGCTAATGTACCAGCTTTGTTGCTTTCTCAAAACTATATGCGTTTTTATTTCGTGTTTCCTTATCATTTCCATTATCCGTTCTTAACTATCTAACGACGCGACTGCTTGTTTCCTTAACTGCCTCCCACACGGCGGAATGCGACCGCCGCCGCCTCAGTTCCCCCCGGGGTCTTGGCGGGGGCTGATCTTCGAACTTTTGTCAGTGTGACGTGGGTAAGATTTTCTATTTAAACATTGTTTTATTACCATTGTGTTGATTTTATCATCATAGATCATTCCTGTGTTATTGATGATTATCTTTTTCTTGTAGGTTGGGGCAATTTTGGCGCCATGAGGGCGACCAGGCCGGCCTCTTCCTGACTCCGTGGCGGTCGCACAAGCGAAGCGGAGAGCTTTTCTTGCGACTCTGCAAGAGGGACTTTTATTTCCAAGCAAGGCTACGGCTGGGCAGCTCACCTGTACCCTCCACACTGACGGTATGTGTGACAAATATTTTCTGTACCTCTGCTATGTCACTTAGCACAAAGTACTTACTAAGGAGGGGGGGGGGGGGGTACGTGGGACTGTCCCCTCCGTCTAGGGAATTAATAGATGGTAGGTAAGGTTAGTATGGCGTTTTGGGTTCGTCTGATACCGCACTGTTTACTTATGTGTGGCTAAAGTGTTTTATTATAATTGTATTGTTAGAAACTTGAATTTTAAGGTTTCATAAATCACTTTCTTCGATTTCTCCAGGTTCCTATTCCCCCCCCCCCCCCACCTCAACCCCCAGCCCCCCACGCATTCCCAAGAACGTTGTGTAGATGAAAAAAAAAAAAATGATAATAATAATACATCGGGTTTTCCTTTATGAATTTCTTGACGCCTCCTAATCTGATCTGAATTTAAACATTTTTAAAAGGCAAATGGAAATGGAAATTGAAACCTAACCTGAATGAATAACTTTCCTCCAGAAACCTGAATTTTAAAATAGTGTCCCCTTAATTTATTCAAGTTTTCGAATAATATATGCTATAAGGTTGGGTAATAAAACCTACATGAAAGGATAGAACAATACAAACCAAGACAAAGTTCTTCTATTGCAATATGCGTGCAAATGCTCCCCAAGGGTGCTATACGTAAAAGAAAAGAGATCCCCAAAGTCGCTCGTCTTGTTTACATTGCGAGGGTGAGTTCTAGACGCATATACTACAACAGGGGTCCAGGGGGCGTAGCCCCCTGACTAGGCGCATATACTACCACGGGGGTCTAGGGGGTAGAGCCCCCTGGCTAGG
>NC_061835.1:5647798-5687798 GCF_019202785.1 Penaeus chinensis
TGAAAATTAAGATTCTATTTAATTTACATTGCACATCATTGCAAGTATCAATCGGTAACATCATTTTTGCAAAAAGACAATCGGTGACCAAACTCCCTTTGCAAGAAACAATAAGTGACCCAACAAGTGCAAACAACAATCGGTGCCTTCCCTCCCTTTTGCAAGAAACAAGCGGTGACTTCCCTTTTGCAAGAAACAAGCGGTGACTTCCCTTCCTTTTGCAAGAAACAAGCGGTGACTTCCCTTCCTTTTGCAAGAAACAAGCGGTGACTTCCCTTTTGCAAGAAACAAGCGGTGACTTCCCTTCCTTTTGCAAGTAACAAGCGGTGACTTCCCTTCCTTTTGCAAGAAACAAGCGGTGACTTCCCTTTTGCAAGAAACAAGCGGTGACTTCCCTTCCTTTTGCAAGTAACAAGCGGTGACTTCCCTTCCTTTTGCAAGAAACAAGTGGTGACTTCCCTTCCTTTTGCAAGAAAAAATCGGCGACTTCCCTTCCTTTTGCAAGAAACAAGCGGTGACTTCCCTCTCTTTTGCAAGAAACAAGCGGTGACTTCCCTCCCTTTTGCAAGAAACAAGCGATGACTTCCCTCTCTTTTGCAAGAAACAAGCGGTGACTTCCCTCCCTTTTGCAAGAAACAATCGGCGACTTCCCTCTCTTTTGCAAGAAACAATCGGCGACTTCCCTTCCTTTTGCAAGAAACAAGCGGTGACTTCCCTCTCTTTTGCAAGAAACAAGCGGTGACTTCCCTCTCTTTTGCAAGAAACAAGCGGTGACTTCCCTCCCTTTTGCAAGAAACAATCGGCGACTTCCCTTCCTTTTGCAAGAAACAATCGGTGACTTCCCTTCCTTTTGCAAGAAACAAGCGGTGACTTCCCTCTCTTTTGCAAGAAACAAGCGGTGACTTCAAGCGGTGACTTCCCTATCTTTTGCAAGAAACAAGCGGTGACTTCCCTTTTGCTTATTTTCTGATTTGATAAGTAATTCACTTTCACCTTTAGATCTCCACATATATTTATATTTGTCTATATGCAATGTTACTTAAATCAAATCATTGCAAATGCTTTTTGCACTGATGACGTTTGGCTTTTGATCTCGCAATAATACGCCTTTTATACCAAATTTACAATTAAAATACCATTGTCACCACTTTTTAAAAAATTGATAATGTGTTTCTCTTGTGATAAGCATTTGAGTTAGATTTCAGATTTTGATCAATTTAATGAAAATTAAAACTGTCCTTAATTTACATAACAATTTATTATAACGCATATACATTCACATATATATATAAATTTATACATATAAATATATAAATAATCGTATATATATTTATATATATGCCTTTATAAATTATATATACTTAAGTACGTATATATATCCTATATGCATATATATATATATATATATATATATATACCTATATATATGCCTATATACCTATGTATAAATACCTATATGTATATATACACAATGTTGTGCGTAAATATATAAATGCGTGTGTACATACACACACACACACACACACACACACACACACACACACACACACACACACACACACACACACACACACACACACACACACACACGTTTATGTGTGTATATAAACGCATATATATATATATATGTATAGATGTGCGTTTATATATGTATATATATGCGTATATATATATGTATATATATGCGTATATATATGTATATATATGCATATATACGTATATATTTATGTTTATATATGTATATATATACGTGTATATATGTATATATATGCGTATATATATTGTATGTGTATATATATATCCGTATATTTATGTGTGTATATATATGCATATGTTTATGTATATATCGTATATTTATGTATAAATATGCGTGTGTGTATATATATATATATATGCATGTGTATGTGTATATATATGTTTATATATATGCATATATATGTATACATATATGCATATATATGTATACATATATAAATATATAAATGGTATATATATGTGTATATATATTATACGTATGCATATATATGTATGTGTATATATACATATATAAGCATATATATATATATGCATATAAATACATACACTATATATATATATATATATTGTATACACGTATATATAAGTATATATATATATACTTAAATAAGTGTGCATATATATATATCCTATTTATTTATGTGTGCATATATACATTATATATATATATATATATATATATATATATATATATATATATATATATGCGTATATATTTGTGCTTTTATGTCCTGGGTAGTGACCTTAAACTGCATCCAGTGATGAGACTTCTGTTCGGGAGTTTGGGGAGATTAGAGCTGCCCCTTAGTCATCACTGCTCTCAGGTCCACCCTGGCCCGGGGTGGTAGCACCTGCGAGGGTCCCTGGTATGGGGTTACATGTCCTCCGCTGCCTTGCGGATGTCATGGGAATGACAAAGGCTAGGGGAGTAAACCCAACAGAAAATCCGGAGTGGTATCCCGAAGCCGGTTGGTCCTTGCATCGCATAACCTTCTGACAACTCCTGCAGCCAACCTGGCTCCAACTGTATCGGTCTGTCCTTTCCGTTGGATGCCGCCAGCAAGGTTAGAGAGGGGGTCCTGTCGACTGGCCATCCCAGGTCCTCCGTATCATCGCCCTGGCCTCATCCATGATCTTCCGAGATCGACGATCAGTCATATGTGTATATATGCGTTTATATACATATATATTTGTGTGTATATATTTAAATATGTATAATTTACTAGCTGTAAATTGTCAAAATATATTTTGATTTGTGTATACCATGTTCTGTAAGATAAATGTACTATTTTCACCTACCACTTTTTTGGGTTTTGATCTCGTGTTAATATGCGATTTCTGTCAATTTTCCATTTAAAATACCATTGTCACTACCTTAAGTTTCCCCGTATAATGTTTTCTCATGTGATAAGAATATGGCTTACCTACTGAATTCGTTGAATTTGATGAACATTGTTTTTTCTTAATTGACATTATACTCCATTGGCCACCGATTGCAAGTATCAGTCGATGACTTCATTCCCTTTGCAAGAAACAATCGGTGATCCTCAGACGGATGTGACTGGCTCGTTTTTCCTTTGATTTTTAGATGTTTTTATGGGTAGCATTTAATGTTCTGACAAGATAGTTCATTCACTAGCCTAGCACCTTTCGATGCTTAATATGTGTCTATACATTTTGAAAATTAGATTGACCATTTTGTCCTACCACTTTTAGATTGTCAGCAAGTATTTTGATTTGTCTAAATGCAATGTTATGCAGATTAAATTTACTGTTTTGACCTGCCAAGTTTTTGCACTTGACGCTTGGGTTTTGAGCTTACATTGATACTCCATTTATACTTTTACTATTAAGATACCATTGGTACCATCTTAATTTGTATGTTTCTTTTTTTTTTCTTGAATTTTAAATTATTTTTAAAATCTAACTCGTGGTATCCTTGGTGAATAGATATATATTTTATGTATATAATGTATATACATACATGTATATATATACATGTATTTACATGTATATATATATGTATAAATATGTACATATTTGTGTATATACATATATGTTTATAAAAATAAACGCACGCAAACGCGCGCACACACACGCTCGTACGCACGCATACGCATAAATGTATGTGTGTGTACATATACATACATGCATACATGTGATATATATATGTATACATGAGATATATATATATATACTCACATCTATGTATGTATGTTTTTGTCTATATACACGTTGTGTGTGTGTGTGTGTGTGTGTACGTGTGCTGCGCGCATTCATGCACACAGTGGGTGAGTTTCCTTTTTTTTTTTTTTTTTTTTAAGATGTTTTCTGACAAGATAGTTCATTCACTAGCACCTTTTGATGCTTAACATGTATGCCTATTTACAATATGAAAATTAGATTGACCATTTTGTCCTACCACCTTTTTGCACTGATAACGCTTGGTTTTGATCTCGCATTAAGACGCCTTTTATGTGAGTTTTCCTTCCTTTTAAAAATATCATTGTTGCCACTTTAATGTGTAATGTATAATGTCTTTCTCTTGTGATAAGCATCAGATTTACATTACATGATATTTTGTTAAATATGAAGAAAATTAAGAATGTTCTGAATTTATTTCACACCATTGTTTTTTTTTTTTTTTTCTTGTATTATAAATTAGTTTGTAAATCTAATTCATTGTTTCCTTAATTGATAGATACATAGTTATACATTAAATATCTATACATTTATATAGATATGTGCATGTATTGTGTATATATATATATATATATATATATATGTACTGTGTGTATATATATATATATATATATATATATATTATATATATATACTAATATATATATATATACATATACTGTGTGTATATATATATGTACTATATATATACTGTGTGTATATATATGTACTATATATATATATACTGTGTGTATATATATATATGTACTATATATATAGTGTATATATATATGTACTATATATATATACTGTGTGTATATATATGTACTATATATATTTAGTGTGTGTATATATATGTACTTTATATATACTGTATATATAATATATATACAATATATATAGGCTAATATGTGTGTATACAATTTATGTTTATGTACTATATATATACTGTAAATTTATATATAGTTTTAATATATACATGTAAACATAAGTAATGATACGTAAATACACGATATTTATGTATAAACACGGATTATTTATATGTATATATATTGTATATACATGTATATACATAAACATATGTATGTACATACATAATTTATATATATATATGTATGTATGTATTTAATGTATATATATAAACACAGAAACATACAATAATAATATTTACATATTTATATAATTGTATTACATGTTTTACACACACACCTCCCTCCTTTTGCAAGAACAAATCGGTGAGCCTCAGACGGTGGATGTGGCTGCCTACTAATCCTTGATTTGTACATGTTTTATGTTTAGCATTTTCTGTTTTGACATTCATTCACATTTTATGGTTTGACATTCATTCACTAACACCTTTAGATTGTCAGTATGTATTTTGATTTGTCTATATGCAATGTTATGTAGATTAAATGTATTGTTTTGACCTGCCAGCTCTTTGCACTGCTGACGCTTGGGTTTTGAGCTTACATTAATACTCCATATATGTGCATTTTATCATTGTTACCACCTTAATTTTTTTGTTTCTTATTGGTTACATTACCGGAGATTTTGTTGAATTTGGTGAAAATTAAGATTCATCTTAATTTATTTTACACACTATTGAGTTGTTTTCTTGAATTTTAAATTATTTTTAAAATTTAACTCGTGGTATCCTTGATGAATAGATATACATTTTATGTATAAAATATATATACACATATATATATGTGTATATATATGTATTTACATGCATATATATGTATAGATATGTACATGTGTATATATGTTTATATGAATAAACGCACACAAACTCGCACACACACGCTCTTACGCACGCATACACATAAATGTATGTGTACACATATACATACATGCATATGTGATATATATATGTATACATGAGATATATATATACTCATGTATGTATGTACGTGTTTTTGTCTATAAAATCGTGTGTGTGTGTCTATCATCGACATGATGGTGGGTTGAGGACCACTAACAATGATTACCTAACTACTCCCCTGGGGAAGGATCATTTGTTAGCCGCCCCAGTATAAAAACCCAGTCAAGTACATGTGTATGTGCTTATATATATATGTATATATTATATGTTTGTGCGTTTGTGTGTATATATATGTGTATATGTATGAATATGTATAGTTCACTAGCGCCTTTAAATTGTCAACATATTTTGATTTGTCTGTATACTGTGTCCTTAATTTACATAACGTTCTATTATAACGCATATACATATACATATATATATATATATATATGCATTTATATATATGCGTGTGTATATATATATAAATATGCGTATATATATTTAAATATACGCCTTTATACTTTATATATACAAATATATACATATAGGTGTATATATAGAGATATATGTATATAGGATATATATACGTACACACAATGTTATGCGTAAATATATATATCGTATATATATATGTATATATGTGCGTATATATATATGCATATAATTATATGCATATATATATGTATAGATGTGCGTATATATATGTATCTCTATATGCGTATATATATATATATATGTGTGTATATACGTATATATTTATATCTATATCTATATACATGTGTGTGTGTGTGTGTAATATGTATATAAACGTATATGTTATACAAATGCGTATATAAGTGTGTATATATATGTATATATGCATATATATGTATATATATGTGTATGTATACATATATAACCATATATATATGTATGTGTATACATATTTATATATTGTGTATATAAGTATATATATACTTAAATATGTGTGCATATATAAATATTATATAATGCGTACATATATATGTGTGCGTTTATGTATATGTTTTTATATACATATATTTTTATATGTATATATAGATATGTATAATTCAGTAGCACCTTTAAATTGTCAACATATATTTTGATTTGTTTATACTATGTTATGTAAATTTAAGATACTATTTCCACCTGACACGTCTTTGGGTTTTGATCTCGTGTTAATATGCGATTTCTGTCAATTTTCCTTCTAAAATACAATTCTCGCCACTGTAAGTTTGGTGAAAATTAAGATTCTTCTTAATTTACTTTACACACTGTTGGATTTTTTTATCTTTTCTTGAATTTTAAATTATTTTATAAATCTAAACTCGTGGTATTCTTGATAGATACACATTTTATGTATATAATATATATGTATATATATATATGTATTTACATGTATATATTTGTGTATGCATATGTATATATATGTGTGTGTACATGTATGTGTATATGTATATATAAACAAACGCACGCAAACGCGTGCACACACGCGCGCACGCACGCATACACATTTATGTGTGTGTGTGTACATATGTGCATACATACATATGTGATATATATGTATACTTGATATATATATATACACACGTGTATGTATGTACGTGTTTTTGTGTCTATACACGTGTGTGTGTGCGCGCGCGCGCGTACGCTGCGCGCATTCATGCACACAGTGGGTAATGGTGGGTTGAGGACCACTAACAATGATTACCTAACCAACTACTACCCTGGGGAACGAGCATTTGTTAGCCGCCCCAGTATAATATATATGCATATATATATAAAATATATATATATGCGTACATATATATACATAAACGCACTCACACATGTATATGCTCTTATATACATATACATATATATATGTATATTTATATGTAAAATTCACTAGCACCTTTATATTGTCAACATATATTTTGATTTGTCTGTATACTATGTTATGTAAATGAAATGTACTATTTTCACCTGCCTAGTATTTGGGTTTTGATCTCGTGTTGATATGCGATATCTCAATTTTCCTTTTAAAATACCAGTCACCACCTTAAGTTTTTCTCAATTTACACGACACTCCATTGGTCACCGATTGCAAGTATCAGTCGGTGACTTCACTCCCGTTGCAAGAAACAATCGGTGATCCTCAGACGGATGTGACTGGCTCGTTTTCCCTTTGTTTTTAGACCATTTTGGGCTACCACCTTTTTGCACTGATGGGTTTTGATCACCCAATAATACGCCTTTTATGTGAATTTTCCTTAAAAATATATCATTGTTACCTCTTTAATGTGGATTGTAAAATGTTTTTCTCTCGCGATAAGCATCTGGTTTATACTACATGAGATTGTGTTAAATGTGAGGAAAATTAAGAATGTTCTAAATTTACTTCACACCATTTTTTTTTTTTTTCGTGGATTTTAAATTAATTTGCAAATCTATCTTATTCATGGTTTCCTTGATTGATAGATAAATAGTTATACATTAACTATACATATATGTACATATATGCAAGTATTGTGTATATATACTGTATGTACTGTATATATATCAACTGTGTATATAGACATGTACTATATATATATATATATATATATATATACTGTGTATATATATACATTTATATACATATGTATACGTACTGTATATATATACATATGTCTACGTGCTGTATATATATACTGTATATATAATATATATCATAAATTTTGTTGAATTTGGTGAAAATTAAGATTCTTCTTAATTAACTTTTTTTTTTTTAATTTTAAATTATTTTGTAAATCTCGTGGTAGCCTTGATAGATACACATTTTTTTGTATATAATATATATACATACATATGTGTATGTATATGTATTTACATTTACATATGTATGTATATATATGTATAAATGTACATATATGATTATATATATATATAAACGCACGCACGCATACATATGTATGTGTACATATATACATAAATGCATATGTGATATATATGTATACATGAGATATATATATACACACATGTATGTATGTGGTTTTTTTTTTGTCTATACACGCGTGTGTGTGTCCGCTGTGCGCATTTATGCACACAGTGGGTGAGTATCATCGATATGATGGTGGGTTGAAGATCACCAATAATTATTACCTAACTAACTACTCCCCTGGGGAAGGATTATTTGTTAGTCGCCCCAGTATAAAAACCCAGTCAAGTACATGATATCAAATAGTTCGTCAAACAGCGCATCGTTGGTGGCAGAAATGTGCATATGTATACATATATACACGTATATATATATATACATAAATAGATCTATAGACATACGTATGTATATACATAAACATGTACAGAAAGATGTATAATATATACATAAAGATGTGTATATATAGTGTGTGTGTGTGTGCGCGCATGTTCGCATGTGCATTCATGAACGGTAAGTGAGATGAGCATTTCTAGTGAATGGTAGTGAGGTCACACATTCCCATTGACTGGTAGTGAGATCACGAGCATTCCTTTCGAACGTTAGATCCCAGGCATTCCTGGTGCATGGTAGTGAGATCTCGAGCATTCCGATTTAATTGTAGTAAGATCCTGAATATTCCTAGTGAATGGAAAGTTAGATCCTGAGCATTCTTTGTGAATTTGAATTATAGATCCTGATCATTCTTTGTGAATTATAGATCCTGAGCGTTCTTTGTGAATTATAGATCCTGAGCATTCTTAGTGTAAGGTAGGGATATCCTGATTATTACTTTTGAATGGTAGAGATTCTGGTGAAACTGTAATGAGATCCCGAGTGTTCCTAGTAAATAGTAGTGAGATCCCAATCATTCCTTTTGAATGGTAGAGAGATCTTGACCATTCCTGGTGAATGATAATTAATTTCGAGCAATTGTAGGGAGTGTAGTTGAATTCCGAACATTCCTTTTTACTGGTAGATCCCGAGCATTGCTAGTATTGCATTGTAGTGAGATCCCAAGCATTCCTAATGCAAGATGTTACACTCTCACACAACCCCCCCTACCCCCGTTCACCCTCCTGTCTCTCTGCCTGTCTCTGCCCTTGGTGTACTTGTTTCAGAAAATGTCGGACGCAGCCTCTCAGGACAAACCGAGCACCGGCCGACGACAGGAGCGCACGACACAGGGCGCGAACGGGAGGAAGCCACATGGGTCCAGCATCGCGAAGGTTCATAGCAAGTTGCTACCCCGTCGAGGACGACGGGTGGGTGCGTGTGCCGAGCGATCTCAGAGGGGTCAGAAGCCTCCGTTGGCACGCCCTCCAACTAGAAGAGGTGACCAATAGCGCGGCACTGCCGCCGAACTGACCTAAGCCACGCCCACATCCCTCTTGACCTTTGCCTGCAACCTTGACCCGGACAAACACTCTACCTCGAGCCACACTCCCGCTTGGACGCGGCCTCCCTCGGGGGCCACCTTCTAGGGCCCCTGCCTTACCGGGGCTCTAGTTCTGCACAAGCCGGCTACGCTACCGACAGAGCAATTGCGTGTGCCCTTCGCCAGGACAGAGTTCCGCCTGCGCTCATTTCTGTCAAGATATGGGCGCCTTTGGAACCACATAGTAAGTAACACCACCTCCATCACGCAACGTTTCTACAACAATTGGAAAGTCGCGTTAACTTTTGGCTCCTCAACCAGTAACAGATATACATCATGACTATTTTCAACTAATTACTTATTGTTTTAACACCACCACCACTACCATCACCATTACCATCATCTTCATTACCATCATCATTACCACCATCACCACCACCATCACCACCACCACCACCACTACCATCACCATCATCATTACCATCATCATTACCACCACTACCATTACAACCACTACCACCATCATTACAACCACTACCACCACCATTACCATCACCATTACCATCATCACCACCACTACCACTATCACCACCAAGAAGCACCAGGTAGGGGGTCTCGCTGTCGCTGTGGTTAGAGGAGGTCGTGGCTAGAGTAACCCAGAATGGGCACTCTCCTCCTATAGAAGCTAAGTGGTTGCGAAGTATCTTTCGGTAGGGCACTGGGAGACTTTTGTCATGTTTGTCAAGTCAGTGATCTTAGACCGTGCTTTTAAGATTTCAAAGTTCGTGTCATATTCTTTTGTTTTATTTCATGGTATTTTACGTGTTTTTGCTTTACTAGTTTAACGTGTTTGTGCTTTATTAGTTTAACGTGTTTATGCTTTACTAGTTTTATGTGTTTGTGCCTTACTAGTTTTATGTGTTTGTGCCTTACTAGTTTTACGTGTTTGTGCTGTACTAGTTTTACGTGTTTGTGCTTTACTAGTTTTAAGTGTTTGTGCTTTACTAGTTTTACGTGTTTGTGCTTTACTAGTTTAACGTGTTTGTGCTTTACTAGTTTTACGTGTTTGTGCTTTTCTAGCTTTACGTGTTTGTGCTTTACTAGCTTTACATGTTTGTGCTTTACTAGTTTTACGTGTTTGTGCTTTACTAGTTTTACTTGTTTGTGCTTTACTAGTTTTACATGTTTGTGCTTTATTAGTTTCACGTGTTTGTGCTTATAATTCTTACGTATCTTGTCTTTTATTCATATTTTAATAAATGTCAAAAGGTTTTATGAACCCCTGTTTTCCGTACCCTCCGACTCTGTGACGAAAGGCACCAGTCATAACGGACCTGTTAGGGGGAAGTGAAACTAAAGACGTAACCCAAAATTGTATACCATCTGCGTTAGGGAAAAGATCGCTCGTACACGCCTCTCCGGCTAAATACACGCATACCAGTCTTTTACATTGTCGCACCAAACACATACACTCATACACACTTACATACTATCTTTCCATTCTTACACTTCGCCAATCCCCCTTTAACGCACATACAACGTTCCCATACGTAAATTAAATTGGTGGTGGCAGCGCGTGGTTTTCAAATCTAACGAGTTTGTAATCATATGCAAGATGCTACACCCTCACACAACCCCCCCCCCCCCTTTACCCCTGTTCACCCTCCAGCCTCTCTGTCTGTCTCTGCCCTTGGTGTACTTGTTTCAGAAAATGTCGGACGCAGCCTCCCAGGACAAACCGAGCACCGGCCGACGACAGGAGCGCACGACGCAGGGCGCGAACGGGAGGAAGCCACATGGGTCCAGCACCGCGAAGGTTCATAGCAAGTTGCTACCCCGTCGAGGACGACGGGTGGGTGCGTGTGGTAAATTCCACGGAGAGTTCTACAAACATCACTCTTTCTGTGTGTTTTAATACCTTTAATCTTTCATAGGAGGTTATTATTTTCATCTTATTCCTGAACCTCTTGTACCTTGACAATGTCTTAATTAATATGGTAGCGAGCGTTATGCAAGGCACTGATTTTTCTTTTCAAACTTCTTAAGACATAAATCCAAGTATGTATGTTATTAAAAACACTTCTATCACATGTACACCTATATGATACAGCCCAAAAATATACCGACCGCCAATACTTATCTCTCTGTTTTTCCACAAGAACCAAACACAGCACGGCAGCTCTCAAAGCTGCCCCCGGCCTCTCTGTCTCTCTCTAGCGGGCTCGCTATGCTCCTTGGGTCACCACCTTGGCGGGACCCAAGACATGCAAATTGTTTGTGTACTGGTTCGGTAGTTTAGTGTAAACATAAGCGGGCTAGTCCCGCTGTTTAGATATTTCTTGCGTAAACATAACATTGCACTTTATTTACTTAATAAAATGGTAGCTTTTATTTATAGGTGTATCTTAATTAAAACATTATCGGTGCGTCCGTCAGATCTGCTACATGCGTGTGCCGAGCGATCTCAGAGGGGTCAGAAGCCTTCGTTGGCACGCCCTCCAACTAGCAGAGGTGACCAATAGCGCGGCACTGCCGCCGAACTGACCTAAGCCACGCCCACTTCCCTCTTGACCTTTGCCTGCAACCTTGACCCGGACAAACACTCTACCTCGAGTCATGCTCCCGCTAGGACGCGGCCTCCCTCGGGGGCCACCCTCCAGGGCCCCTGCCTTACCGGGGCTCTAGTTCTGCACAAGCCGGCTACGCTACCGACAGAGCAATTGCGTGTGCCCTTCGCCAGGACAGAGTTCCGCCTGCGCTCATTTCTGTTAAGATATGGGCGCCTTTGGAACCACATAGTAAGTAACACCACCTCCATCACGCAACGTTTCTACAACAATTAGAAAGTCGCGTTAACTTTTGGCTCCTCAACCAGTAACAGATATACATCATGACCATTTTCAGAGTTTCAACTAATCACTTATTGTTTTAACATTATACACCATCACCATCACTATCACCACCACCATCGCCATCATTATCACCACCATCACTATCAACACCACCATTACCACCACCACCATTACCACCATCACCACCACCATCACAATCACTATCACCACCACTATCACCACCACTATCACCACCACCATTAACATTACCATCATCATTACCATCATCATTACCACCACCACCATTACCATCACCACCATCACACCCACCACCACCATCACCATTACCATTACAACCACTACCACCACCATCACCATTACCATCACAACCACTACCACCACCATCACCATTACCATCACCACCACCATCACCACCACTACCACTATCACCACCAAGAAGCACCAGGTAGGGGGTCTCGCTGACGCTGTAGTTAGAGGAGGTCGTGGCTAGAGTAACCCGGAATGGGCACTCTCCTCCTATAGAAGCTAAGTGGTTGCGAAGTATCTTTCGGTAGGGCACTGGGAGACTTTTTTCATGTTTGTCAAGTCAGTGATCTTAGACCGTGCTTTTAAGATTTCAAAGTTCGTGTCATATTCTTTTGTTTTATTTCATGGTATTTTACGTGTTTGTGCTTTACTAGTTTTAAGCATTTGTGCTTTACTAGTTTTACGCGTTTGTGCTGTACTAGTTTTATGTGTTTGTGCTTTACTAGTTTTAAGTGTTTGTGCTTTACTAGATTACGTGTTTGTGCTTTACTAGTTTACGTGTTTGTGCTTTAATAGTTTTACGTGTTTGTGCTTTACTAGTTTTACGTGTTTATTTTTATTAGTTTTACGTGTTTGTGCTTTACTAGTTTTATGTGTTTATTTTTATTAGTTTTACATGTTTGTGCTTTACTATTTTTACGTGTTTATTTTTATTAGTTTTACATGTTTGTGCTTTACTAGTTTTACATGTTTATTTTTACTTGTTTTACGTGTTTGTGCTTTATAAGTTTTACGTGTTTGGGCTTTACTAGTTTTACGTGTTTGTGCTTTACTAGGTTTACGTGTTTGTGCTTTACTAGTTTTACATGTTTGTGCTTTACTAGTTTTACGTGTTTGTGCTTTACTAGTTTTACGTCTTTGTGCTTTACTAGTTTTACGTTTGTGCTTTACTAGTTTTACACGTTTGTGCTTTACTAGTTTTACGTGTTTGTGCTTTACTAGTTTTACGTGTTTGTGCTTTATAGTTTTACGTGTTTGTGCTTTACTAGTTTTATGTTTGTGTTTATATTTTACGTGTTTGTGCTTTACTAGTTTTACATGTTTGTGCTTTACTAGTTTTACACGTTTGTGCTTTACTAGTTTTACACTTTTGTGCTTTACTAGTTTTACACGTTTGTTCTTTACTAGTTTTACGTGTTTGTGCTTTATTAGTATTACGTGTTTGTGCTTTACTAGTTTTACGTGTTTGTGCTTTACTAGTTTTACACGTTTGTGCTTTACTAGTTTTACACGTTTGTGCTTTACTAGTTTTACACGTTTGTGCTTTACTAGTTTTACACGTTTGTGCTTTATTAGTTTTACGTGTTTGTGCTTTACTAGTTTTACGTGTTTGTGCTTTACTAGTTTTACTTGTTTATTTTTACTAGTTTTACGTGTTTGTGCTTTACTAGTTTTACGCGTTTGTGCTTTACTAGTTTTACGTGTTTGTGCTTTACAAGTTTTACACATTTGTGCTCTACTAGTTTTACGTGTTTGTGCTTTACTAGTCTTACGTGTTTGTGCTTTACAAGTTTTACGTGTTTGTGCTTTACTAGTTTTACGTGTTTGTGCTTTACTAGTTTTACGTTTGTGCTTTACTAGTTTTACATGTTTGTGCTTTACTAGTTTTACATGTTTGTGCTTTACTAGTTTTACATGTTTGTGCTTTACTAGTTTTACGCGTTTGTGCTTTACTAGTTTTACATGTTTGTGCTTTACTAGTTTTACATGTTTGTGCTTTACTAGTTTTACGTGTTTGTGCTTTACTAGTTTTACATGTTTGTGCTTTACTAGTTTTACGTGTTTGTGCTTTACTAGTTTTACATGTTTGTGCTTTACTAGTTTTACACGTTTGTGCTTTACTAGTTTTACACTTTTGTGCTTTACTAGTTTTACACGTTTGTGCTTTACTAGTTTTACGTGTTTGTGCTTTACTAGTTTTACGTGTTTGTGCTTTACTAGTTTTACGTGTTTGTGCTTTACTAGTTTTACACGTTTGTGCTTTACTAGTTTTACACGTTTGTGCTTTACTAGTTTTACACGTTTGTGCTTTATTAGTTTTACGTGTTTGTGCTTTACTAGTTTTACGTGTTTGTGCTTTACTAGTTTTACTTGTTTATTTTTACTAGTTTTACGTGTTTGTGCTTTACTAGTTTTACGCGTTTGTGCTTTACTAGTTTTACGTGTTTGTGCTTTACAAGTTTTACACATTTGTGCTCTACTAGTTTTACGTGTTTGTGCTTTACTAGTCTTACGTGTTTGTGCTTTACAAGTTTTACGTGTTTGTGCTTTACTAGTTTTACGTGTTTGTGCTTTACTAGTTTTACGTTTGTGCTTTACTAGTTTTACGTGTTTGTGCTTTACTATTTTTACGTGTTTGTGCTTTACTATTTTTACGTGTTTGTGCTTTACTATTTTTACGTGTTTGTGCTTTACTATTTTTACGTGTTTGTGCTTTACTGGTTTTTCGTGTTTGTGCTTTACTAGTTTTACGTGTTTGTGCTTTACTAGTTTTACGTGTTTGTACTTTACTAGTTTTACGTGTTTGTGCTTTACTAGTTTTACGTGTTTGTGCTTTACTAGTTTTACGTGTTTGTGCTTTACTAGTTTTACGTGTTTGTGCTTTACTAGTTTTACGCATTTGTGCTTTACTAGTTTTACGCGTTTGTGCTCTACTAGTTTTACACGTTTGTGCTTTACTAGTTTTACGTGTTTGTGCTTTACTAGTTTTACGTGTTTTTGCTTTACTAGTTTTTCGTGTTTGTGTTTTACTAGTTTTACATGTTTGTGCTTTACTAGTTTTACGTGTTTGTGCTTTACTAGTTTTACATGTTTGTGCTTTACTAGTTTTACATGTCTGTGCTTTACTAGTTTTACGTGTTTGTGCTTTACTAGTTATACATGTTTGTGCCTTACTAGTTATACGTGTTTGTGCCTTACTAGTTTTACGTGTTTTTACTAGCTTTACGTGTTTGTGCTTATAAGTCTTACGTGTCTTGTCTTTTATTCGTATTCTAATAAATGTCAAAAGGTTTTATGAACCCCTGTTTTCCAAACCCTCCGACTATGTGACGAAAGGTATAAGTCATAACGGACCTGTTGGGAGAAATGAATCTAAAGATGTAACCCTAAATCGTTTACCATCTGCGTTTGGGAATAGATCCCTCGCACACGCCTCTCTGGCTAAATACACGCATACCAGTCTTTTACATTCTGGCACCAAACACATACACGCATACACACTTACATACACTTACACATCATCTTTCTGTTCTTACACTTCGCCAGTCCCCTTTTAACACATATACAACGTTCCCATACGTAAATTTAATTTTTCAAATTCAGCGAGTTTGTAATCATATGCAAGATGCTACACCCTCACACAACCCCCCCCCCCCTTACCCCTGTTCACCCTCCAGCCTCTCTGTCTGTATCTGCCCTTGGTGTACTTGTTTCAGAAAATGTCGGACGCAGCCTCCCAGGACAAACCGAGCACCGGCCGACGACAGGAGCGCACGACGCAGGGCGCGAACGGGAGGAAGCCACATGGGTCCAGCACCGCGAAGGTTCATAGCAAGTTGCTACCCCGTCGAGTCGAGAACGACGAGTGGGTGCGTGTGCCGAGCGATCTCAGAGGGGTCAGAAGCCTTCGTTGGCACGTCAAGCAGGGGTGCCCAATAGTGCGGCACTGCCGCGAACTGACCTAAGCCACGTCCACATCCCTCTTGACCTTTGCCTGCAACCTTGACCCGGACAAACACTCTACCTCGAGTCACGCTCCCGCTAGGACGCGGCCTCCCTCGGGGGCCAACCTCCAGGGCCAACCTCCAGGGCCCCTGCCTTACCGGGGCTCTACTTCTGCACAAGCCGGCTACGTTACCGACAGCCTATACCACAAATAAAACATACAACCGGACCGTGCGTTTAACCATATATATACATATATACATATATATATATATAAATATATATAAATATAAAAAGTATGAATATATTTGTATATATTCATATATATGTATAGTAATATATGAATAGATATATAAATATATAATGTATAAATAAATATACTTATAAATATAAGTAAATATGTATTATAAATAATTATATATGTGATATAGATAACTATAAATGTATATGAATATATAGATATATATGTATATAAATAAATAAATGTAAATATATATAAATATGAATATATAAATATGTATATTGAATAAATGTATAAATCTTTTTAGATGTGATTAAAGGTATAATTTATATATTTACATATATATTATATATATATAATATATATACATATGTTTATATATATTAATGTATAATCTATGTATAATTAATAAATGTATAGATAAATGCGTATATATGTAAATCTGTATATTTGAATAAATGTATAAATTGTAAATATATACATATACGTAAATACATAAATGTCTGTAAATATGTAATATAAATATGTATATACATAAATATACACAAATTATATACACATGTAAATGTATGTGTATTGTATTATTTATTGTAAGTGTTATTATTACTATTACTATCATGTATAATTTTACCATTATTGCTATTATCATGATTGCTAATGTTATTGTTTTCGTTATTATTATTACTATTATTATTGACATTAACACGTTGTGTTACTATTATTACTATTATCATTATTTTTGTAATTATTATCATTATCATTACCTTTGTAATTGTTATTATTATAATTATCATTATCATTATTTTTGTTATTGTTGTTGCTCTTATCATATTTATTGATATTATTGTAGCTGGTGATATATGATTATTGGTAATGATACAGTTATCACTCTAATAAAGATTATTATCTCTGTGTTATGACTACCCTTGGAAGATTTTTTTTTTTTCTTTTTCTATTTCTCCTCACCAAAAACACACACAGCAACCCACGCCGTTTTTTTTTCCCCACACACTCGCACAACAACGCGCGCCGTTTTTTTTTTTTTTTTTCTCTTCTCCAAACACTTGCGCACACCGCAACGCACGTAAATAAACACAAGCACACACAGCACATCATAAAATCAAGCAGAGCGACATACAACTGTGTTTTTTTTTCAGTCACTTTCACTGGAGACTGTGCAATGCAAATATTTTTCGGCAAAGTAGTAATGACACTTGAGAACATGTATTTGAAGAAAGATGAATAGATACACAGATAAAGTCAGGCAGTAAACATAACACTTCTACTTCTAAGGTAGAAATGCCATTTTTGTGTATATACATATGTTTTACTTTATATATATGTATGTGCGTGCACGTGCATATATGTACACATACATGTATTACCTTTGTGTATATGTCAATAATAATCTAATATACCTGAATTCTCACGCTAGAAAATACTGTAATGCTGTTCTCTTACATTTTGCATGCTTGAACATACTGAGTAAACAGGGAGAAAATGAGAGTACATAAATGTACAAATGAAACGTGTACCCACGTATAGTACTGAAAGTGATGGCGCCACACACTAAGGCTTTCTATCGAGGGAAGCCCGAAATATCCACCAAAGCCGAATATGGCGGCTCAGGGGGAGACTGCTCCATGCCCCAGGTGCACATCCCTTAGTAAATGGGTCTGGCTGTGTTCTTGACATGAATAAAAAGAAAGTAAAACAAAGCACAGGTAAATAAAAATATAGATACGATCAAAAAGAAAAACGGCGCCACAGTATAGGGTAATCCAGAGGGTTACACTCGAATACCGAGTCCAAAGATTTCACCCTTGCGAGTTTATTTCGAAGGTGTATTTATACAGAGGGTAGGTCCACGTCACTGTGGCAACAACTATTTAAACTGAATCATAATGTACTCTTAATTATTTATATTTTCAAACTATAGGGAACATTAACAATAGACAATAATAAAAGGATAAAGGAACCAGGTGAAAAAACTACTTAAAAGGAACATTAGAAAGATTAACCGAACGTTAAGGGGATCGTCCCTGATAAAATGCCTATTTTCACTCTTGTTGAAAAATTGTAAATGGTCTTACCGATTTTTTAGTTCTCACGTCCCAGAGTTATTTAATTTTCTATATTACTTTTGCTGAGAAAACCTCTTGGTCATATAAACAAATCGTATTCCAATTTGGAAATTCATTAATTCGTTTCTATTAAGGGAAAAAACATTTTGAAATCGAACAAAAACTAACCCGTGAGAAGTCTGAAAAAAAAAACTCTACGAGTAATCGACCTTCAAACTTATAATTTCCTATTAATTTTCCATATGTTTTTGCTTGCTTACTGGCTACATTTTACATAAGAAAAAGCCCAACCATTGCTTTATCTCTCGTTCTTTATTTCATTCAGATCGGATCAATAATTATTGCACCGCATCACAAAATACAATATAATATAGCACTGAAGTCATCCTGCGCCGTAACAACGCGGTCCATGTGACTATAAAATAATGTAACATCACGTCCACGTACTTCTAAACTCGTTTTTCTGCCGTCAGGAGTCCTCTATTCCTCATAGTACCCTCCACTTCAGTTATCCCATTTTCTTTTTACCCCCCCCCCCCCCCGCCCGACCGAAAATGGGAGGTAGGGAAGATAAGGGTGTGGGATAAATATAAATATACTCTTACGTAATCACCCATAAGCAAACAAGGTATACAACGGGAAGGGAGAGTAGGAAGAAGGTTATTACTTACTCATGGTTCCTGGTCCCCTTTCAACTGAGATGAGAAAAAATCCTCAACTTCGGAGAGTATCATGGGCTACCAACCCACTGTGAAATTCGCTGATCAGCGAAATATTTGTCCGGGGTTAGGCCCTCGATTGACCACCTATTTTTTCTTGGCGGTTCATATTCACGTGGGTAATTCTGCAGTAGTATGCGAATCTGAAGCGGGGCATATCTCCTTTTCGACTCTCCAGACCCAGGGACGGTCCCCTGAAATACACCGTAAGATAAATAAAACGATACACTTGATTAGTAACACATAACACGGTAAAAGTCATCCATGATACATCCCCTATCCCGAGTATTCCCTGTGAACCTCCATTAATTTTCGAAAAAAACAGATGGTGACGTGGCTGGTTTTACATATAAAAAAAAAAATCTAAAAAGTCATAAAACAGTTACCCAAGACTAATAAAAACACTAAGATCCCAATCTACCCTTAAAAGACTGCGTATAATAAAATAAAGCGACAAAAACACGTAAAATAAGTCATTCACTGATTCGAAGCATTGGAGCTCAAAGAGGAAAACTCGGGAAGTTATAGTTTTTATTTTTAAAAATTTCATCAAATACAGGGTTTGGCAGTAACAGTATCGTGTTGTGTGGGAAAGATTATCTCCAGCGTGATTGACCGCCGCCCGCTGGATTACCCAAGTTCGGGATTCATGTATCAAAGGGTGTCGAGAGATAGGTAGGGTAGGGGATAGGGGGTAGGTGTAAGGACGAAAGCTTAAGGAAAGGACGAAAAGGAGAAAGTAAAAGCAGCAGAGGGATTGGAAATTAATCAAATGAGTAAGAGGTCAACGGAGGAATAGAAAAAGTAGAAAGGGAGAAGGAGATTAGTATGAGAGAAGAGAAAGAGAGAAACGTAAATCGCAAAGTAAAAGAAGAGCAAAATAAACGAAAAGAGTGAAGGAGAGAAATAAAAAGAAAATCAAGGTAAAGGATAAGATAGCATAATGAAGGAACGGTGTAGAGGAGAAAACGAGATTAGCATGATAGAAAGTGAGGAGGGACGCAAGATTAGGAAGGGAAAGAGGAAAATGAAAGGAAAGGGAACGAAGAAGTGAGTATTTAGGAGAGATGATAGATAGCGAACAGAGTAGATAGGGTGTCAGGATAATACATAAAAAAAGGGAGGGAGAGAGAGGGTAAAAGGGAAGACTAAGGGAAACAAGAGTGAGGAGGATAGGGGGGGGGGGGGGGAAGAGGAGGGTCGGAGACCTCACAACACGCAGCACTAGCAGCTTCCCTAATGAGCGTACACCTGAAAAACAACGTACATGTTCATTCCCCATCTGGCAGCTCCATTGTTAGCGAATCAAGTTAGTAATAATACCTACTTTATTAGAGAAATAGCTTCCGACTCTTTGGTCATAATAGTTGTTTCATGTAATTGCTTAAAAAAAAAAAAAAAAAAAAAAAAAAAAATCGATAGAGAGAGTAGATAAGGAGTGATTAAAAAGAAAATCAAGAATCTTGAACCCCGGAAGACGCAAAAAAGGGGAGAAAGAAAAGTAGAGACAAAAAGAGAGTGAAACGCAACACAAGGGCTGGGGACGAGATAAAGGCAACTGCCACCTTTCTCTCGTCCTCACCTCCATCCCTTGCCCGTTGTTGTCGTGGTGTGCGACTTAGGAGGCGGAAACTGAGACCCAAAGATGGGGAACTCCCCAACCCTGGGACTCAACCCTCGAGTTTATTCCACTCCTACTTTTTCATTTCTGTCCCTTCACCAATTCCTCCTCCTATCCACTTCCCAAGTTGTGAAAGCCGTGCTGAAAGGATGAAGGGCTGACTTGTGCCAGTCCTGAACGGTTTGAGGGGGCCATGGGCACGGTATTAACCTGCTTTATACCTATCCCTTACCCCTGATGGGTAGACTGTTTTTTCTCCCCAGCATACTCCAGGCTTACCATGGCCAATAATGAATATGTAATCCCACTATTAGGGGCAATGAGGCTTTCCCCTTCATCAAATAACCGCACCAATTGAAACTCTCCCGATTCCCTGACCCCAGGCTCTCCTTTGACCACGGCTCCGAACACTATAACTACACCCTCCTCAATGCCTACTAGTAAAGTATCCACCCTAATCAACACTCAACCCCCAGGAGACTTTCTACTCTCCCAACATACTCAACTTCAACACCTCTACCCCCACAACCTTCTTCATCAACTATCCCATCCTCCTTTATTTTTACCTCACAGCCTTATTGCCCACCTCCCCATAACACTACTCCCTCCTCCCACGCCCCCGACCTTCTACTACCCCCACCTCTACAAGAATCTTAAATACTCTATTTAACCCAGCCAAATGGTACCGATTTTTCGTGATCCCTCCCCACAGCTGCCTACCCTGACTGTCTTCAAAAACAAGTAGGCAAAGTTTCCGTAGCCGACCCAACTGCTCCCGTCTCGTCACAGTAACATGTGAAAACCAAGCTATAGCATTAGCAAATCTAACTGATCTATATGGCAATCCCATCCCTGCAGAACCCCATCCAACCCTCAATACTTGCACCGAAACTTTCTATCTCCCCAGCAAATTGCCGAATCTATGACAAATATAGACGAGTAAGTCTTCTTCACAATCTGACCAGTCTCACGGATTATGATGCCGCATCAGTACAATGCTAATAAACCCACTAACATTGCCAAAATTATTTTCCGTAGACATTACCTTCCCTTAAATGTTTACATAGATGGAGAATCAATCCCTGTCCGACCATACCAACCTCCTCGTCAGCACCAAAATTGTTGGTGTTTAGTAAACCCGGCCAAACACTGCCGTTCCACATCCAGATGCCCACTATGTTCCCAACCTGGCCATACTCGATCAAACTGCTCTGCACAATCACGCACATGTGCCAACTGTGGTGGCCCTCATAATGTATTTTATAAAGGCTGCCCCACCTACAAATTTGAGTCTGAGGTAGCAATTCACTTTACGTGAAGCTAGACGGGAAGCACGTCGACGAGGTTTTTCTCTTACCCCCTACTCCAGTAATGTCACTCACTCTGCCACTCCCCCTACCTCCCAAGCTCCTACACCCTCTCCATCTAACTTCCCCTCTTTTACCTCCTACCTTCCCCAGTCAAATTATTTTGCCATCCTAAATCCAGACCCTCCAATCTCTACTACAGCTTCAACACCTTCCCCTCTCCCTCCCCCACCCCGCATTACCCGCAACAGAATAAAAGTTCCACCCCCTCTTCCCCTACCCCACAATCACCTCCACCTTCCTTTGCCCCTATTTTTCAGACACCAGACTTCTCTTCCCCCCCTCACAAGAAAACTTTTATCTCACAAAACTCCCCAACCAACTCCATTACAGAAACTCTTGAAGATATCCAAAACTACATAATCGAGTACTGAACTGACACTCATCCACTCCAGCCCCGCCTACATTAAGGGGACTCCCAGAGAAAATGCCGATTTTCACTTTTTTGTTGAAAAATAGAGAATTTTAATGAAATTAGGTAGGATGAAAGTACTTTATTACATATCTTTATACTGAATTTTATATAATTTGACAGAAGGCAATTGTAAGTGCGATCTTTTAAAGTTAGGTTTACTCTAGCCTTCTCACGTCCCACATTTATCACTTAATTTTCTATATTACTTTTGCTGAGAAAACCTCTAGGTCATATAAATAAAAACATTCCAATTTGGAAATTAGTTAATTCGTCTTAAAATTATCGTATGTTACATAACTGCAAAATAAGAGAGAAAAGAGAGGTTAAACATTCATTTAAAAAAATATTTTGAATTTCAATAAAACGATACGTAGTTATATGCGCATACTAACGTTCTGTTAAAGGAAAAAGCATTTTGAGATCGGACTAGAACTAAGCCGTGAGAAGTCTGAAAAAGTGAGAAGTCTGAAAAAAAAAAAACTACGAGTAATCGACCTTCAAACTTTTATAATTTTCCATATTTTTTGCTTGCTTATTGGCTACTTTTTACATAAGAAAAAGCCCAACTATTGCTTTATCTCTCGTTCTTTATTTCATTCAGATCGGATCAATAGTTATTGCACAGCATCACAAAATACAATATAATATAGCACTGAAGTCATCCTGCGCCGTAACCATGCGGGCCATGTGACCATGAAATAACGTAATATCACTGAAACGCACTTCTAAACTTTTTTCTGTCGTCAGGAGTCCTCTATAGCTCATATTACACTCTACCTCAGTTGTCCCATTTTCTTTTTTACCCCCCCCCCCCTCCGACCGAAAATAGGAGGTAGGGAAGGTAAGGGGGTGTGGGGTAAATATAAATATGCCCTTTCGTAATCATCCATAAGCACAACGGGAGGAAGGGAGAGTAAGAAGAAAGCTAATACTAAAACATGGATACTACTACTCATGGTTCCTGGTCCCCTTTCAACTGAGATGAGGAAAAATCCTCAACTCAGTTGAAATATCCCTTTGGAGAGTTTCATAGGCTACACTCCTTGTCGCCAAGGAAGGCAGACACAGCACATACGGCACAAATACTCATACACTCGCGCGCACACTCATACACTCGGGCGGAAACTTGTGTACTTGCGTGCACGATACTTTTACCCTTCTGTGATCCATTTCAATAGGTCATGTCAAAATACAACTTGACGTTGGTGTGCCACTAAGGTATAAGTGGAGCACTAGGTGAAATTCGCTGATCAGCGAAATAGTTGTCTGGGGTTTGACCACCTATTTTTTCTTGGCGGGAGTTAATATTCACTTGGGTAATTCAACAGTAGTATATGAATCTGAAACAGGGCATAACTCATTTTCAACCCCCAAACCCAGGGACGGTCCCCTTAACCTTCCCACCATTCCCTCTATCCCTTCCACTCCCTCCTGGATACACACGTGAATCCCTTATATCACAAGTATCCCCTTCTCCAAACCCTTTACCTCCTAATACCCCTCTTGATACACCACCTCCCCCCTCTCATTCCTTATCCCACCCTCTAGCTCCTTCCCTTTCAAATTCTCCAACACGTACTGCAATCGTTATCACTAAATCAACCAAAGTATAACTATCCTTCATTTGAATATTGTATGTGTAAGAATATTGTATGTTTAAGAAGCGACTTCTTACACATCTTCCAATACCAATCCCCTATTACCATTTTGTCTCTTCCCCACACCCCTTTATGTCTTTCAGTTCTCCTTTCTCCTACCATGGCTTCCGCTTTTCTACCTCCAAATCTTTCTCCATCCTTTTCTCTCGCACACGTATAGGTCCCCTATCTCCACTCTTCTTATATGGCACTCCACTCCATTACCGTTTATCTGGCAAATTCCTAAATGTTATTTTTAACTCCAAACTGTCCTGGTGAGACCATATCCTTTACAAGAAAGCTTAAAAAAAAAAAAAAACTCGCCACCGTCTCCGAATCTTACAAACTCCCATATATCCTGGGTTTCAGATCACAAAACTCTCCTCCATTTTCATGTTGCCTTGATCCTCTCCACTCTCGATTATGAATTCCATATCTACTCTGACTCGACTTCTTTCCTTGCCCATTTTGATACAATCCATCACTGTGGTCTTCGTTTAGCCCTAGGTGCCTTCCACTCCTCTCCAGTTGAGAGCCTGTACACTGAATCAGGCATATCATCTCCCTCTCTCGACGCCGAACCCTTCTCTCTCTCTCCGATATTATGCTCGATTCCACCAATTTCCCCTCACTAAACTAACTATCCCACGATCCCTACTTCCTACCTTTGCTTCTCCACGTTCACCTACTCCTTTCTCCACTCACATGGATACCTCTCCTCTCCCATTCCCCTTTTCCTGATTCATCTCTGATCTCCTGTTCTCTGTCCATTCTGTCCCTCCATGGCTTATACCTTACCGTTGTATTTGCTCCTCTGTTTTCCCTGACCCACCAAAATCAAATATTCCTCCTGCTGTCCTCACCCATTTCCTTGACCCTGTCTCCACTCATTCCTCCATTATTCATGTTTACACTGATGGCTCCAAATCCACCTCCAGTGCTATTTTTTCCCTCCTGAATCCAGTGTCCTTACTACAGAACTTTATGCACTTCTTTTTGCCATAAAACACATACTCCCCTCTACCTCTTTCACATTTTTTACCTGACTCCTGTAACTCAGTCTCATAAAGTCAATACACACGACCAACCCCCTCAGTGAACAGGCAGATACTCTAGCACGCTACGCTTCTATGTCCATATCTCACGTATCCCAGCCACGTATTGTTACCCACATTTTAAGACCTTTTATAATCGATGGCAATCTTCTGGTCAAGTCTCCACACTAATAAAATATATACTGTAAAACTATCAATCTCCTGGGCAGCTGCATTTCATCGGAACAGACGTTGGGAGACGGCTCTCGCCCGCTTACGCATTGGCCACATCTATCTAATATACTCGTATCCGATGTCACAGTCCGATCCACCCCTATGTTCCCTATGTAATGTCCCTCTTTCAGTTCCACACATTCTATCGTCATGCCCATGTTTTGATGCAGCCCGAACTTAAGCTTTCCCCCACCTATCCTCCCTTCACCGACCTCCAAACCTATCGGACATCCTTACAAAATCTCACACTTCCTGCTTTGACAACCTGTTTTCCTTCCTCAAACGCATATACATCCTTCACTTGATCTAACCCCTATACATTACCTTACTCGACCTTAACCCATTCACTTGTCAATTCCTTTGCCTAGCTTTGACAACTAATCACTAACTCAACCACCTTTTATTACCTTTACTGTAGTGCTACATGACCTTAGATGTCTAGCACATTTATTTTGCTTTTAACCATTAACCCTTGTGACAGACAGACAGGAAGAAAGACGGACAGAAAGAGATAGGGAGGGTGGGAGACAAAGACGGTGAAAAAGACAATGAGTGAGAAAGAAAAAGACAGAACAGAAGGGGCGTGAGGAGAGAGACCCACAAGACCTGAGAATGAAAAGGAGAATCGCTCGCTCTGCCGCCTTTCTCTGGTCCTCAGGACCTTGTGGGTCGGTTTCCCTCTCGTTTTGTGTCTCTTTCTCGCTATATATACCTATCTTTTTCTTTCTATATAAAGTTTTATATATATACAGGATTATATATGTATATATTTTGTTTATATAGTTTATATATATATATTATGACTACATATACATATTTATGTATCTTATAAATATATATTTATTTATATATTTTCTATAACATTTACATATATATGTATATATAAACAGACACGCACACACAGTCCTACATATTTATACATATGTATATTTCTATATATATTATATATATTATATATACATGTATGTATATATACATGTACATATATGTCTCTTTATATGTTTAATTCTGTATATATGAATTCGCTGCAGTGGCGTAAGTGGTATCATGGTTGATTAGGAAGGGCATCCAGCCAGGGAAGGGTTGTACTGCCAAATAGCGTCACTACAAGATCTAGATTTCTAGATCCTGCAGTGGAATGAATGGTTGTTTATGAAATAAACATGTATATATATATACCTATGTATTTATACACAAAATATATATACCTATGTATATATACACAAAAGCTATGTGTACTGTATATATATAAATATAAATACCTACTCTATATATACTTGTACGTATATATAGATACATAAATATATGTGTGGTTGTGTCTATGTTTATATACATTTATATGTAAATATATATGTATGTGTAAATATATATATATTTATATATATATATGTATAAATATATATAACATGTATAATTATGTGTACATGTGTTATATATACATATAAATATATATTTACACACAAGCATGTGTATATACATATATAAAAATATGTATACATGTTTGTATAAATGTTTATATATATGTATATATACAGTGCACATATATGATATATATGCATATATACACAAACACATATTACGTGTCGCGTTTCTCTCGTCCTCAGCTCTTGTGGGTCTCTCAGTCTCCCTCTTTCCCTCCCTCTACCTTTTTGTCTCTCTGTCTCTGTCTTCTGTCTCTCGTTCTCTCACTCTGTGTATCTATCACAGGGTATGATGTATTTGTTACCACTGCTGTTCATCAACTTATCAGGGTTATGTTGGTTAAACGCACGGTCCGGTTATGTTTATGCATACATATATGTACATAAATGTATATATTTTATATAAATAAATCTATACATATGTACAGAATATATATACATATAAATTGTATGTATACACATATACTGTATACATTTATAATTAAATTTGTGTATATTTACATTAAAATGCAATATGCAATCCACATATGTTCAGTATACATGTATATGTATATGTGTATATATATAGTGTGCACACGTACACACGTGTGTGCAATATATATCTAATGTGCCTATATATTATAAATATATGTATATATGATATATATAATGTGTGCGCATGTATATATATATATGATAAATAAGTATATTATATATACAAAATATATATATAATATATACACAGGATATATATATTTATAAATATATATAAACATAATGTATATATACATACATAGAAAATATATTTACACATGTATATATATATACAATGTATATATAAGTGTATATTCTATATATATTCTATGTTCTATATATTGTATATATAAGTACATATTTTATATAGATACATATATTTTTTATGTATATATATATTATATATAAATACATGTATACTGTTTATATGTATATATGAATGTATATATACTATGTATGTTTATTTATCTATATACATAGTATGTGTATATATACTAAATATATATTAATACTTATATATGTATATATATATATCATATATAATTATGAACATGTATATGTGGATATGTATATTTAAGTATATAGATATATATCTATATACATATTCATATATGTAATGTGTATATATGCATACACAAAATATGTATATAAATATAATGTATATATATAATGTACATATATATACATGTAAAGACTTATATATATATTAGGTATATATATGTGTGTGTGTGCGCGCGCGTGTGTGTGTCCGAGAGGCGTGTCCGTCCCAGGTAACAAAGAGAAGTTGCGAGTCTTAGGTGATGCCGATCTCTGTGGTGGATGCCCGGAGCTATTCGCGGTATCCTAAGGAGCTGAAAGATTAATGTACTTGTCTATCCTAAATATACCTTTTCAACTCACTCTCTTTCTGTCTTTCTAGGGGGGTCTATATTTGAGCTCTATTAGTTTATTTTGAAAAAGCTATTATTCAGAATGTGAAGTGAATAGTAACGTCCGTAAAGCAGGCTTTTACAATCCATAATTATGGTTAAATAATGCTTTACAGAACTGCATAAAACTACATGTGAATAATAATAAAAAAAAAAAAAATAGTATAGTAGAAAAAGTTGATAAATGATCTACAGTTACTGAAGTAGATGATAAATTTAGATAATCGATGGAGGAGGCTAGTAATGAAATCCCCTTCCCTTCTGCTTTGCCACCAAAAACGAAATCTTCGTCGGAAAAGGAAAGTGAAACAACCTTTCTAGTAGATTTTATTTTGACAGTGATGACCACAAGTATTGCACTGTGATGTAGATTTTGTTTTTTCATCTATGCAAATACAGGATTTTAGTCATAACCATGTGATACTTAATGTGTGTGTAGTGAATGAGTGTATCGTAGATATGATGGTGAGCTAAGTACCATCAGCAATGGTATCCTAAACAACAACTCCCCTGGGGAAAGATCATGGGTCAGCCGCCCCAGTATTGGGACCCGGATAACTACGCGATGTCAACATGGCGCCAAGTAGTTCCTTAAACACCGCGTCGATGATAACACGAATATGAATGAAATTATATACATGTATATATATATTTATATATATGTGTGTGTATATATGTATATATATTTACATATAAACATATATATATGAATGCGTATATATATATAAACACGTGCGCGCGCGCACTAGGTTTATATAAATCTTTACATCTTGAACTTTTCTCGTTTTCAACACTTAGGATGCATAAATAAGTAGTAACAATAATTCAAAACCTCTCAACTTCAGCTTACTTACCTCCTGTCCCAGATGCCAATTTCCATATCAGTTACTAAAAAAAACAAAAATCAAAGGGAATAAGTGAGCGGCGAACAAAGCCAGAACATTTACCTAACAACAAGTATTAAAATCTCTTAATATAAAGGCTTAAATTTTTTATCAACATTTTTTTTTATATTGTATTTGTTTGTTTGTTTTTGTTTTTGTTTACTATTTCCATTACGTCCTGTTTTTTGTTTATATAAATATATATATTTTTCTTTATGCCTATTACCATCTGTCTTTCTTGATCCTCGTCTCTCATCTATCACTCTAAAATATTCTTATTCTGGTCAAAGAGTTTATTTAGAAACTTTGCTTTACTGTGTTGAGTAGAATTGAAACTTAAAATTAAACTGATTGAGGTCTCAGGGTGAACTATCGTCTCCTTTTCATTTTTGCACTTATTACTATTTTATTATTATCATTAAATGTATAATCCTTATTGCTATCACTATTAATCGTATTACTATGACGATTATCAATATCATTATTATTACTATTTTATCCTTATTGCTATCACTATTAATCGTATTACTATCACGATTGTCAATATCATTATTATTATTATTATAATTTTATCATTATCATTAACTATTGTTATTTTAATTATCATTATTATTATAATTATCATTGTAATTATAATTAAAATCCTTATTGTCATTATGGTTAACTTTATTATTATCATTATTACTAATGCTACTATTACTGATTTATTGCCGTACTATATTTACTATTACTGCTAGCAGAATGACATCATTATCATGATTGTCATTCTCATCATCATTATTATTATCATTGTTATTGTTACCATTTACCATTATTTTTATTCTTACAGTTATCACTGAACGTAGCAGCATTGCATATATAATATTCTATGCACATTACAATCACATTTATGTCCAGTAACTCACCTCTGAATAGTTTATCATTACTTATTAACGACTTTTACTCCAGATACTGAATCTACCCATTTAGCAATTGCCAATTTTGCAATTGCGGGCCAAATAAGCAACCTTGAAGACAAAGATTATGTAAAACTATATTTCATGAAATCCTATTCACGGAAATGCCAATTAAACAGCGATCAAACATTTAATCCGCATGGGAAAATACAATAGTAACACGAACACGAATTCTATGGCAGTACAACAAAACGACCTAGAGTACAAATACTATGATCTAATAGAATCATCAGAATCACTGGCGTAGCTTAGAGGTCAGGGGTCCGAGGCCGGGGAGGGGGGGGGGGGGTGCGGGTTATGAGGCTCTTACTCTTTGGCCCTCTTGGTGAGATTTTAGTGAATACTAATTTCGAGACTATTTTTGGATGCTTGAAAGTAATAGAATCTTTAGATATTTAAAAACAATAAGTGTCTTTAGTTCATGTCCTTGGAGTCCTGACAATTTTTTTTTTTTTTTTTAATTTTAGCGCTCTGGTTCATTCCTTCGTGCACTCATTAACCTCAGTTCCTCTCGAGGCCCAGGAAAGTTGCTCCCCACAGTTCCCAGAAGATACGCCAATGAGCTGAATATAACTTGCTGATATCCATAAAATACAGTCTGGTGTTCAAAAGTACAATCACTGAAAACAAGCAAAAAAAACGAACATTTACAGCCCTTCCTATAATTCATGATCTGAAAATTTCACAGCATTAACGAAAAAAAAAAATCTGGATAACTAGCCAGTCTCTTACATATTTTTTTTTTTTACTTGGTTCCACATTCAAGAATTCAAACAGTGTGAAATTCATGCGTTTGTGACATACATCACTAACATCTCGGTGTTCTTCTAAGTGATAGAACTAACAGTAATCAATCTGTTCCTACATGGCGATCCTCCTCAATGAATAATCATTCTATGCTCCTTTAAAGAAAAATATGATTTTATATTTCGGTTTTTTTTTCCCTTTGCACATTACTCTACATTATTTCTT
Organism: Penaeus chinensis; assembly: GCF_019202785.1. NCBI lineage: Eukaryota > Metazoa > Arthropoda > Malacostraca > Decapoda > Penaeidae > Penaeus > Penaeus chinensis. The sequence continues at coordinate 5,679,487 of NC_061835.1, forward strand.
ATTCGGTTCCATCAAAACTACCTTTAGCTGATGTTGAAAGTACATACTCATAAGTTACACAAAGCCTTTTTTTCTTGTATCATATTTACGAACATCCAAAAACGTAAGAGTATATTTCCTCTTTTACTTCATCGTCGTCACACCATCTTTTATCTGTATATTTAGCCAACACACGGCGTTTCAGGAGCCAAGATCACGTATATATCCTTAAAGATAAAACACAAATAAACGAATATAATTCTACCCGACCAGTAATGCTCCTCGGTCTCTGAAGGTAAAGTTTACGAGCAAGAGTAGATAGTCGTTCTATAACGTTTTCTGATAAGCAAGATTCAGGACTGCCTTTGACTGTCTTTGCAATATAAGTTACCGAAAAAAAAAACAAATTAACTTGTTACTGCTATTGCTTAATGTGACTTAAAAATTTAAAGCGACCTTCCCCAGTTTTAGACCCTTTACTTCATAATTCTCACTGTTTCGGTAGTTTAAGCGATCACGAAACTCTTCAAATGGCTTTCCCACAAATTGCTCCATATCAACATACCTGTATTTGCTAATCTTGCAGAAAAGAAAATAGAAACTCGCCAGTGAAAAGATTATACGTCGATGCTATGCTCTCTCCTGATAGACATTTTGTCCGACATTCACTTGTACCGTCACAATGTCCGTCACAATGGTGTCACTTTCTGATGACGAACAAACCAAATGGAAAAAAATACGATTTTGCAATGAAACTGGGGGGGATAGAGTATATGACACAAGGTCGATGACAATGGGACAACGGTTAATCTACCGTTCTTTGTAATGCCTAGATTGTTCCGGGAAATTCAACCCGCAATGTTTCACTCAACTCCAGAGCGGGTTAATACAGTCGCAAACTAGACCTACTTTTCTAATCTCACCTGCACTCGAGAAAACCCCCAGAGATTCCTCGTTAGTGTTGCTTCCTATTCTAATGGCTATTCTTAGAAGTCTCTGCCACTGTATCTTCTCTCTAGTTCAGTTGCAGTTTTCATTCCGCAAGGTGAATATGTATTTTTCTATCTTTGGCGTCATGTATCAATGGAAAATGCTAAAAATATAGCTCACCAAGTCATAATACCTTACCATTGTCCTAACACGATTCCTGTTTCATTCTTGAAAACATCCAATTCGAAATTTGTTTGTCCTAAATTTTAGCCTCACGAAATGGCATCCGTACATTCAATCTGTATGATACTGATACTAATATATTCTAACATATATGATAGATATACATTCACTACATACGATATGGAAACAAAACTGTTCACTACTACCGTGCGTTTAATCTTGATATATAGAAGGCCTTACCCCCTTCCGTAGTGTAATTATACAGTTGGCAGGACAGACGCACGATCGATAATTAATAATAATATTTGACTCTTAATTGGAGTAATAGTGCTTCTCAGGTTTATCATTTCTTGAATTCGTATCTGCATTTTTCATACATCACTGGTTACACTAATAATGGCATATGTGATCGGAAAGCTGAAATAAAAAATCTAATTATAACTCTAGTCTCCTGCCACTGGTCACGTGATGATCAGTGGAAGTTTTCACGTTCTTAAATTCTTTAAATAGGGTAGGGTAGAATGAGCCCTGCTAACCATGACATTGTCGAAAATATTTCATAATTGTAGAGATAAATGATACACAAAAAATAGCTTAAAGATTTTTCCAGCCATCCCTCCACTTAAAGTCTTTAACTATAGCTTCATTTTCTTGTTCCACAGGCACATTCGCAACTGTATAGAGGAACATTTGTATTACAAAAGTAAATGCAGAATAAATAAATGTAATTCCTAATATGCAGTAAATGTTATTATAGGCATCAGTTTATCGGTTAGACATGAAGTGATGAAGTGCGGTACGACATCATGTGATTTGCTTGTGGCGCTAACGAAAGGGGCGTGGCTTCTTATATACCCAGATGCTGGAAATACGTTCTAGGTCTCCTACTCTGACCTATACATAATTATATGGGTCTCTCACGTTAACCTGTAGAGAGAAAGAGAGAGATGCAGTCAGACAGACAGAGAGAGAGAGAGAGAGAGAGAGAGAGAGAGAGAGAGAGAGAGAGAGAGAGAGAGAGAGAGAGAGAGAGAGAGAGAGAGAGAGAGGGGGGGGGGGGAGAGGAGCTGAGAGAAAGAGAGAGATACAGGCAGACAGACAGACATTGAGAGAAAGGAAGTGAAGGATATAAAGGCACGTAAAGACATCTCAGAATCTATCTTGCTCTCCAATAGGTTCGAGAGTGTCAGGGTGCAGGTATGTCACTGTCGGCCTGTGAGGCCTCAACACGTTCTTGGTCAAGCCATAGACGCCCATTGGGATGAAGATGATAAGCATGAGGACGAGAGTGAAGGCGAAGAAGCGGACGAGGTAGCGGTTAATCCTGACGATGCGTTCGCTTCCGTGACCCAGGGCCGTCGGCTGCGGCTTGGCCGGGAGGCTAGACACGGAGCGAACCCTGACGAAGGTGCCCATGGAGCCCGAGGAGGAGGAGGAGGTGGGTGTGGCCACCTCCTGGCGCAGCTCCTCGATATAGATGATGGACAGGATGATGAAAAAGTCCTCGAACATGAGGGACATAAACCACACGTCGATGAGCTTGAAGTAGGCAGTGTTGGGGATGGATTGGCTGGTGTCGGTGAAGAAGGTGACGAGCACGAGCAGCGAGGTCAGCGACACCATGATGCGGTCCTGCGGGAAGATAACTCAGTGACCATTACTGGGATCATCATTAGTATCACCATTATTATCATCATTACTCTCATTATCGCTACAATTTTTATAAATTCATAAATTTATAAATAGGGATATAATTTTCTTTCTACTACTATCGCTACAGCTCCTATCGCCAGCTCAGTGGCCAGTGTCCGCAACATTCCTACGGCCAAAGAGCGAATCGAGAGACCACTAACATTGAAGTCGTTGAGGTCGAAAAAGAGCGTGACGTAGCACAGGATCACCAGCATGAGGCTCGGCATGAAGATGTTGCCGATGTAGTAGCGGAACTGGTTTCGGAAGCGCAGCTCCAGCTGGGAGGGAGGAGGAAGGTGAACGATGGACCATGCAATGGGATAAGGTAGGTGTCAATGAATCGTTTTGGAGTATCATATATATATATATATATATATATATATATCAATGCATGTTTGTATATGACCGCCGTTAATCCGAGCAGATGCCCTGCCATTAAATCTCAGACTGCTGGTGCCGGATCCGAACACATGCGAGCTAGGTCCCCTGCTGCACACGTAACCGTTTCCACAAACGACAAGAAGACTCCGGCTCCGGATTTTTGCTCCCGCAGCCTTTTCATCTTCTAGAGGCCACAAGGCAATGGACTGATTTGTATACGGATTGACCATACACGACTCTCTCCACATGCACGGCCTGTGCGTACCAAAGTGATATTTAAAACAGTGCGTTCGAAATTAGTGTGCGTAGTAAGCGTCGGGTATGAGGATTCTCGAACCGAAGGCTCCGAAGCGGAGGCGCAGCAGTCTACCTTGGGGGCGACGTGGAATGAAAATGTGAGTCAATGTGAAGCCATTGTTTCATTCACTCCCAGGTACACAGGTAAACGGTGGACTAACTTTGTAAATTAGCGTTTCGAACATCTGGAACCTTATAGTTGCTTCTGAAGTATACTGGTGAAGTAAATATTTTGTTATTCATGTGTTAGGGTATAGGGTGAAACATAAAGGAAATAAGTGGTGGTGTTACTATAACTTTGTGCGGTAATCCGGTTTTCTAGGAAAACGAGTGTGATAAATCGCCTTTAGAATTCGAAAGAAATTATATTAATCATTAACCCAATCGCCACGGATGACAAGACTACATGCCATGCCCACTGCAATATAAGTATATTTTTTTTATTTACACATAGATGGCTTTACAAGTGCTTAGTCACCTATCAGTCCTAACAATCTCATTAGTTTATCCTTTTCCTTGACTTTTGGAAAATCTTTTGTATAACTTCATTGTCTTAAATGTTACCAAGATTTTAATAACAATTTGATAATCATATCATCAATAAAAAGGATAACAGTACTGATATCAATTTTATAAAAAAAAAAAAAAATAAAAAAAATCCCTCCAATTCAAGGAATGGGGATATCAGGATTGGTCACTGAGAGACTCCTTGCCGGCTGAGCACATGTGGAGCCATCTGTAGGTAACATTATTCACAAAAACAATTAAAGGGGACAGAACCTAAATCCGTGGTGGTCGGGTTAATGGTATGTTTTCATTTTGTAGAATGTTTAATGATTCTGTTGTGTGTAATATAAGTAATGAAATTAAACTTGTGAAGTATTGTTCAATCTAAACCTACAGTGAGAATATAATCTATATAATTAATTATATGATAACCTAAGACTAAGAAACGTTAAATGAGAATGATCTTATTAATGAAAAAATACTATATATTGAATATAATCTACAGTTCATTTTAACTGGATAATGCACGAAATATACCGATAATAAGGAATACTTAATTAAGTCTGTTACTGATAACAGAAATATAAATAAGGACCAATACTGGAAAAAAACTAAATTATTCTGATATAAGTAATATAAATATTTAACAAAAGAATGCTAAACAACAACTGCATCATAACTAGGGATTCAAAAATCTATTTAATTATAATTCATAAACGTATAAATTCAAGAAAATAGGTACACAACTTACGGACTTCAAGATATATAGTTGATACTGATTTATAAGCTATAATATAAGCTACTTTCAGTACTTGTTGTATACTTTACATATACTATCAACCTACACTGTACTTCACTGTACTACAAACGGGATAGTTACAATATATATATATATATAGAGACACATAAATGCGTGTATGTGTGTGTGTGTGGGTACGTGTGTGCATACATAAACATATGTATGTTTGTGTATGTGTGTGCGTCTGTAGGTCTTTGTGTGTGAATGTATACATGTGTACATGTATATACATATGTATATATATATATACATACATACATCTACACACACACACATATATATATATATACATATAATACATGCATATATATATATATATATATGTATGTATGTCTGTATATATGTATATATGTATATGATATACATATAAACACAAACATAAACGTATATATATATATATATATATATATATACATATATATGTATATATATAAACACACACACGTATGTATATATATACATATTCATATATTTATTTATGTATATATATACATACATACATACATACATACATACATATATATATATATAAACACACACGTGTGTGTGTGTGTGTGTGTGTGTGTGTGTGTGTGTGTGTGTGTGTGTGTGTGTGTGTGTCTGTGTCTGTGTGTGTCTGTGTGTGTGTGTGTGTGTGTGTGTGTGTGTGTGTGTGTGTGTGTGCGTGTGTGTGTGTGTGTGTGTGCGTGTGCATACGTGCGTATGTTTATATAAATATATATATTTATATATATTTACATATATGTAAGTTAATATATGTAAATATTTATATATATATATATATTTATATAAACATAAGTATATATATAAGTATATATATATTTATATATACATATATACACATGTCTATATATATATATATATATATATATATATATATATATGTATGTATACGTATATATGTAAATATATAAATATGTATATATATATATTTATTTAAATTACTCACACACACACAGACACACACACACACACACACACACACACACACACACACACACACATATATATATATATATATATATATATATATATATATATACGTATATACATATATGTGTATATTTACCCATATATACATGTGTGTATGTATTTATGTTTGTATGTATGTATTTATATATAATTTCAGATAATATATATACATTTATGATAACAATAATAATAATAATAATAATAATAATTTCACACAATAAAACACTAACCCCAGCGTGACTAGCGTTGTGGTCTAGGTAAGGCTGGTAATGGAGCCACAGCAAGTTGTACTCCAGCAGCTGGCGGTTCCCCAAGTACTTCGTTCCGTTGCCGTCCTGTAAGGTATGACTTGGAGTTATATAAGGAAGGAGTGAGAACTATCAAACATCTTTCTATGTATGAAATATTTGCATGCTATGGTATATTGAATTATGAATTTGAGGTTCATTGTTTGAAGTAATATATTGCATCGCTACTCATCAAAGGTTGTATATATCCGCGCAGTAAATGATTCAGTTGAGTATCTGTTTTGCCCTCACTCTCCGTTGACCGTGAGCTCTATGTTTGCATGCATTTTCTACCCTAATACAAATAAATGATGAACTTCTTAGCACTACACATACCAACAATTGCTCCGATTCCCCGTACATAAACACCATTATTAATACTCCACTTTTTACTATTCGCCCTAGTTAATTATCCCAATGCCGTCGGGGAAAATGAAAAAAAAAAATGGGGAAAATGCTGTGCCCATTTTCTATATTTTTTGTGAAATGTCTGCCCATAGATGGCTCTGCTAGTGCTTAGCCACAAAGGAGTCAATTAGTAGACCTAGTGAATTGGCGGGAAAAACGTGTTTTTTACTAGTGCTATGGATATCGATGGTGTTATTTTTATTATAAACATTATAATTATTATAATGTTTTTTTGATATTAGTAACAGCAAAATAAGATAATGTAAAATATTTCGTAAATCAAAGAAAAGGGTGAACGGGCGAGACGGGCAGTACTCCTAACTGGCTCATTGGTGACTTAGTACAAATATAGTCATCTATGTATATAAACAATCAAACAAGTACTAAGCACGTGTCTACCCGTCGTATCCGTCGGCAAGGGGTTATAAGCAAATATATTTATTAACAGTTTTTTTTTTTCCATTTCGTTTACTGTTTGTTTTCCAATTCGCTTTACAATCATGATTTATCAAAGTCTATATATCTTTCCCCGTTCGTAGTACTTTCACGAATTATGCACGGCTCATTTATCAACAATTACCCAATTTCCCCCTTTCGTAGACCTGCCAGTGTCCTCTTCCTTTCACCATTTGCTCACCTTGAAGTATCCCAGCCGTCGGTCGTAGTTATAAACAATTGTCCGAATTCCTCATTTTGCAAACCTGGTAGCCACTTTCATTGCGGAACTCTTGCCTGCCCCTTGTGGTGACCAACTCGCTACAAGCTTCGGCACATCGTAGGACCTGACCATTGCGTTTGGCGACTTAGGTCCCCACCGATTACCGCCAATCACCGCTTAGCTCTCCGGACCTGATCAGCGAGTAAACATCGTGCCTGGCCCATTTAAGCCGCGGAATCAAGGAGTAACTCACACTCATCGGCTGGACTCTGACCACAACCCACCCACACAGTCACTCCCTAAAGAGATAAGACACCAGTCTAACATAGTAAAAGGCCCCCTTAACCATTTACTATACTGGTGACCTCCGGAATGACCCGACAAATGGAGTGACACGTTCCGGTATATCGCTCCTTCGCTTAGCTCACTCTCTGGAGGGGGAGTACCTGTAGTAGCATGACCCCGCAACCTGAAGCTCAGCGTACTTCCCAGGTTGGGCATGCCCAGGTCAGCCGCCTTGTCCGCGCTCATTGGACAGCGGGCTCCCCTCGTTCCCTGCGCGCTTACACAGCGCTCGCCTACTTAAGCCGCACAGGCTGCTAGCGAGATCACCATTCCCCGATCCTCCAGCAGACCAAGAGCATAGCAGCAGCACACAAGGACTGCCCAGTCCTTAGAACTCCAACTTCAGCCTCCATCACCCAGCCAAACCTGTGGGCACTCACACCCATCAGTCACTCCCCAAAGAGATAAGACACCAGACTTAACATAGTAGATGGCCCCATATCCATTTAGAGGGGAGTGCTGTGGTGACCAACTCGCGACAAGCTTCGGCACATCGTAGGACCTGACCATTGCGTTTGGCGACTTAGGTCCCCACCGATTACCGCTTAGCTCTCCGGACCTGATCAGCGAGTAAACATCGTGCCTGGCCCATTTAAGCCGCGGAATCAAGGAGTAACTCACACTCATCGGCTGGACTCTGACCACAACACACCCGCTTTAATAAAGAATAAATTTGACTGCCGTGTGTTTACCTCAAACCACACCCTCCCGCTCATCCTCATGAAATGTTCTATTATCAACGATCACCCCATTTCTCCTTTCACAAACAGGGTACTTGTCTCTGTTTACCTTCACAAAGTATCCCAGTCGTAGATCATAGTCGTGGATCTCGACGTTGAGGTAGCACTCCTGTTGGTCGAAGGGATACATGACG
>NC_061835.1:5695298-5697798 GCF_019202785.1 Penaeus chinensis
TGGGAAGTGGTCCTCCTGTGCATGACGTGGGCCAGCAAGGTGAACTGAGAGGGCAAGATGAGGTGAAGAACAGGACTAATTATTTGGGATCTCGTTATTATTTTGTTTGGTTTAGGGACTGTTGGTGTAGGTTATGGGTGTATGTGTGTGTGTAGTGGTGGTGGTGGGTGGGTATGTATGTGTGTATGTTTGTGTGTGTGTTTGTGTGTGTGTGTGTGTGTGTGTGCGTGTGTGTGTGTGTGTGTGTGTGTGTGTGTGTGTGTGTGTGTGTGTGCATAAGTATTTATATACGTACTGACTTATTTTCTTATTGATCTTTTTATCCACATTTTATTTCCTTAAAGACGGCTAATAAAGAACAGCAACTGTTTCTGTTCTATAGCATTTTTTAAAGAGGGGCCAAATAAAAGCATTAATATCAACACCAATCAAATCAACATCATACTAATATCATAATCAATAACACAATATCTCCTGCTATATTTTCCGATATCTCTTTCAAAATCTGAAAAGACCCGAGGCATACCTGTGAGAGGCTGGGAATCCCATCCATACCCGTGTCCAGGTAGCTGTCGGTGGTGGCCTCGCTTCCCGTTTGAAAGGTCACCATCGGAGTTTGCTCGAGCGCTGCGAAGGCCGGGAGATTGCGTTGGGAGAGTAGAATCGATGGTGATGATGATGATGGTGATGGTGATGATAATGATGATGATGGTGATGATGATGATGATGGTGATGATGATGAGGAGGAGGAGGAGGAGGAAGATGGTGATGGTGATAATGACGACGATGATGATGATGTTTGATTAGAAAAGAATAGTGATGATGATGAATGATATGGATAGTAGTGATGGTGATGATGTTTGATTAGGAAAGTAATAGTGATGGTGATATTAAGGGTTATCATGATATCTGATCAGGAAAATGATGAATATGGTGAAAGTTATCATGATTAAGGATAATACTGGCAATAATGATAACATTAATAGCTGTAAGTTTTTAGATAATAGTGATAGTGATGGTGATAACGACATTACTGATGATGGTGATACTCATAATAATGATAATAACAAAATCAAATAAATGGTGAAAATGGTGGCAATAATGATAATAGCAAAATTATAATGATGGTAATAATGATAATAGCAAAATTATAATGATGGTAATAATGATAATGTTTTGTTTGTTTTGTGTTTTTGAACAACTCACGGTTGGCACCGCGAGACTCTGAGACCCTCCTATTCAGAGACACTTGGGACAATCACCGTCGGACTGTCTTGACGGTGATTGGCTACCTGGCATGGGATCCCGGTCCGGCAGCCTCCGGGCTAGTACAGTGGTAACGTGTCGGCCTCTCATCCGAGGGGTTGGCGGTTCGCGCCCCGCCCAGAAGTTGCAATTGTCGCCCGGAGGTTACTGCTGTGGCTGGGCACCGCGGCGGGTAAGGACTAAGCTCAGCCGAGTCTGCACCAGCTGACACACGTTAACGAGTCGGTATTAGTCGACACAGACTGGGCTCCCCTCATGGGCATTGCCCTGGCGAGGCTCTGCTTCGCATATCGGACTTATCCTTATCCGGCCCGGGTCTCCGTTTAAAGTGTCCCAAGCGTCTCTGAATATGAGCGTCGATCTAACGGTCGCCGGGCTCCGAGTCAGAGGTGGTACCTCTGAGCTACGGAGATTGGTTGATAATAATGATACTGATAATAATATATGTAACCATAATAGTAGTGATAATGATACTGGTAATAATAATAGTAATGATAATAATAATAATGTTAGTAATAATGAAATAATAACAACAACAACTTTACTACTACTACTACTAATAATAATAATGGTGATTATATTATAATTATTGTTATTATTATTGTTGTAATTATCATTATTGTTATTATTATTGTTGTAATTATCATTATTATTATTATTATTATTATCATTATTATTATCATTCTCATTAATCGAATTATACTTTTGTTAGTTGTTATTATCATTATTATCATAATTAGCATCATAACATTTAATATTGTTATTATTATCATAACGATCTTTACTATCATTATTATTGTTATCATTTTTGCTATCATTACTATTTTATCATTATCGTTATCATCATTATCGTTAACATTATAATCATTATTATTATTAACTTTATTGTAATTATGATTATCATTATTACTAACATTATTATTATTATTATTATTACTATAACTTACTGTTGTTATCATTATTATCACTATTATTAGTTGTTATCATTATTATCACTATTATTATAACTGCTTTGTTGTTATCATTATTGACATTATCATTATTATCATTATAATCACCCTCGTCATCATTATTATCAGCATTATCATCGTTATCATATTTAATTCCATCAGTAACATCTTTATTATCAATAATATCATTATTATCCTTACTATCAATGATATCATTATCCTCATTATTTTTTATTATTATCATTCACTACTATTATCTGTGAAATGAAGTGCATTTAACTGTT
>NC_061835.1:5722798-5740298 GCF_019202785.1 Penaeus chinensis
CCTCCGCAGAGAGACGGCTGAGGACTCGGCGACGCTCATGGGAAATGGGGCAAGGCGCGAAGGGAGTTTCTGATCCCCCGTGAGGTGCTGTAGCCGCGGTGGATACAGAGGTTTGTTGTAATATACATTTTCCGTTGTGCTATTGGCTAAGGAAGGAGAGGCGAGGGAGACAGCGAGGAGGAGCGCAACCATTCCTTTGGCTGCCATTCTTTTGGAAGTTCCGCAGGGCTATGAAGAGCAGGAGAAATCTTGCTTTGCAATTGTAAGTATTATTGTGTGTATTTGTGTCTTTGTCAAGTTACATGTAAGAAAGGTAAATCTACCATGCTTATGGTTCTCGATTAGACATTTTATTGAAACTTGATTAGTGAAGCATCAATATTACAAAGGAGATATTATCTGTCCTTAATAATGGTATTTCCGGAGACGATAGGTTCTTATTAGAAAATAGTATAACCAAATGTTAAATCCGCAAGTACCTAAAAAATAAAATATGATCTCTGCTTTAGTTTTACACATAGTACTGCCTTAAGAGCAACATGGTCATGTCTGTTTTTATTAGAAACTGCAGTTTCCAGCTACATAGCAAAAAAGGTTGACTGAAATCATTGTACTCGCCGTCCACATCACTTTATAATAATATAAATCATTATATTCATCATTCTCCGGGAAAAGTTAAAAGTCCTTTAGAAAATTAAGGTTTGTGATATTTCTTTGCCAGATTTTCGTTAACCAACAGGTAAACTGCCTCTTAATAGGGGACCGGACCCCCTGGAATGAAATATCTATAGCACCCTATCTAACACCCATATCACTGTCTTCATTCCCCTTGGAGTCTACAAAAAATATTTTCTCTCCTCCTTAATTCTCAAAGGAAATTTAAAGTGAACATCATTAAAATGATATTTACGAGCTTCAGGTTAACCGAAAACCAACATAGTGGAAACTTTTCAGTATCTTAGAGTCTATGTATACCCACCGTCTCAGGTTTTTCTCAGATGGTCCGCGTGAAGTGGGACTCACCTTGGAACTGCGCTTCACACCTCTACGCGTTTTATTATATAAATGAGGGTTGTATCTGAGAGGAAAGCTTATTGGCTGCTGGACAGAAGAGAGTGGAATGTGATTGGTTGAAAAAAAGGGTTTGAAATGTTGAGTGGACATGACGGTTTGTCTGAGACGCCCCGAAGCCTTGTCTAATATTAATCGGAAAGTAAAGTTGCGAGTGTGGAAGAATGCATATTTGAAATTTGGGCTAAAAAATGAGTAATATCCAGTTCCTTTAAGCCCCCCGCACACACACACACACACACACACACACACACACACACACACACACACACTCACACACACACACACACACACACACACACAAACACACACACACTCACTCAGTCTCTCACTCACAATATATATGTATATTTGTGTGTGTGTGTGTGTGTGTGTGTGTGTGTGTGTGTGTATGTGTGGATGTGTGTTACTTGTGTGTATGAGATCGTGAGCGTGTGTGTGAATTGAAATATTTTGGTGCAACGAGAAGTGTTAAAAGGCTTGGATCGAATACAGGCAAATAGACTTTTTTGACATTTTATATTTAATCAATAACCTTTTATTCATTCCTAATTTGAGTTAAATAGTTTTGGGAAACAATTTAAATATATCTCATCGAAGCATTTCAGCAATTTTTATCATATCAGTATAAGTCATAGGGGAAATTTCAGAATATTTTTAATATTATTATTATTATTACTATTATTATTATTATTATTATTATTATTATTATTAGTATTAGTATTATTATTATTATTATTATTATTATTATTATTATCATTATTAGCATTCCGAGTGATTAAGTGAATATTTTCGCTTTAAGAGTTACTCAGCCTTAGCTCCATAACGGCATTCATAGACTGCGTAAACGGTTTTGTGTGTTATATTCTATATGCATATGTTCACTTCTTTCACTATATGCTTCAGATGGTGATAAGACAGGGATGTCCTTTATAGCAATGGACGCTCCTCGACTTGCTTCGCTATGCAGAGGAATGAAGAAACCTTAAGAGAAAATAAAGACAAGATAGATTGCATTTAGGAAACCAGAGAAAGAGTGTGAACGTAGAGCAAAGACAAATAACAAAAGAAAAAAAAATCAGGTCATTCGCCGAGGAGGGAGTGGACGAAGGAGGGCCAGAGATACCTTGATTTTAAAAAGGTCAAGGACTGAAAAAGGGGTTATAAAAGGTCAGGATATTAAACAAAGGCAATTCTGGGCCCATACTTTAGGAGGAAAAAGACAAATTGATTCGGGAGAAAGGTTCACGATAATGTAACGATATAAAAACAAAAAGACAGAGTAAACATATTCTAGTCAAAAGGTTAAGCATTATAAGTACATCATTTATAATAAACTAAAAATACCAATGAATGGTGAAATTGGAAGTGTTTAGGTAAATGGAGGAGTTACAGAGTTATCACTCTCCTTGTTCATACTTCATTTTTTTTTTTAGAATACCATTACTCCACAAGCAAAGATTATCGTGATAGTTGCTGATACAGTTATGAATGAGAGTGAACATTTTCACAAAGAAGATGAGTAACTGATATTTCCGTTCTTTAGCCTTCATGTAGAGATACAATGGATCTACTTCAAGTGTGTGCTGTAGAATCCCTTGTTATACTTCGTCCTATGTAATATATTGAGGGAGTTTGATGTTACCGCGCTCATGGACAACTCTGGCGTCAGCGGGATATATACAGAAGCACTTTTTTTTTTACTGAATTTATTACTTGCACCTGTTTCGAATCACATTGCTGTCCTGGCTTTTCTACGTGACGCAGAATAACACTGGCTGGCATTCGTTGTTTGCGTTGTATAGCTTGTCGCGTCCTTTGCATAATTTGCAATGCTGTTTATCTGCTCTTATTAATCTATTCGTGTGTTTATTCGTCTGCTCATACAGATTGTTTATTCTTATTTTTTGTCCTTTTTTTCTCGTATTTGTTTTTTCTTCTTCTTTTGTTATTTTGTTTTTTATTTGCTGGAGACACCAGGTTGCGTTGCAGAGAGTCATGACCTCACGATTTCCTAAATGATAACTTTTCCAAGAAATTGAATTCAGGGAGAAGAGGGGGTTTGCATTGAAAATGATTATTTGTTTTTATGATATCAATACTGAACGATTTTAGCATTCATCCGCCACTTAAGGGACTCGCATCAGAGATATACGGACTGCATAATTGCTTACACTACATTCGGTTGCCTTTTAGCAACTAGAAGCTGTAAAAAAGAACAAACACTTCAACAACACACACACACACACACACACACACACACACACACACACACACATATACATACACATATACATGATATATGGATAGATATAGATATATCCATAGATAGATAGGCTTTAATATTTCTCTCACCTCCGGGATTTGAACACATAACTTAACAGGAAGAAGTGCCGTGAGCATTGTTATGCAATATTCCTGTGGGAAATGGCCATGACTGTGGAAGATGCAGGCGCAGCAGACTACGATTATCCTCGACACAGCACAACGCCAACGCGACAAAACCACGTTGTGTTACGTTGTTTTGATGTCAACGGTGCAGATGCAAAAATCCTGTCACTGTCATACCAAGTTGCCACGTACAGTAGTAATGTTCGTAAAGATAAGCCAGACATGCGAAGCTGAACCTCGCCCGGGCTATGCCTAGGAAGGGAGCCCGGCGGAATGTTCGTATTCATTCATTCATTTTGTCACGTATTGACAATATATTAATCATAATACGTATAACTTTTATAATTAAACAAACAAACTTAACGTACCATATGAAAATAATGGTAAACTTATGGTGATGGGTACTTAGGTCCGGCAAACAAGCATAAACAAGGATAAAAAAGCGTGGACAAGCGTGACGTCACAGCCAAGGAGGACTAAGTTGCGCGGGAAGCAGCCGAGGTGGTGAGGTGGCGAAGGTGCTGACGGCAGACGGGTGGTGAGCTTCACTTGCTCCACACTACCCATACAAGGGCAGACCCAACCCTGACTGAAAAGGTTCCTGTACCTCAGCAGCGGAATATTTGATACGCCCAATATTAAAGAAATAGCCAAAATAAAAAGATATTTCTTCTATTAATGCTTTTGACTTGTGCTCCCAAAATTCCCATAAAGGCATAAGGTCGTCTCTTAAACAGAGCAAGAACTCGAGACATAACATTTAGCGCATGAACAGGGACGACCTTCGTAGAAAGTCCTTTAAAAAAAGGGGGGAATTGGAGCATGGAGACAGAAAGAAAGGAAGGAAGAAAGAGCATGGAAGCAGAAAGAGATTGACGATGAAGAAAAAAGGAGACAATTTGAAACTGCGAAGATTGAAGCAGAGTTAAAGAAAGAAGAATTGAAGATAAGGCAGCTGGAGTTAAAAAGAGAACACAAAGGTAAAGTACCCCAAATTACCTTTATTCAATGATAAGTGCGATAACATTGATGCATACCTTCAACGGTTTGAAAGGTTTGCCAGGAATGCAGAATGGCCTGAAGAAGTGTGGGCCATCAGTTTAGCCTCTTTATTGCAAGGTAAAGCCCTGGATATATATCACCAATTAACCCCTTCAGAAGCAAATAATTTTGAGCTGGTAAAATCAGCACTATTAAAGGGATTTGATTGCACTGCTGAGGGCTTTAGAACTAAATTTAGAAACTGCAAATTTTCTATGGGTGAGACTGCTAAACAATTAATAGCAAGAATGACAAAACTGTTTGAGAGGTGGACTGAGATGGCGGAATGTGAAAAAGAATACGAGGTTTTAAAGGAACTGATCATAAGAGAGCAATTTCTATCCTCGTGTGACCGTAACCTGAGAGTATTCCTGAAAGAGCGATCTCTGAGAACCCTACAAGAGCTACAGGAGAACGCTGATCGCTTCCTCGAGGCCCACGGAAACCAAGGGACTCGAGCGACAACACACCAGTCGCAAGGTATTCCGCCCTCCTCAGCCCTCCACGCCCAGCATCCCAACAACGGAAAAAGGCGCAGTTTGGGGCCAGGTAACTTGCTTCATTTGTAATAAACGGGGACATAGGGCATGGGAATGTTATTTCAGGCCACCGAATGTCCGAGGAAAAACGAGCAAACCACAGCCGAGGAAGGAAGATACAGCCGCCCCTGTAAGCAGTGTTGTAGTTGCACCAGAAACTAATGGGAAATGGAATCGAGGAGAAGCAAAGGAGAGCGAAAAGAAAGCTGTAGATGGAGAGGAATTGTGTGGAGGAACTCTAGCCAAAGGTAAGGAGAAGTTGAAGACTTCCAGAGGAGAAGTTGAAGGAAGAAAAGTCGTAGTACTGAGGGACACGGGATGTTCAACAGTGTTGGTAAGGAGAAGTCTGGTTCCGTCGTCTAAGTTGACTGGCAAGGAAGTGGGAATAATGATGGCAAATTCAGAAATTTATTACTACCCTGAAGCAATGATTGATGTCAAGACCCCCTATTATGTTGGGAGGGTGAGTGCCGTGTGTCTACCACAGCCCCTGTATGACTTGATAATCGGGGAAATACCAGGAGTGACTACAGGTGAGGACGACGCACGACCGGAAACATGTGGTGTGATGACGAGAATGCAGACCAGATTAGAAAGTGAATGTAAAAGGAAGACGCCAGTGTTGAAGATAGCAGAGGTTACAAAAATGTTGAACACAAATATAAAGAAGACTCAAGAGGAGGATAAAACTTTGGATGGAATTCGGATATACGCACAAAAAGGTAAAGTTTTTAAAAGAATGAAAAATAATGAAATATCTAAATTTCTTTTGAAAAGAGGATTGCTGTCTGAATACTACCGCCGCTACATCGAGAACTACGCAAGCATCGCCGCGCCGCTGACGGAGCTGGTTAAGCAGAGCGCCCCGTCCAAGGTCACGTGGCGAGAAGAGCACCAGTGCGCATTCGACAGGTTGAAATATGCGCTGACAGATAAACCTATCCTTAAACTTCCAGACATTAATAACCCTTTCATCCTCAGAACAGACGCTTCAGAAGTGGGTTTGGGAGCTGTGCTTTTACAGGAAGATGCTGGCGAGAAACTCCCCGTGGCGTATGCCAGCCGAAAACTGTCTAACACGGAGCAAAAATATTCTGTGATCGAACGAGAGTGTCTGGCGGTGGTGTGGGCAACCAAGAAATTCTACAAATTCCTGTACGGGTCGCGAGTTCTACCTCGAAACGGACCACCAACCTCTCATTTACCTGGATACAGCAAAGTCGTTAAACGGTCGCTTGATGAGGTGGGCGCTGGCTCTACAAGAATACAGGATGATCATTCGTTATATTCGCGGCAGTGAAAATGTTGGTGCAGATTTCTTAAGCAGAAATCCTAGTGTTAAGTGTTAATGGAACCTAGTGTTCAAGTGTTAAGTGTTAAGAAACTAAATTTCTTTTATTTAAATGGGGAGGCATTGTCACGTATTGACAATATATTAATCATAATACGTATAAGTTTTATAAATTAAACAAACTTAACGTACCATATGAAAATAATGGTAAACTTATGGTGATGGGTACTTAGGTCCGGCAAACAAGCATAAACAAGGATAAAAAAGCGTGGACAAGCGTGACGTCACAGCCAAGGAGGACTAAGTTGCGCGGGAAGCAGCCGAGGTGTTGAGGTGGCGAAGGTGCTGACGGCAGACGGGTGGTGAGCTTCACTTGCTCCACACTAGCCATACAAGGGCAGACCCAACCCTGACTGAAAAGGTTCCTGTATTTGATACGCCCAATATTAAAGAAATAGCCAAAATAAGAAGATATTTCTTCTATTAATGCTTTTGACTTGTGCTCCCAAAATTCCCATAAAGGCATAAGGTCGTCTCTTAAACAGAGCAAGAACTCGAGACATAACACATTTGAAATTTGCGAAGTAGATCTTCGCCCGGGCCTTCCACATGTATAATTTGCCTGCTTCATGTCACCTCTGCTGTACCAATAGCGTAGCAACTCGTCCCGGCATCGCACGAACGTTACAGACACCGGGAATTGCGTCCGTGGTGGAAATCTTCGTTCGGTAGTTCCTGTAAAGTCCCCGTCTTTTGAGTTTGTACAGTTTTTGTTTTTCGCTGACGGAAGAAAGGGGGAAGAGGATTTTGGAGGAGCGAGTGCCAGATGATATAAAACACAACAAATAAACAAGAATCAATACTTCCTTCGCACATGCATGCATACACAGACATTAGCTATCTATCTATAGATATATCTATATCTATCCATATATCATGTATATGTATATATATATGTCTGTGTGTGTGTGTGTGTGTGTGTGTGAGTGTGTGTGTGTTTACATATATACACATTCATATACAAACGTGTATATATACATATATATATATATATATATATATATATATATATATATCCATATACAAACATGTATATGTGTGTATATATATATATGTATATTCAAATAAATAGATAGAGAGATAGATGGATATAGATATTCATTTACAAACATGTATAAATACATGTGTGTGTGTGTGTCTGTGTGTGTCTGTGTGTCTGTGTGTGTCTGTGTGTGTGTGTCTGTGTGTGTGTCTGTGTGTGTGTGTGTCTCTGTGTGTGTGTGTCTGTGTGTGTGTGTGTCTGTGTGTGTGTGTGTCTGTGTGTGTGTGTGTCTCTGTGTGTGTGTGTGTCTCTGTGTGTGTGTGTGTCTGTGTGTGTGTGTGTCTGTGTGTGTGTGTGTCTGTGTGTGTGTGTGTCTGTGTGTGTGTGTGTCTGTGTGTGTGTGTGTCTGTGTGTGTGTGTGTCTGTGTGTGTGTGTGTCTGTGTGTGTGTGTGTCTGTGTGTGTGTGTGTCTGTGTGTGTGTGTGTCTGTGTGTGTGTGTGTGTCTGTGTGTGTGTGTGTGTCTGTGTGTGTGTGTGTGTGTGTGTATGTGTGTGTGTGTGTGTGCGTTTATTTATTCGTGAAATTGTTTATACACACACACACACACACACACACACACACACACACATACACACACACACACACTAACACACACACTAACACACACACACACACACACTAACACACATACACACATACACACATATATATATATACATATATATACACAAACAGAGCGACAGTATGTGTATGTCCTTTTACAGTATAAACGCCAGTCAACTAATTCCATCACTTTGCACTTCCGCGAGAGATCAACCTTTCATCTAACCCGAACAAGTTACGTATTTGTTGACATTTACAGTCAGCAATGATGTGTACAGTCTCCTCCCTTTGAAGCTTGTCTACCAATAACAAACATTCATAACACGTTAACCGACCAATAAAGAACGTTTTTTTTCCAAAGGCCAGTTCCCTCCTCCTCTTTTACAATGTTACAAAAGGGCCGTGTTGCTGCGGACCGAGACCTTGACAGTGCCCAAAGGTATACTTACAGTACCTACTCCCTGTTCTTCTTGGCAGTTGTTGTTGACCCCTTTAACCTGGCGGTGGGAGTGAGTGATTGATCATAAGTAGTTTTGTTTAACATTAATAACATATCTGAAGAGCTGTTCTGTGTGCACGTGTATGTAGGTATTTAACTAATTAAGTCGTGTATTGAGATATAATTCCTACCTTAACTTTCCACAGGAGGAGAATGGCTGTGACACGACCGACCGCGTTTCTCCTCCTCGCTCTCTCTCTCTCCTCTTCCTCCGTGACCAGCCATTCGAGGGAAAATTTCAACGTCTCACAGTTGTCATACAACTATACGCACCGACAGCTTCCCTGCCACACCACCCTCGCCACTAAGGAAGAGTGCGTGGCAGAGAATGAGGAGACCGAGGTTCTGCAGTCTCTGAGGGCGCTGCTGGCGACAGTTGTCAAAGAGGAGCTGAGTCACTGCATTCTCGTGATCGCGGCAGACCAGGGGTTCCAAGACTCTGTGATTCTGGCGGATTTGCTGCGGCTGCCCAATTTGCGGCAGGTCCGTGGCAGACGGAGAACCTTTCTGATGAACAGAATGTCACAGAAGAATTATTAAACTGCGTACTTCGGTGTTTCTAAGAGCTTCCCTCCTTCAGGTGGTGGAGGTGGTGACGGCAGAGGACTTCTACGGGTTGCTGTGGAAGGCGTCGCAGTGTCTCGGCTTCGTGTTCCTGCTGCAGGACCCGACTCCCTTCCTCGAGTTCGTCAACATCGATGAGGATCCGTGGGCCTTCAGTGGAAAGTGAGAAAATACCATCAGTTTTCAAGTTTATATCTATATTCATAACTCTCCCCAGCCACTTATTCAGAAATTCATCACTAACTCATAAGGTACAACAATATTTACACACTACCGCTTGACCATACCCTATAATTTCCTAACGTCTCAGGCACGTCATCGTAGGAGCGACCAAGAGTCAGCTACAGATGATAGCACACTCGAAGAAAGGAATGAAGACGGAGCACATCATAGGACTCGTCCAGGTCAGGTCACAGGAAGCGATGGTCCTAGGTCGCTTCGTCGCTGTCTCATATTCATTTATTTGAAGATTTCTTAAAATGTTCACAGATGATTAGAGAAAAATATATTTTAAATGTTTATTGCCTCATGGAATGTTAACAATGTTTGTGATAGTTACAAGTATCTATCGCGTACGAATTTAAAACATAATTTAAATGCATGAACAGAATTGCAATTAATAAACAATACTAAAATTAGATGTACCTTTGACAAAATGTATAGCGGTGTTTGCCAAAAATGCAAATAATGATATTAATGATAATAATAGTAATGCTAATAATAATAGTAGTAGTAGTAGCAATAATAACGATAATAATAATGATAATAATGATAACAATAATGATTATATCAATAATAGTAATAATAACCATAATAATGATAATAATGATAATAATGATGATGCCAATAACGACAATAATAACATTACTACTACTATTACTACTAATAATAATAACAATAATGATAATTATTATTATTGATACTAAAATACATACCTAAATCAATAAATAAACATTGCACAATGCTTCCACCAATTTTTCAAGTGAGATGCATCTTTTTTCCATCAGATAAATAGGAACGGAGATTGGAACATTTACATGAACCAGCTGTTCTGGGGGCCTGGAGTGGTGGTCGGGAACAGGTGGCACCAAGGAGCCTTCACCAGTGCCAGTGACCTTTTCCCGGATAAGGTGTCGGACCTGAGGGGGGCGACGATAAAGGTCTGATTAGCTTATCGATACGTAGGAGGGGGGAAGGGAGGGAGGGAGATAGGGAGGGAGGGAAGGAGGTAGGGAGGGAGGGAAGGAGGGAAGGAGGTAGGGAGGGAGGGAAGGAGGTAGGGAAGGAGGGAGGGAGATAGGGAGGGAGGGAAGGAGGTAGGGAGGGAGGGAAGGAGATAGGGAGGGAGGGAGGGAGATAGGGAGGGAGGGAAGGAGGTAGGGAGGGAGGGAGGGAGATAGGGAGGGAGGGAAGGAGGTAGGGAGGGAGGGAAGGAGGGAAGGAGATAGGGAGGGAGGGAAGGAGGTAGGGAAGGAGGGAGGGAGATAGGGAGCGAAGGAAGGAGGTAGGGAGGGAGGGAAGGAGATAGGGAGGGAGGGAGGGAGATAGGGAGGGAGGGAAGGAGGTAGGGAGGGAGGGAGGGAGATAGGGAGGGAGGGAAGGAGGTAGGGAGGATGGAAGAGAGATAGGGAGGGAGGGAAGGAGGTAGGGAGGGAGGGAAAGAGGTAGGGAGGGAGGGAGGGAGATAGGGAGGGAGGGAAGGAGGGAGGGAGGGAGGGAGGGAGGGAGGGAGGGAGGGAGGGAGGGAAGGAGGTAGGGAGGGAGGGAGGGAGGGAGGGAGGGAGGGAAGGGAGGGAGGAAGGGAGGAAGGAGGAGAAGGAGGGGGTGAGGGAGATGGGGAGAGAGAGAAGAAGGGAGGGAGGGAGAGGAAGGAGGGAGCGAGGGAGGGAGGGAGGGAGGGAGGGCAGGAAGAAGGGAGGGAAGGGACGGAGGAAGGGAAGGTGGGAGGGAGGGAGATAGGGAGGGAGGGAAGGAGGTAGGGAGGGAGGAAGGGAGGAAGGAGGAGAAGGAGGGGGTGAGGGAGATGGGAAGAGAGAGAAGAAGGGAGGGAGGGAGGGAAGGAGGGAGCGAGGGACGGAGGGCAGGAAGAAGGGAGGGAAGGGACGGAGGAAGGGAGAGAGCGAGATAAGTAGGTGGGTGGGTAGATAGGTAGGTGAGAAGGTAAATAGATAGGTAAATGGATGAATGGGTAAGTGGGTAGGTAGTTATACAGGTAAATAGATAATAGTTAAAGCAATATCATTCATATCATCATTATTTTTTATAGAAATATGATCATTGTCATCTTATCTATAAAAATCTTTATTGATTGTCTTCATTATTGCCTATACACACGACCATTACTATGATTATTAGTAACATATCATTATAATCATTATCAGTATAATTATCATCATTATCATCATCATCATCATTATCACCTTAATCATTAGCAATATAATTATCATCGTCGTCATCATAATCATCATCATCATCTTAATCATTATCAACATAATTATCATCATCATCATCATTAGCACACTTATAACCATTGTAATTATTGAGTCATTATGGTTCTCTTTATTCGGTTAGGTTAGGTTAGATTTCTTTCTTACTACGTTTTTTCTTCTTCTTTCACGTGTCCTTAATCTTTTCTTTTTTTTCTCTCTCTCTCTCTCCCTCTGTCTTTCAAATCATTTTTATCCTTTGTTTATTAATTCTCCTTGTTTCTCGTTCACCTTCGTCTTTGTTGTTGTTTTTATTTTTATTTTAATATATTTTCCTTCGTTCATTCTAGCTTTCCCTACTCCCAATTCTTTCTTTTTTCTCTAATCTTTCTTTCTTTCTTTCTTTCTTTGTAGAATCTACATTTTCATTTCCATTCTTTGTCTTTCTTCTTTTTGTTTTGTTGTTGTTCTTTTACGTTCCTTCTATCTTTACCTCTGGTCTTTAATTTTCCTTTTTACGTTCCTTCTATCTTTCCATTCCCCTTATCCCTTCTTTCTTGTATTTCCGTCTTTTCTTCTACCACTTTCATTCATGTTCCGTGATTCTCATTCTCAATCTTTCTCGCCTTCCATTAATCCGTCTTTTTTTATTCCTCTTTCATCCTCCATTCTATCTCCCCATTTTTATCACCCCTCTCTGTCTCTTCTCATCTCCCATTACAACCCACCAGGTGATCTCCTTCGAATACGCTCCTCACGTGTTTTACGTCAAGAACAGCACGCAGATGTACGGGCGCGATGTCGAGGTGATCAGGGCGGTCGCTAAGGTCCTCAACTTCACCGCCGTCTTCGAGGAGCCGCCACTGGGTAACTTCAGGAAGCTGAGTTTTCAGAAAGCTCAGTAAATCGAGGGTTGGGAGTCCGTTCAGCTTCTCGGGTGTCTTTCAGGAAACGCTGAATGATATAGCTCTAATTCTGAAAGTTCGATAAGTAGATTGTAATGAAATAACTATTGTATAAATTTCTCCCTTGTGATTCAAGAGACCCTAAAAGATAAAATATGAAAATGTAAAGTTTGGCAAATATGATAGGAGGACGGTAGCTCTAGCCTCAAGTTCCGGCTGTTGTTTATGTCAATTTCACGGTCACCAACTTCCAACTTTCCAGCTAAGTTCAATAGATAGATAAAAAGAAGTCAGTTATAACTTAGCTGGCGTTGAAAAGCCGTTATAGTATGCATAATTTTTTATGTCAAAGCATAATTATTGTTGTTTCAAAATATTTACAATTATAATAGTTTATTATTATATCAATATTTACATTCATGTTTAAACTAGAATATGAATAGAAAGTAAACAAAGGCATAGACCATGGTTTCTCAATTGACTGACAGATCAAGTAGCCGCCTATTTCAAGTTGTTGAGGCCGCAGACCCCGTGAATAATCGGAGAAATGTCGAATTCTAATTAGCTTCATTCATTCTCTTCCGACTTTTCTTGCTCTTTTTTTTATTCTCTATAACATGAAACATTAGCAAGAGTGATCCATAGCGAGCTTCCGCGGTCATGATTTGTTATTATGCCTCTATTCCACGGGGCAGAGCCGATGGTTCTTTTCGCAGTGTAACCAACACGGATGGGTGGGTTGATTCCAACCCACTGATAACCGTTGGATTCCAGTGAAATATATGGGTAGCCTAACATTAGCTTTACTGATCTTTATTGAGATACATGACTCGAACGTGTCGACAAAAGGACCAACGTCTTCCCCCGGATGCTGACAGAGGGAAGATAATGCCTTCAAGAAGACTATTGGAGTGTGCACCCCCCCCCCCCCCCCTGCCCCATCTTATGCGTCTTCTTTCTCTTTGGCTGGTGCAAAGTAGCATAATATTTATCATAAGTTGGATATGAGTGCAATTACCTTAACGAGTATTGTAATAGATATAGCGACTTCAGTCTCAGCTAAGAGAAAAACTGGCAACTCGCCCCGGATTCCAATTGTTTTTAATAATCATCGGCTGATGATTAATAGTTGTCTTTACATATGTATATACATATATATTAATTATAGTCATTGAAATTCGTTGTTTTTTATGCGACCTTATTTTCTCAAAACGATTTGGCAAATTGGAGTACACTAGTATCCTTAAATCGGACGCAGTATCGGTTCCACGTCAATCCGATTTTTTTTGTTTCGTCCTATTTCGTTACTTATATTTGTAAGGCATGAGTACGGCTCTTCTTTTTTTTTTCTATCTTTCTTTCTTTATCCATTTCCATATTTTCATGTTGAAAAGAAAAGGATAAACAAAAAAAAAAAAGAAAAAAAAAAACATAAAAAACTCGCTTGTTGAAACAGGATACAAAGATATACCCTTAAAACTGACTGTTCTTCTTCCTTCTCTCCCCCACGTTCTCTCACGTTCAAAATTGGATTCGAAAGTCAACCTAATACAGCATCATACCCGCCCAGGACAGATGTGGGGCAAGCGGCTGCCGAACGGGACGTGGGACGGCCTCGTGGGCTTGTTGGGCCGCAACGAAGCGCACATCGGCGTCGCCAACTCCTTCATCAGCGACAACAACGGCCGGCTCAGAGTGCTGGAGTATTCGCAGCCGTACGATGTCGATGTAAGTGCGCTCTCGCTGTATCGATCGCCCTCTGGTTCTGTTTGTATGTTTGTCTGTTCGTCTGTCTGTCTGTCTGTCAGTTGTCTGTATGTCTGTTGTCTGTATGTCTGTTGTCTGTATGTCTGTTGTCTGTCTGTCTGTTGTCTGTATGTCTGTTGTCTGTATGTCTGTTGTCTGTATGTCTGTTGTCTGTCTGTCTGTCTGTTGTCTGTATGTCTGTTGTCTGTCTGTATGTCTGTCTGTTATCTGTATGTCTGTCTGTCTGTTGTCTGTATCTCTGTCTGTCTGTCTGTTTGTCTGTCTGTCTGTCTGTTCGTCTGTCTGTCTGTCTATTCGTCTGTCTGTCTGTCTGTCTGTTGTCTGTATGTATGTCGTCTGTCTGTCTGTCTGTTGTCTGTATGTCTGTTCGTCTGTCTGTCTGTTGTCTGTATGTCTGTCTGTCTGTTGTCTGTATGTCTGTCGTCTGTCTGTTGTCTGTATGTCTGTTCGTCTGTCTGTCTGTCTGTTGTCTGTCTGTCTGTCTGTGTCTGTATGTCTGTTGTCTGTCGTCTGTCTATCTGTCTGTATGTCTGTCTGATGTCTGTATGTCTGTCTGTCTGTTCGTCTGTCTGTCTGTCTGTCTGTCTGTCTGTTCGTCTGTCTGTCTGTCTCTCTTCAGTTCTCTTCTCTTCTTTACTCTTCTCTCGCCTCGTCTTTCTGTCAGTTTGACTGTTTTCACATGTGTGAGTGTGTGTATATATGTATGCATGTATGTGTGTGTGTGTGTGCGTGTGTGTGTGTGTGTGGTGTGCGTGTGCGTGTGCGTGTGCGTGTGCGTGTGCGTGTGCGTGGGCGTGTGTGTATGTCAACAATTATATAGATACATAAACAATCCAATATAAATAAATATAAATACGCACATATATATATACATATATGTCTGTGTCTATCTATACATCTGTCTATATATGTATGTATTATATATATACAAACATACATACATATAAATGTGTGTTATATACATGTATTATACATATACATCTATAAACATATATGACACGCCTTAACGAGTATATATACACACCCACACACACACACACACACACACACACACACACACACACACACACACACACACATATATATATATGTATGTATATACATATATATGTATGTGTATATATATATATTTGTGTGTGTGACATATACGTCTATATACATATATATGTGATATGTTTGTAGGTTTGTATGTATGTGTGTGTATATGCATATATATATATACATGGTATAAAAACCCACACTGTAAAACTAGATTACTTTTTCAATTAAATCTAGTTTTACAGTGTGGGTTTTTATACCATAGTATCAACACGGCAGTGTGTTTTCTCCTTTCATATATATACATATACATATGTATATACATATACATGTGCAAATGTATGCATATATATTTACATATAAATTATATACATGTCTATTTCCATATATATATGTAATATATATATATATATATATATATATATATATGTATATGTATATATATATATATGCATGTGTATATATATTTATATTATATCCAATTTATATATACATATATATATATGAATGTGTGTATATATGCATATCTGTGTGTGTGTGTGTGTGTGTGTATATATATATAGTTACTTGGATAGATAGTTAAATATAATTAGGAAATATTGCTCTTATATTTCGTCCAATTTCAGGAAAGGAAAAACTGGCAACTCACCCCAGAACTTTGGAGTACTCTGATTCGCCAAATCTATTTAAAAAAACATAATAGTAACATAAAACAATAGAGATCTTATATAAGTTTTAAAATACCAAACATTTGTTGACGTACGTGTGAACTGTCGGCAGATCAGGCTTGAAAAAGAGACGGCGAATCGGAGTGCACCAAAGTCGGGGTGATTCGCCAGTTGTCCATGCCCTGCGTTCCGTTTGGCGCTTCGTACCGCGACGAAGCGATCCATTTCACGGAACGGGTTGTAGCGCGATACCTGAATAACTCACATCTCCCCTGCCCTTGCCCGCCCAACCTCGCCCTTTCGCAGGAGAGCTGCTTTCTGATCCGCTCCGCCGCCGAACTCCCGCGCTGGCAGTCCCTCGCCCTCCCGTTCACGCCGTACGTCTGGCTGGGGGTCGTCGTCGCCTTCGTCTGCACTTCGCCCTTCCTCTTCTGGCTGGCCAAGGGTGGCGAGGCGAGGTGGGTAGGGGAGGGATGTGTGTGTGTGTGTGTGTGTGTGTGTGTGTGTGTGTGTGTGTGTGTGTGTGTGTGTGTGTGTGTGTGTGTGTGTGTGAGTGTGTGTGTGTTTATGGTCATGAATTATTTCAGTTGCATTCCTGCAAAGAGAAAAAGAAAGTAGTGCCAAATATTAGTGTGCATATCCTGAATGAAAACACGTGTGAGTAGTGGCATCCAGAACCCTCTGTCCCTCCAGCAGAGGAGAGAGCTTCAGGAGCCTGGCCGACGCGTACCTGTGCGCGTGGGGGATCCAGTTACGCGAGCCCCATACATTCTACCCCGTGTGCACGTCGACCCGGATTTTCGTGGCATCCTTGTGGTTCTCCTCCGTCATCCTCACCATGGCTTATTCGTCCCACCTGACGGCCTTCCTCACTATCAGGACGAGGCCGGACGTCCTCAAGACCTTCAAGGAACTATATGAAGCCAACATCGACGTTTCCAGCATTGGCGAGTTCTTCAACATCTCTATGGCGGCCACCGGGAACTATCATCTTCAGGTGGGATTTCGTTTTCTTGGACACACAAAATGAAATACCGGGACACGCGTACAGTTGCCTGCACTGGTACACCCATTAACGGTGGACAGTGGAAACGGCAACTCTGTGTTTATTTACATTTTCGTACTACATACTGCTTGAATATAATGGAGTAAATGTAATTTGAAACATTAGTTTACCAAGTTTGAAATTTTATTTTTATTCATCAATGCCATCACAAGTGTCTATGTTTAGATATAACACTTAGGTAACTAGTAATTTATAACCAGCCCTCACTCTGAGCATTGTAGCTTTGGGAAGGGACATGTCGTGCTCGAGGCTTACAGGATATGGCTTGTGAGGCTGGGGTTATGGAATTCCAGTAAATGCCTTGTTATACCATGAAATCAGTAACGGAGGGGTGGCGTAAATTACAATACTTTTTTCGAATAAGCACCCATCTAAAGACTCGAAGGAGATACCTACTGCTCCATGTGGACAAATGTCCAAATTTCTGGACATACATTTTCATGTTCGTGTTTCAATGCTTTAATGAACTGAAATACGCTCAATATAAATTAAAAAGCGAACAGTCTGGCAATTTGGTAACTAATTTGTTGGCGCAACCCAATACGAATTTCTGAACCGTGTCGAATAGTAGAGCGTGCGCCCGCACAC